>NC_140494.1:49254290-49284290 GCF_964271855.1 Acomys minous | reverse complement strand
TTTAGTTAATAATAAACCAGGGCCGGGTTCTAAAAATCTGCCTCCAGGTTTTTCTTGGATGAATGTGTGTTTGTGTGTTTGGAGGAAGGTGTGTATACAAAATTCAAAATAAATCTTCACAAACTAAAACATTACTCATTAAAATTCAATTAAAAAGTGATTTTAATTTTAATATACATGATGATTAATTTTCGGGTATTTTGTTGATGACGGTTTTCAGATATATTTTAAGGTTTTATGTTTGGTGTTTTAATTATCATATATTAAATAGAGCATATAGGTATACAAAATATAAGGTATAATAAATAATATATGAATTCTAATTGCATACTTAATTCCTGTTACTGTCTTCTATAGAATTGTATATTTGCATTACAGCCTACGTTATCACTTATATATTCAATAATACCAGAAATATTAACATAAAAATGGCCAATGTTTGTATTAAGTAAATAAATTGAAAATTCACTCTATAATACAGGCATTCTACCTCATTATGATACTTGAGTATGTTTTTGACAGTCAGAGAGGGAACCACTGTATTTCAAATCATCTCCAAATTTCAATATACAAAAATCACAAAGAATGGAATCTGGCTATTTTGCCTCTAACTATACTCTATCATAAGTATAAAATACACGGTAAAACAGGGTGTTTTATGCAAACTGTGTAGTTATTGCTTGCTTCTTCTTAACGGGAATATTGCACATTACTTCAGTCACCTGTGTCTACAGACATAATTTAGACTTTAGTATAATTTCAATAATTTGGGTTTTATTTTTAATAAATCAGTTTCCTGAATTGTTTGGAAAATGGTAGATTATTTTTCTCTAAGACTTCCTTTAGTAGCTAGAAAAAAATAGTTTTTTGGGGGACAGGGAAAGATAGATCAATACATAATGTTCCTTATACAGGAGCAAGATGTTTTGGTATGCTGATGTGCAGTGGGTAACTACAGATGAAAAGGTAACCCGCACTCCTAACAGGATACTCAACTTTGCAAAGATAAATCACTGAACTGAAACATCACCTGTCTTTGCACTAAATAATAAGATAGAGGCTCTGAATAAAGTGAAGAAGGAAAGTCTGGTGACAGATGAGGTGTCACTCAGAAAGTGAAATCTGCACTTACTGTTGTCGCTCTGTAAGCACTTAAGGATCATATTTCCAACATATAAGTATCTAAAAACAATGCCATTTCATTCTTCTTTCTCAGGTTTTACTATGCATGTTTGCTTGTGAATTTTGCCTATGGATGAAGGTCCAATTCATTATAATTATTGTTGTTGTTATGCACTGAGAATTCTTATACTGCTCTCCTTTTCTCTGTAAAATAGCTCTCACAGGCACATTAGCAGTGTCCCTCCAGGAAAATTTGAAGCTGGCACACATAATATAGCTTCCTCTTCTAAAACTGACACATGGTTATCAAATTTCACATAATTGTGTCTTTTGAAACATCCATGTTTTCTTCTTATGAATAACTCTGTTCTGCAACGTGATGGCTAAAGATTTTGTGTTCTTTTCAATCCTGGCAAATTGAGATAACACAAAACCCAGGATTAGGTAATTGCTGCAAAAGAATTCATACATGTGTCTATGTAATTGTGCCGAAAGGGAATCTTGGACAATAGATCTAATTTCCTACCCCTTTTTATTTGTTCTTGTAATGCTGAAAGCATAATAAGATGGACTGTCATTATGGTTACGTTTAACTGATATGTTTGGCAGAAAACACATTTCAACAGTTTCTGCATGTATGCTCATTTTAAATTATAGCACACTGTCATTTAAAATGTAGAAATAATTATCAGTAAAATTGAACAATCTGCAAGTAGAGATTATTAGTACAGTTTTATGGTGGTGGTGTGCTTGCTATAGCAATGGGAAGACACGAGGGGAAAATGTGAGTGCTTTTCAAGCTGCAGTCCATTCTCCTAAGATCATGAAAAGACACACATTGTGAAGGGCTGCTTTATGCCCCTCACTGGGAGGACTTTCTCTCTGCTTATTGTTGTCTCTGCTGATGCAAGATACTGATAAGCAGGGAGGAGAAATTGCTCAAAATTGAATCTGTGCAGCTTATAGAGAGTATAAAGTCGAGAGATACCTGCTCTGGTCATACTCTCATTTCCTTTGCTGGACAGGTTTCTTCTCAGATTCCTACTAATAAGTTTGGAATGAATTTATTTAAGATTGGAGCATAATATTTAAATAATCTCTATATGTATTATAAACAGATACATCGTACAAATGATAGATATTATGTGTTTATATTTTCTTATTGAAATGCAAAGTAATTACCTTCCACTTTACTTAAAAATTTTATACATTTCCTTTTATTTTTTTAATTTTAAAAGTATTAAAATTATTTTAAAGTATTTTAAATTACTGGAAAGAAATGATATTGTGTACGACTTGTTTCTCCTCTAGCCCTCAAAACCCCTCAGTGAAACTGTACTCTGCGCCTACCATGCTCACAGCCACAGAAAGCATCCTTTTATTGGATCAATGCTAATTATATGATGCACACATGTATGCATGTGTATGAACAAATATTTAAATACAATCTGCTAAGTACATTTTTATTTTCTGTGTATGGTTTTAAAGCTGAAACTCCTCAGTACATACCCTTATTACTGAGAGAAGCCAATCTTTACATTTTCAGTATGTAATTTTTCTGTTTCTAAAGTATTCATGCACAAGCACAGAAAAAAAACCACAAAAGTTATAATCTGTGTTATACACAGGTAGCACTGTCACCAATTTCTTGAATTTCTATTCAACCTACTTTTCTATATACTGTTTCATTGTTTCGCAGTGATAAACATATAGCATTTGTTTGACTGCCTCGGTAAGAGGTATCTAATATAACTTGAAATGAGAAAATGCAAACGATTTCAAAAATTAAAGATAATTCTTTCTAATATGATGCAAAAAAGTTAGGACACTTATACATCATGAAAGACAGGTGAGACAGGAGCACCTACAAAACTCTAGGGCTTTTTATACGGAAGTCAGACCTCTGACATGCAGCATGCGAATGGAAGAGAGGCAATCAGGGCCATCACTTCATCTTCTTTATGTTTTCCTATTCTAAGTACATGACCAGGGACTCATATTGCAGGAATTTGAATGATTTAGGCTCTTGTCTTAATAAACTGCATTAAACTCTTTTTACTTAAGCCCAAACACACTGCTAAATAACTGTTTGACCTACACCTTTATTATGTCAAATGTTAATATTTCATCATTGACTAGTGAGCATAGATTACCCATTTCTCTGTAACTATGTCTATGGAAATATTTAATGTCCAAAGTGAAAATTAACATTCCTCAATGGCAATGTGCATTTGGTATCCTGTTCCACTTCTTTCTTTCTTTCCTTCTTTCTTTCTTTTCTTTCTTTTGTCTTTATTTATTTAATACTTTCTGCTTTTTTGAGACAGTGTTTCTCTACGTAGCTCTGACTGTCTTAGAATTGACACTCTATTTTAGGTTGGCCTCAAACTCAAGAAATCTGCTTGCCTTGCCTCTTCAGTGCTGGAATTAAGAGCATGTGACACCACTGCCTAGGTTCTGTTTCAGTTAATCCACCCTACATTATATTTATTTATGAATATCAATAAAATGAATGTATAACTATGTTCCAATCATTTGAACATATGTCAAAATTTAGAAAATATTAGTTATTTTTTCTTTTCTTGTTTTAGAAGTCATATGATCTTTATTTTTCATCCAATTTAACAATTTCTGCCTTTTTACAGCTTTTATTAACCATATTTACATATGCATTTATATTATTACACATATATACAATAAATTATCTACAGCAAGTAGAACCACCAATCACAAATTGTGTGTGTGTGTGTGTGTGTGTGTGTGTGTGTGTGTGTGTGTGTTGCATTCATAGTGTTTTGACTATTTGTATTTGGCAGCCTTGAAGAAAACATCTTTCCTATCTCATAAAACTGTATCTGTCAATCATAAGATAAATTGAAATCAGTGCAATGAGAACAGCAAACTGCATATTATTGGAGTGAACATAGTCAGACAGGGGCATCATTCTGAAAATTAACTTTTGAGAGACAGAAGTAACTAAAAAAAGAAGGAACGTGTTTGCAAATCACATGGAGCAAGAAGGAGCTGGATTTTCAGGGGTGTTTGAGCACGTTTGTCAGTGTGATTAGTTGTATGAGAGAAATTAGAGAAAGATAGACTCCCAGTAATCCAGACATTGCTGGCTAAAACATTTCTATTTTATTCTAATGTACCTGATGTTGCTGAAGAAACAGTAGGGGTATAATTTCCTTACCTTTACAGATCTCTTGTAATTACTTTGTGTAACTATTGGAAGAATATTTAAGACAGGTAAACAGAGACTAGATTCTTTCTGTAGTGATGGAATACAGATAATGATAGACTAAAGTCTATCTTTTATTTACACGCAATAAAAGTTGTATTAATTTGTGGTACTTGATACCCTATGATCATATAAAGGGGGAGGAGGTCCCCCTCAATCACAGTCATAGGGCATGGGAATAGGGTAAAAGCGGTAGGGAGGGAGGAATGTGAGGACACAAGGAATGGGATAACAATTTAGATGTAATATGAATAAATTAATAAAGTTAATAAAAATAAAAATAAATAAAAGATTTTCCTCAGGGAAAAAGAAGAAGAGATACACCAAAGATGACTCGTAGGATTTGGTAGCTAGATTAAATATAAGTTACAAAAGACAATGAAGAAAAAAGAAAGTAGAAAAACAACTGTATGTTTTAAAAGTCCTGTAAGAGTACAGAATACAATGATTTACTTTCAACCTTTCCTTCAGCATATAATCAGTGGACATTCCTGTATCATATGTCTATAGGGAATAACCACATGTCCATTCCTAACCCATACTTTATGGCTATTTAAAGGCAAATAGTTCACTTGCATTTAGTATTTACCAATCCAGTATAATATATACACTTCACCATTCACACCGGGCTTTTAACTCATGCTATTATATTTGAGAGCAGCTTAATTTTTTATTCTCTAGTGTGCTACTATTTTTAACTTGCATTCTTTTTTTTTTTTTTTTTTTTTTTTTTTGGCATGGAGAGACTTCCTCACTTGATAAAATGCGATCTTAGGAAGACTCCCTGAGGAGTCCTTGGTCACAGCTCTCTGGACCATTAGCTCAGAAACATTACACTATGGCCTCTGATGCAGACCAGTTCGGACATCTACATCAGCAGTTCTGAGAAGGTTATTTTAAATATGACCATTCTTAGGTAAAATGTTTCCATTTCCTTTCATTTCCTCTGAGCTTAAAGCCTCCAATTTAAGATGGTTACTTGACTTTACAATGGTGTAAACGTAGCAGGCATTCAACAGAAATGATTCTTCAAAAATTGACCTTTACTTTTTGTCTGTGTAAGTAGTCTCTACAGGGAAGCTGGACGATGCTACAGCTGCACGAGCCATCAGAACAAGGCAGGAAATAGGTGTGACAGTATAGTGTACTGTATGTTAGGTAATGATGTTCATATACCACAGGAATAAAATGCATTTTTTCCTTTCTTTTGACTTGTCTCTTGCATTTCTCCTTTTCTCCCTCCTTCCTCTCTCTGTCTCTTTTCCTTTTCTCCAATTTTGGTGACATTTGAGATTGAATCTAGTGGTTTGCAATGCTATACTAATGTCCTAAAATGGAAGTATATCTACAGTCCTTAAAATACATCTTACATCAATAATAGTTTCAAAATACAATGGCTCATCAATATCCACTCACACTACAAGAAAAGGACTATGATAATCTAACTACAGAGGACAAATTTATATCAAAATTTGAAAAAGAGCTTTGTTACAGCTTCATTTTGAAAACTGTGACATTTTTTAATTTTATTAATTTATTCTTGTTAGATCTCAATGGTTATCCCATCCCTTGTATCCTCCCATTCTTCCCTCCCTCCCATTTTCCCCTTATTCCCCTTCCCTATGACTGTTCCTGAGGGGGATTTCCTCCCCATGTATATGCTTATAGTGTATCAAGTCTCTTCTTGGTAACCTGCTGTCCTTCCTCTGGATGCTAGCAGGTCTCCCCATCCAGGGGACGTGGTCAAATATGAGGCACCAGAGTTCGTATGAAAGTCAAACCCCACTCTCCACTCAACTGTGGAGAATGTTCTATCCATTGGCTAGATTTGGGTAGGGGTTTAAAGTTTACCACCTGTATTGTACATTTTTAAAAATGTGCTGCCCATATATACCTACTCACCCTTGAAAGTAAACCTTCTGCCATGTCCCTTTCACCCATGGTATGTTTCTTTGTTAAAATCTTTGACTTATCTACTTATAGTTCTTCCTTTGGTAGGTCTAATTTTCTTTATTTGTACACTATGGAATTAGTGATAGTCCAGACCTGGTACAATATAATAGCATTTAGAATGAGATAACAATAGTACCCACTAATTAGAAAAGTGTAAATTGTTTAAAGATTTTATACAGGAGTCCATGTATTGTGTCCATAAAATATCTTCCCCAATCATTTGTTGGAGCCTTAATTTCATAATATCTATTTGAAGACAAAAAATTAAGCTTTAATTAATATTAAACAAGATTCTAAAGTTGAGACTCTGATTCAACATGAATGATTTTAAAGGAAAAAAGAAAGTAAAGATTTATGTTTCTCTTTCAGATGCAGGACCAAGAACAGGCCTTGTATAGTTTACAGAATAACAGAGTCATTTGTAATTCCTCTAGTGAACCAATGTTTTCTCACATCATGATATAGTATTTCTCCAGTGACATGTATCATACAGATATTATTCAAAATTTTTCTTTTTTTAATTTTTTCTTTTTTATATATACATTTATATTATTATACTTATATATAATAAAATACCCATCACAAGAAGAACTGTGAAACAATCAGGAATTATATAAATATTACATTCTTAGTGGTTTGTGTATTTGTATTTGACAGCCTTAACAAAAACATGTTTCTTGGTGCATCTAAAATATGAATGTAAATCAACCTCCATCACATCCTGTCATTATCAACTTAAAATATTTATCTAGACCTAAAAACATCTCATTCTCTAAACAACTATCATTCATTGTAAAACTAAGCTACCTGGTCTTCAACTCCATCAGAGACTTGAAGGGAATAAACTTGATTGCCTGAGTATGCTGGGAGTGCAGGTTAGTAGCTTTGACAAAGACAGTTTTCTACCTCAATAGTCACCCAAGACTCTATAATGTTGGAGCATCTTCTTCAGACTTCTGGGCCAATATACGGTAATTGGTTACAAATTATTATGGTCTTATCTAGAGAGAAAACAAGGTTAGACTCAGCGTTGTCTCTCTTTTCCTTTACCTTACATTCAATCCCTAAGGAGATAGGGATTGAAAAAAAAACAAGGGGAAAATATAGAAATACATAGGGAAGATAGAACAGAAAATAGATTAGAGAATCCACTCCTCAACTTAATGCCTCATTTGTCACTCACAGGTTATTTTTAATTCACTGGTATAGAATTTTGTATATAGATGCAAATTAATTTTAATTCTAGATACAATGGTGTAGAATTAAAATGTAAGACTATTCTTCACACACACACACACACTATATATATATATATATATATATATATATATATATATATATGGAGAGAATATATATATATATATATATTCCTACTCTATTATGAGGTATTGTACCCATATAACTCAATAAAAATATAAGGTTTACTTCCGATACTTTGAAAGTACTATTGCAGGTTCTTTATGATAAATAAGTTATACAAGTTAATTGATAGCTGATAAAATCATGGTCATGTAAAATAGTAGTATACTTTTGTCACAAGAATACACATGTTAGGTGCAGCAGATAGATATCATTCTATAGAAAGATAAGGTAGGATAGTTAGATAAGATCTTCTAAAACCTCAGAGACATGTAGAATGTGGCATTTAAAAATGTTTTTATTATTCTAAAGATTCAATGACAATAAGTCAGGTAACTCCTGGCAACACCTAGCCTACCTCAAAGAGGATGATGAGCATCATAGAGCCTCCTTATGGAGATGGCTTCAAATGTGGCAAGCAAGCCACTGGGCAAAATGTCCTCGTTTCTACCACAGTTGAATATTTTATTCTTATATTTTCTGGTGTTTCAAAGTGCATCTGAAGTGCAGACCAAATCAACTAACATAGTTGTCCTAGGAGATTCTTTTATATTCCTGCATTTGTACATACATAAGATAATTTTTCTCTTTTTCCTTCAAATGTCATGGATCTTTCTGGCTCAATAACCTGTTTAGTATAATGAGCCAAACATACTGACCAAAGCACTTCGGAATCAAACCCAAGAATTTCTTGTCAGATTCCTTTGACATCTCATTCTATAACCTTTTATTTTCCTTAGAAATGGCTTGTATTTAAATATAGTAAACCATACTAGCATATTGCCTTCATCTCTGAGATCCATAATGTCATTCTTCATCCATTGCTTCTTCAAAGGATATATCAAGCCCGTTATTAAGCATTATTAAGAACAAAGTCTGTCCTAATCATTTTAGGGAGCCAGCACAGACTGGTTACTTAACACGGCAAACATCTCCCTCCCAGTCGTGAAGAACAGAAGAAAAAGATCTTAAGTGTTAAGACCTGCTAATGGCTGTCTCCTGCTCTGTATATGGTCATGTAGTTCTTCTGTGAGTGTTGGGTAGCTGGGTAAGAACTACGCCTTGCTTACACCCATTGAGTGGCTCATGAAATACAACTTTCTGGTCTTCTCTTAAAGCTGATTTCTTCCCCTCTGTATCACTCTCCTCCTAGTATATATCAGCTGGTATTCAACATACAAATTTTGGAAGGATGCAAGCATTCAGACAAAAAAATAGTATTTATCCACAAATTTCGGGAATTCCTTGTTTTTAATAGCTGAGTAGTATTCCATAGTGTATATGTACCACAGTTTCTTTATCCATTCTTCTACTGAGGGACACTTAGGCTGTTTCCATGTTCTGGCTATTATGAATTAGGCTGCTATGAACATGGTTGAGCAAATTTTCTTGTTGTGTGCTGGAGCATCTTCTGGGTATATTCCAAGGAGTGGAATAGCTGGGTCTTGAGGAAGCCCTATTCCCATTTTTCTGAGATAGCACCAGATAAATTCCCACCAGCAATGAAGGAGTGTTCCTCTCTCCCCACATCCGGAGACCTCAAAGCAACTATCAAGACAAATACACAAAAATTACTGTTTGTTTTCATAAGAAAATTTCAGTTGCATAATCTTTGTACCTATCCAGGTTCATAACATTTTTTATTTGCTATTATCAACCTGTTTTACTACCAAAAATCAATCATAAGCAAGGTAGAGTGCTCATTAAATGAGATAATGTAAACTAAAAAAAAAATAGTATTTATTACAATAGATAGTCTTTGTTCTCTCTCTCTCTCTCTCTCTCTCTCTCTCTCTCTCTCTCTCTCTCTCTCTTTAAGTGGGGTTTTTATTATTCTTTCATTTCTGCTTGTGAATGTTTATAAACTAGTTTAATATTTCTTTAAATTAAAAGAAATATCTTTCACACTTTTATCCTTTTGAAATTCACATTTGGTTACAGAATCAAACATAGATATTTTGGCAGATAGATAAGCATTTTACCTATAACTTGTTACCCACTGAAGTACAAATAATTAGACTTTCAAATAGTAACATTTACATTTAAAAGAAAATGATGCAATTTTCTTTTTAAGGCACTGAACCAAGTTAAAGGTCTACCAACTCAGTTTGCATTCACTGTCACAGTGAACATCAGAAAGAACCTCCCAACATTTTCAAGTACTTAACTTTTACTGAAGAGAAGACGTCTTTTTTTTTTTGTCACATTTTATCTTTTGATATTTAAAAGCATCTTACAGAACCACACAGAAAGATTGCTCAGTGGGTAAAAACACTGGCTATTTAGTCTGTCTTTCTGAGCTCAGTTTCTACGACCTAAATAGTAGGAGAGTACAAATTCCAACAATTTGTTCTCTCACCTCAATGTAAAATCCATTATGTATACACAGACACAGACACACATTCATACACAGGAATTTGTGCACACGTAAAAAGACATAATAACAAATTATATACATGTATTCACTTAATTTTAGTTGATTTATGATTGTTTAATTTTATGTGCACCAGTGTTTTACCTTTGCAGCACGCATGCCGGGTGTCTAACAAAGATCAGAAAATTGTGTCATATGGCCTGGAACTGGAGTTAGAGGTTGTTGTAAGCCACCATGTGGATGCTGGCAACTGACCCCAGCTCCTGTGTGAAAATAACAAGCAATCTGAAATACTGACCCATCTCTGCAGCCTGTAATATTAATGAGAACTAAAAACAACCAAACAAAACAAACCTTTAAAAGTGGTGCTGAATTCAGATTGAAAGCATTTTTAAATGGTCTTCCAGAGGACCGGAGCTAAGTTCCCAGCACACAGATCAGGAACTATAGAATGACCTGTTCGAGGTTACTCTTTCACGCTGGGTGTGGCTTAATCTTGCATAGAATGTCTAGGCTACAAACAAATTTTATTTCTCACTGTTCTTCCAGCAAATCCTCACAGTGCTGCTTGCTGTCCCTAGATTCACTGTAGTTTGAATCAGCAATAACTATCACATTTCCTTATTTCTTTGAAGATTGACTAGGCTTTGGGTGTGCCTAGCATAGAGGTCCTCTGAAAGACTCCACCCAAAAGGAGATCCAACAAGAAGCTGAGACACACAGCTAAACTCCAGGGTCGACGTGGACCACAGGGAGTTTTACAGAGAGTTGGAGAATAGAGGGACTTGGAGGAGGTCAGGAGTTCCACAAGGAGACCAATGGAGCCAACAATTCCAGAAGAGGAGGGGCTGCTACAGAGACTGTTGCACCAACCAAGGACAGCGCATGGTGTGGACCTAGACCCTCTGCTCAGATGTAGTAGATAGGCAGCACCGTCTCTTTACAGGTACCATAATATAGGGTGTAGAGACTACTTCTGACATGGAATCTGGACCCCACATATCAATCACTAGCCCTGTCTGGGCAGCCTTGCCAGGCAACAGAGGAACAGAATCCTGGCACTCCAGATGATACTTGAGAGGTTGAGGTCAGATGATAGTAGAGGAGGGATCCCCTTTCTGAAGATAAGAGGAAGGAGGGAGAAGGTATGAGGGAGAGAAGGTGGGATCAGGAGGCAACCAGGGAGGTGACCACAAGTGGAATGTAAAGTGAACAAATGTAAAAAAAATAAAAAGGAATGATAAGCCTAAACAATAAAGACATCTACATTCTTATACAAGAATGAGCAAACTACTCAGTGGGAATAATAATGCCTTAGCAGTTTGCACATTTACTCAGAAAACTATCTAGGAAAATTAAAGGGGCAAGAGATTAGCTAAGGTATAATTGGTTTTGGAAGCAGATGCAATGGAGTTCCGTGAAGCAAAGAGCATTCAGGATTTGGGTGAAGCTGAGCATTCACCCAGAATAAAAGCCTTGCTAAGTCAACCCTGGTTAAATGTGAGAATCATGCAGTATAGTTAGTTAAATGGATGGAAGGTTAATAGCTATGAATATCTACCCCAATCTTCCCATGATCAAAGGGAAAGAAGAAACAGAGATTTATATTCATACGGATGAATGTACTGACATGGGAAAATGAGAAAGGAAGAGAAAATGTTACAAATCATAAATCCCATTGCTTTAAGATAGAACCACGTTATGTGTCATCATAATTCAGGAGATATTTGTCTGAATTTAAGACTTAAACAAAATAATGAGGCTGTATTCAACAAATGTGGAAAATTTTCCAAATCGAAAACAAATCAACTTCGTTTTTATTTTGATTTATTAGTTGCAAAGATTATTTTAGTAAGACTATGTGGGAAAATACAGCATTAATTCTCCTATTTATAGTATATAACTGTTGAATTAATATTTGCACAAATCTTTAAGTGGAGAAATTGATATGTAGTTTTCCCCCCATGATTGGATCAACAGGGTATAAATATATATACAGGAGATTTTGTATGAAAAATGCTGATGAAGAGCAAGAGGGAATGTCCCTCTTGTTCTTTATGTAAAAACTTTCCTTACATAAGGACAATGAACGATGTCATTTGCCACTCCACTTGCTAGGGGATCCACATGAAGACCAAGCTTCCCATCAGTTTCATATGTGTAGGAGGACTAGGTCTAGACCATGCATGCGTGATTTTTGGTGCTTCAGTCTGTGTAATTCCCTGTGGCCCTAGGCTGGTTGATTCTGTTGGTCTTTTTGTGGAGTTCTTGACATGGACTCTGATGCCTGCTTTTGAATCACGTCCTTCTATCTGGGCTTTGCCTGGCCTCAGTGGGCAGAGATGTGCTCGGTCGTGATGTGACTTGATGTGCTAGGAAGAGTTGATATCGGGGCCTCCCCATTTCTTAGCAAAAGGGGAAGGGGGAAAGAGGAAGAAGGTTGGATGATGGGATGAGCAGGAGAAGAAGGAGGGGGCTGTGTTTGGGATGTTAAGTGAATAAATTAATAAAAATTTTAATAATCTTCCCAGTTCCCTTTCTTCATCAACTTCCACTGTATAAGGGCTTGGAGAGAAAATGGAAACCTAGGTCAGGGACATCTCTAAATCAACATGGAGACCTTTGATAGTGTAGTATTCAGCAAGGATATGGGGATAACTCTAGGTGAGCCTTTTACCAAAGGGGGAAATGGTAACTGAGGTCACCTTCTACCCAGTCAGCACTTATAGTGGTAGGATGGGAACGCCAAACCACTTACAAAAATCTTGACCCAAAATTTACCCTGCCTATAAGATGTGCAGAGATAAAAATAGAGCAGAGAATGAGGAAATGTCCTAAAAATGTCTGGCCCAACCTGAGACCCACTCCATGCTAGAGAGCCAATCTTCTGCTATATATACAGAAAGAGCCTGAGAGGCCCTACACAGCAGCTGAGTGAATCAGATGCTGAGAGTCATAGCCAAGCTTTTATCAGAGCTCCAGAGTCCTGTGAAAGAATGTGGTGGTGGAGGAGGCAGGGGTAGAAGGAGCCAGAAAGAATAAGAACTCCACAAAAAGACAATCAGAGTCAACTAACCTAGACCCATAGGAGCTTACAGAAATGGAAGCACCAGCCAAAGAACATGCGTGAACTGGATCTAGACCCGCCCCCTACACACATGTAACCAATGGGCAGCTTGATCTTCTTGTGAGTCCCTTAGTAAGTTCAGTGGGTGCTATCTTATGACATGGACTCTGTTGCATGCTGTTCTATCACTTCCTAATAGTGGGGTAGCCTTGCTTGGCCTCAGTGGAAAAAGATGAGCTCAATCCTGTTGGGATTTGATGTGTTGGGTAGGGTCTTTTTTCTTAGGCATAGAGGACTAGGGGACATGGGATAGGGGAAGAGGAAAGGAGGAGGGACCTGGATGAGAGATGGGAAGAGGCTGTAATCAGGATGTTAAATAAATAAATAAATAAATAAATAAATAAATAAATAAATAAATGGAAAAATATGCAGATCTGATATTTGCGAATGAAGGAATCATGCATGTACATACTCATGTGATATCTCAGTTCTAGGAAAAACATGACAGTCCAAGCTGACCTGGAGACATCTATTAAAAGCCAAAGAAGAGCACATTTTTCAAAATGTTCTTTATGTATTCTCTCTTAGTTATCTCTTACTTTCATAGTCAAGAAGAACCTGGTCTTAATAATGGATTTAGAAGGCAAGAGCGAAGTCGTGCCAATCAGCTCAACACCCCGATGGCTGATTTACTGGCTATGGTCATATATATTTGTCCCAGGGTCTGGAGATTCAATGTATTATAAGCAATTATAGGATATAATCCAGGACAAAGTCCCTGTCGTCCCGAAAGTACACAGATCAGAGCCTCTAATAGAGGCAAATTTTAATATATGAAACTCATTCCACTCTATAGATGAAGATGGACTATAGATATGATTTATAATCATTTTGCTGTATATAGAGAAGATGGCAACATGGGAAACTCCAACATAGCATTTCATTCACGCTGTATAGATACTTCTAAAAACATTCAGTATCAAAATACTTTGTTAAAATTATCTGTGGTCAAGACAAAATCTAGAATTCAAAGAGTACCAAACTCAAACCACTTTTTCAGGAAGACTCCTTAAGCCGAAATTTCAAGGATTATATCAACTTTTAATGATATATGTATGATTGCAGCAATAATACCCTATGGCTGATGGCTAAGCAAATGGCTGCAATCAAATAGAGCAACTATTTGTGAAAATTTTGAGAAGATTAGTAATACAAAATCAATGAAAGAAAATCTACTACTCTCATGGAGTTTCCTTGCCAGTGAAGACAAAACCCATATTAGCTGTTGACTTGTCTTTGTCTCTGTCTTTCACCATATTATCTCTTCATCACTTAACCTCTCCCCCTCACTAAATACACATAATATATAATTATATCATTTAACTATATGTAGTTGTTATCCACAAATGTATTCTTTTTGACAGAAAATAAATAAGAAAATAAAGACCAAAAGTAATGAAGTCTGGCTAGGTGGTATCCAGGTGTCAGTGTTTGTATGTCCTCAGATGAGGGGATGAGATGAGAGCCATGCACATGGCTTGTGTTGAGCTGAGAGAATTTCTATCTACCTATCAATAGGCGTAGATTTGGAAGTGTCTAGCCCAAGTACAATCTAATCTTCTTTAAGTCTAGACCTTGAAGGCTTCAACTTCCAGCCTCTGCCTGATAACCTGGGCCTAGAATGGTTTCAGCATCTGAGACTTACTGTTGAGTTACCTCATCCTTTACAGGTCTTTCTGAATTCTTGCTGGCTGTTTTACCTCAGTTGTTCTGGCTCAAAACTCCTCTGCAAGATGACTGATTCAAATTAGCTTTGCTTCTCATCACACTGAATTGCTCTGTTTGGAAAAACTGCCTCTGTCCTCCATGAACTGCATTACATGAATTCAACTGCACTCAACTGTATGGTACTCCTGAACTTGAATTTACTGTTCCCTCTGTCTCTGTCTCTTTCCCTGTCTCTGTCTCTGTCTCTGTCTTTGTCTCCCTGTCTCTGTCTCTCTCATCCTGTCTCTCTTTGTCTCCCTCTGTCTCTCTCTGTCTCTCTCATCTCTGTCTCTGTCTCTGACTCTGACTCTCTGTGTGTGTGGGTGTGTGCACATGCACACACATGTGCATGTCTGTATGCTCATTGCTCTTAAGTAGCTTCTCTTTCCTGTTTATTCATGAGAGAGAGAGAGAGAGAGAGAGAGAGAGAGAGAGAAAGAGAGAGAGAGGGCACATCCTATGTCCAGAGTTCCTGTATTTACAGGAGTCCAGAAATTTCTGTATTTACAGGATTACCTTACATATGTCTTGCGGATGTGTATGCATTAGTCAAAGGCCTACCTGAACCACACATTTTACAAATACCAGAATCCTAACTTCTTTTAGGGAAGTTTCTAGGAAACCCTTCTCTACAATCACTTTTCAAATGACCTTGTCTCTAAGATTGAAAACAATGGCCATTTTTATATCTAGGATTATAGGTTATTGGTTGTGCATAGTCATTGGGGTCAATACCAGCAATAGGTCTAAACCATTCATCCATGACTACTGATTGAACTTTAAAGATCTAAAAGCATCTTTTATACACTCTGCATTTGCATTTTTGAAATCAAAAGTTTCAATTAATACCTGATATTGCCCTGTACACTGCAGACAATAATTAATGTAAAGAGTCAGTAAACATTGTTGGCTCTGTTTATTAACAATTAAACTTTATTATACAACCCAACTAGCATACACAAGAAGGAAAAAAGGTTAAAGGGACAGAAGAATGAACCTTCCAGTCTCCGTTCCACGGGATAGGTCTTTAGGTGTCTCTCTGACCCACGAGCTGGTCCAGTCTGTTCCTCTCTCTCCGCGCTCTCTGCTCGCCTCCTCTCAACCTCTTGTTTTTCTTCCCACCACCTTCCCAGTCACATGCAAAGGGCAGTCTCCTTCTCCCTTCGAGGGTCAATTAGGAAAACAATAGCCACGGTGGGGTTCCCAGGTAGGCTTCCTGAATTCCAAGCCCAGGAAGGCTCCAAACAGTCTCTCACAAGGTATTCATGGTGTGCCCCAAGGGTAAAGCCTGCTAAGACTGCTTCCACCTGTGACAAAGCTTACTCTTTCCCACAAAACATATCTTTAGAGTTTGCAAAATCTTTGTGAATAGCATAGAACTTTTTTTTTCTTTTTCCTCTATCTTATTCCAGGTTCTTAAAGCTACTAAAGTACTTTGTATAATAACAGAGTCACCAAAGTGCTTCTGCTGTCTTAAATCAGCAAGCTGACACCTGCACCTATCCAAGCTTTACAAATACATGCCTTGTGCTGAGCCCAGACTGTTTCTATCTGGCCCTATATCTAAGCCCGAAAGCTTTTAGTCTATGTACAACATAATCATCTGTAAGCCCAATCGTTAAAGACTTCAGCTACCAGTCTCTGTCTAACCTATGCTTAGAAAGTGTTCAGCCTCTGAGACTTAGTTCTTCTTTTTTTTTAGTGTTTTTTTTATTTTATTAATTTATTCATATCACATCTCAATGGTTATCCCATCCCTTGCATCCTCCCATTCTTCCCTCCCTCCCATTTTCCCCTTATTCCCCTCCCCTATGACTGTGACTGAGGGGGGCTTCCTCTCCCTGTATATGCTCATAGGGTATCAAGTCTCTTCTTGGTAGCCTTCCTCTGAGTGCCACCAGGCCTTCCCATCCAGGGAACTTGGTCAAATATGGGGCATCAGAGTTCATACCAGCCAAGGACAATACATACAGTAAACTTCAAACCCCTACCCAAATCTAACCAATGGACAGGACATTCTCCAAAGTTGAGTGGAGAGTGGAGCCTGACTTTCACACGAGAATTGCTTCTTAATGAGCTTATTATCCTTTACAGTTCTTTCTGAACTCTGGCTAAGTGTTTCAGTTATTCTGAATCAAAACTCCTATCCAAGTAGACTTATTCCAACTAGCTTCTCTTCTTTATTCTCTGAATTGCTCTACTTGGATAGACTGCCTCTGAACTCCATGAACTGAACTGCATGAAATTAACTGCACTCAAGTGAACTGCACCAAACTGCTCCAAACTTTACTCCAAAATTTTACTGTACTGCGTACAGTACTGTACTCCTTTGCGTTCTCTCTGTGTGTCTCTGTCTCTGTCTCTGTCTCTCTGTCTCTCTCTCTGTCTCTCTCTGTGTCTGTGTCTGTGTCTGTGTCTGTGTCTCTGTCTCTGTCTCTGTCTCTCTCTCTCTCTCTTGTAAATAGCTTTTTTCCTCTGTGTTCTCATACAAATAGGGTGTATCCTATCCCTGACTCATTTTTGCCAAATCTTTCTCTGATTCATCACCTTGTCTGCCATTCATTAAGACATCATTGTTTGAGATTAATTGTGTTTATTAAAGACATGTCCGTATTCCACTGGATTCACACAGTTCTTTGGATGTGATCCCTTGCCAGGGAAGACATGTTGCTGGATTAAAATTTATCTACACCTAAGTATTTTTCTTGTTGCTATAATAGAATGTGATAAACTTAGTTATTTAAAAAGAATTTTTTGTCCAAAGGGATATTAGCCACATCTGGCAAAATTTGATTTTGTTTAGCCAGCCAACAAATAGTTCTATATACAGAGGGTGGTAATCCCCCTCAGTCACAGTCATAGGGGAGGGGAATAAGGGGAAAATGGGAGGGAGGGAAGAATGGGAGGATACAAGGGATAGGATAACCATTGAGATGTAACGAGAATAAATTAATAATAAAAAATAAACTTAAAACAAAACAAAAGAAAACAAAACAAAAGAGACAACTTTGCCTAATATCTTCTTGTAGTGAAAGCGTGCCAATTTTTATATGAATTAACCTTGGGAAAAAGGAATTAATTTGTTATCAGTTCCTAGTTACATTCTTAAGAGCCTCATGTCCCAACAGTAAAATGATAATCAAATTTCAATTTATGTTACAGATAAAAAAAAAACCTTGTTCATATCAATCATGAGCTAGGAATGTATGCAATTGTTTTTGAAAACATAGAATAATTCACATTATACCTCCCAACTACTGTTGTGTTTGTATAAATTAATGACATCTAATGAAAATTTCATCAATATAAGTCATCTTTTATCTGTTGCATACTTCATCTTCAGTTTTGTAGATTTGTTACCCACCCATTACACACCCCTGAAAAATATCAGTCTTCAGTGATTCTCAATCTATGAAGAGTAGGGGAAGCAAAATCAGGAGTACTAGTATTCAAACAGTACAATTTCAGCCCCGTATTTCTCAGGTCAGGTGAAACGGTACCAAAATGTTTAGTTTTCCATTCTAGAGTTAGCTGAGTCTATAAGTATTACTTTGCAACTCAGTTTGCTAATGTATTTATTTTTCTTTTTATTTAATAAATAAATACTCTCAGTACTTCTTTTGCATAACTTGATTTTTTAGATGTTTATATAATATGAAATGG
Source organism: Acomys minous (assembly GCF_964271855.1). Taxonomy (NCBI): domain Eukaryota; kingdom Metazoa; phylum Chordata; class Mammalia; order Rodentia; family Muridae; genus Acomys; species Acomys minous. The sequence continues at coordinate 49,265,744 of NC_140494.1, read as the reverse complement.
CTAATGCACTCACACACATGTATTGATATATATATATATATATATATATATATATATATATATATATATATATATATATATATATACAGTGATAATCCATGGCATTGCATAACAAGTAAAAAGATTCTTATGTGTGTATCTGAGGAGAGAGTTAACAAACCAACTTGGGAAGGGTTTTGAGACATGTTCTTGAACACAAGCGATAGAGTTTGGATAAGAGGGATATTTGATAAATGAATGAAGAATGAAACTATGATCATGCATGCAAAAACTTGAATATGACTTGAATATGAGGTAATTGAAGTACTGTCAGATATATAGAGCAAGTGAGGAAGGGAGTTTAATGTTTCAAATGAAACTGAAAATAGGTCTCTATTGAGCAGGTCATTAATTTTCACAGCATCCAATGAAAAGTAGTTCCTAGAGACTATGGTGTGTGTTTACCAAAGGTTGGTGAGAGAACTGAAAACTTTCACAATAGATTAAGCTAAATGGATCATAGTGGTCAGTTTGCCAAGATTTCCTTTTCAAAAATGATGATTGTAAGCTGGGCATGGTGGCCCACACCTTTAATCCCAGCACTCAGGAGGGAGAGGCAGGAGGATCACTGTGAGTTCAAGGCCAGCCTGGTCTACAAAGCAAGTGCAGAATAGCCAGGGCTACACAGAGAAACCCTGCCTCAAAAAAAAAAAAACCAACAAAAAAATAAAAATTAAAATTAAAAATGATGACTGTGATCTTTATGTCTTTGGGTAACACTATGACTGATCACAGGGCTTGTGCAGGCTAGACAAGCATTCTACCACTATGTGTAACCTAATGTTGGCACAGAAACTCCTACACATTTAGTATGCTTATAGTGACCTTTACAGGGAGTCCAGTAGACTAGAACAACTGTTTTTAGTAACTTATAGAAAGAAAAATACATTTTAAGGAATGGTGTAACATTAGAAATTAATTCTAAATTATCTATTGAATAATCTTAGCAGTCAAAATATTTTATGGATGGATAGTTTAAATTCATTCAGTTAAAAATAGTATCTTGCTACGATAGAAATTAATATTCAATCTATTATCTAAATATTTTATTATAAATGTTAGGTAAAATGTGGAAGACAGTTTGTAAAAAGTACCTATCATTATTTAACAATGAAGTAAATCATGATAAAAAGGTCAAAATATTTGAGTTGAGAATGCAATGAGTATTGACATATATTTTATCATTATACTTAATTCTGGGAAAATGCAACCATAGTGAAGGCTATAAGACAGGATGTTACCCATACAGATATCAGGGAGCAAAGAAAGGAAGGAATTGGCCACTTCATGCTCCCTGAGATGTCAGAGCAAGGTGCCTAAAATGCGTGAGAGAGAGCAGGCAAGAGGGAGTGAGGCTAAAGAAATGGAGTTGTGAGGTGTAGTAGAGTCCATAAATTAAGGAAACTTAAAGGCCAGTGCAAGTTTCACATGCGTTGAATTACCTTGGAACTCTCCTTGTCACTATCAATGAGCAGTGCCAAGTGATGTTCATTTTGTGACTATAGGCATTGGGAGCTGGCTGCGTGACAAGTTTTGACAGTTACTATGAAAAGACAGCACGATGAAAGAATTGTCTTTTGATAAATGTCTTATGAAAATGCACGACCATATGTTTTCAAAAATGAAAATGAGCAAATAGGGGGGAAAGAATGGGTTGCCTGCATTGGTAGGAGAATAAGACTAGGATCTGATAAAGATATCTGAATATCTTATTCTTGGGAAAAAAGAATGACCTCATTTAATCTGGACTAGGTTTCAAGGTCGGCCATCTTTGTATATCTTTTTTTTTTTTAATTTCAAGTCATTATAATTTATTCAGATCACATCCCTGTTGTTATCCTTTCCCTTATATCTTCAGCCCCATCCTCCCTCCTTCTTCTGCCATATTCCCCTCCCATAGACTTCTGACAGAAGAGAACCACCCCCCCCACACACACAGACCATAGGACCACAGCCTAGCAGGCTCATCTGGATAGCCTGCTTCCCTTTTTCTGTGTTCCTGCCTGGCCTCCTCACCAAGGTGAAGTGATCAAATCAGGGGCACCAGACTACAAGTGAGAAGCAGTCCCCACTCTCCCCACAACCATGGAGAATGAGCTGCCCATTGGCTATATCTGAATAGGGTATCTAGGCTTACTGCATGCATTGTCCTTGGTTGGAGCAACAGTTTGTGCAGGGCCGCCTGGGTCCATATCCACCACCATTGATGGTCTCCTTCTGGGTTTCCTGAACCTTCTGTGTCCTTATATGTCTCCCATTCTTCCATACCACTATCAGTGGTCAACCTGGAGTCCAGCAGGGAGTACCACGATCTGTCACAATCCCAGGCTAGGCAGAATCTCTCAGAGGACATCTATGTTGGGATAATATCCATTTATAGGTGAATATATACCATGCATGTCTCTCTGAGTCTGGATTACCTCACTGAGGCTGATCTTTTCTAGTTCCATCCATTTGCCCTGAAAATTTCAAGATTTCCTTGTTTTTAATAGCTAAGTACTACTCCACTGTATAAATGGACCACAGTTTCTTTATCCGTTCTTCAGTTGAGAGACATCTAGGTATTTTTTGAACTTATGTCTTTTATGAATAAAGCTGTTATGAGCATAGTTGAGCATATGTCCATGTTTTATGGTGGAGCATCTTTCAGGTATACGCCCAGAAGTGCTATAGCACTATTCCCAATTTTCTGAAAATGTGCCAGATTGGTTTCTATAGTGGCTCTACAAGTTGGCACTTTATAGGAGTGTTGCTCTTTATCCACATCCTGGGTAACATGTGCTGTCACTTAAATTTTTGATCTTAGACATTCTGGTAGGTGTAAGATGATTTCTCAGAGTTACCTTCATTTGCATTTCTCTGATAACTAAGGGCAATTAGTATCTCTTCAGGTGTTTTTTGTCCAATCAAAGTTCCTCTGTTGAGAATTCTATGTTCAGTTCCATATCCCATTGTTAATTGTAGTATTTGGATTGGTGGTGTTTAATTTTATGAGTTCTTTACATATATTGGATATTAGCCCTTTATCAGATGTACGGTTGGTGAAGATCTTCTTTCAGTCTATAAAGTGTATTTTTATTCTATAGACAGTTTCCTTTGCCTTATAAAAAGAAGATCTTTAGTTTCATGAGGTCCCATTTTTTAATTGTTGATCTTAGCACCTCAGCTATTGGAGTTCTGTCCAGGAAGTTGTCTCTTGTGTCAATGAGTTCAAGGCTCTTCCCTACTTTCTTGTAACAGACTTACTGTGTCTGGTTTTATGTTGAATTTTAATCCACTTGGACTTGAGTTCTGTGCAGGGTGATAAATATGGACGTGTCTGCATTTTCTACATGTAGACATGTAGATCAGCACCATTTGTTAAAGATGCTATCTTTTTTTCCATTGGATGGATTTGGCTTCTTTGTCAAAATACCAAGTGTCCATAAGTGTGTTGCTTTATTTTTGGGTCTTTAATTTAAATCTGTTTTTCAACTAGCCTATTTCTATCTCAGTGCCATGTCATTTTTATTGCTGTTGCTCTATAGTACATCTAGACATTAGATATGTTTGTCTTTGTTTTTCTATAATAAGTAGAAAATACATCTTTCAATGTCTATAAAGAATTGTGTAGGTATTTTGACAGGGATTGCATTGAATCTGTAGATTGCTTTTGGTAAGATGGCCATTTTTTTTTCTATGTTGATTTTTCAGATCCATGAGTATAGGAGATCTTTCATTCTTCTGATATCTTCTTCAATTTCTTTCTTCAGGGACTTGAAGTTTTTTTATACAAGTCTTTCACTTGCTTGGTTAGAGTTACAGTAAGATATTTAATATTATATATGATAAGTGTATTTTCCCTGATTTCTTTCTCAACCAGTTTGTTATTTGTATACAGGAGGGATACTATCTTTTAATTAGTCTTGTATCTAACTGCATTGCTGAAGGGGTTTATCAGCTACATGAATTCTCTGGTAGAATTATGGAGGCCATATATGTACACTATCATATCATCTGCAAATAGTGATACTTTGACTTCCTCATTTCCCATGTGATCCCCTTGATAGCTTTTTGTTGTCTTATTGCTCAGCTAGAACTTCAACTACTGTATTGAAGCGATACAGAGAGAGTGGACAGCCTTGTCTAGTCCCTGATTTTAGTGGAGATTCTTTGATTTTTCTCTCCATTTAGTTTCTTTGTTCTGTACATTTTCTGTTTTGATTATTATGTGGTGGAAGGTTTTCTTTTATGAACTACTGTATTGGTGTTTTGTAGGCCTCTTGTATATTTCTAGGTTTCTCTTTCTTTAAATTTGGGAAATTTTTCTCTTATGATTTTTGTTGAACATGTTCTCTGGGCCTTGGAGCCAGGCATCTTCTCTTTCCTCAATTCCTAGTCTCCCAAGGTTTCAATTTTTATTATGTCCATGTGTTAACAATTTTTTTAGATTTAAAATTTCCTTTGATGGCTGCATCAAATTCTTCCATTGTATCTTCTACATCTGCTATTCTTTCCTCCATCTCTTGTATTAGTTATGCTCTACTTACCTCTGCAGTTCCTGTTTTCTCTTCTAAGTTCTCTCTTTCCAGGCTTTCCTCAATTTGTGTTTTTATTAGCCTCTGTCATGGCCTCTCTAAGGGCTTCAATCTGTTTGCCTATATCTTCCTTTACTTGGATTTTTTTTTTTCGAGACAGGATTCTTCTGTGTCATCCTGGCTGTCTTAGACTCATTCTGTAGTACAGGCTGGCCTTGAACTCTGAGTAAATCTGCCTGCTTCTGCCTTCCCAAGTGCTGGGAGTAAAGGCACATGCCACCATGCCTGGCCTTTTCTTGTATTTGTTTAAGAATTTTATTCATTTTTCAATTATCATGTTTATAAGGAAAGATTTAAAGTAATTTTCTTGTGTTTCAGATGTGTTAGAGTTTCTAGAGCTGATTACTTTTGGATAACTGGGTTCTGGAGATATCATAATAGTTTGGCTTTGTGTGTATGCATGTGTGTGTGTGTGTGTGTGTGTGTGTGTGTGTGTGTGTGTGTGTGTATGTGTTTCCAAACTGGCCTTTAGCCATCTTGCTGTCTTTGCCATTGGATGATAGTTTCTGGACCCAGCCATAGGTGTTTTTGTAGCCCACAGCTCCCTATGAGTCACAAAGCTCAGGTGCTGTGCCATTGCCAGGAGTGCAGCTAGTTCTTGGAGCCAGCTCCTATGCTTTCAGGGACCCATGGACTTTTCTGTGTATTAGGCATGTGGCCAGAGGCTGGACCCATCCATGCTCCACATAGTATGGGCCCCTCTCACCTATGAATCACCAGTACTTGTGTTTTGTAGTTTTCAGTTCAGTCTTTAGGTCGCTGTGTGGTCACTGCTGTCCTACTGATCAGACACATGTGTGTTCAACACCACCATCTTGGATCCCCTGTACTATCTTCTTAATAACTCTTTCCCATTTGTAGAACTAAGTTACCAATCTGATAGGCTAGGAAAGAGAGATGAGACAAAAAGAGTAATTTAAATTAAATTATCTTTAATTTAACATGTTTCAATATTTACAACTTTTCACTTAGAATAAATATTATTTAACAAACTGATTATCGATTCACTTTTCATAATAAAATAAATTTTTATTTATCGACTACCAAGCATTTTGATTTATCTTAGGGAAATAACCTTTTAAAAAGGTATTTCTCTTATTTTTGAGATTATAATATAATTGAATCACTTCCCCCTTTCCTTTCCTCCCTCCAAACTCTTCCTATAGAACTTCTTGCTCTCTTTCAAATTAATCACCTCTTTTTTTCATTAATTGTTCTTACATACATTTAAGTACATGTATATACATATATATACATATATATACATATATACATACATATATATATGTATGTATATATATTCCTAAATACATGAATACAATCTGCTTGGTGAATAACATTCATTTGTATCAATTTTTGAAATTGAGTGAGCTTTATAAACTTTGTTCATCTATACAGACTTATTATGTCACTGATTGAAATTGTTAGGATCTAAAGATCATAGATATAATATCTAGTTGAGAGTTACTAAGTATGATAGTTCCGTTTAAAATAGTTTGAGTTTTGATATCTTTTTTGGATAAGATCTGTTGATTTTATTTACCAATTAAGCAATTGGGTTGTTCAAAGTTTAGATCATTAATTTTTAAAAATTTATCTGTTCTATACTTTAATTTGCTATGAGATATATAGCTTGTGGAAATATTGTTTTTCTTTTGGCTATATCATTAATAGATTTAGTATGAGTTTTGCTATTCAGAAATTTACTAGTTCTTATTTGTTTATTAGTATATTGGAGTGTTATCAGAAAGCCAACATGCTAATAAAATGTTTCTATATTTTCCACTAACACCTTTAGAATTTTACATCTTACATTTGGCTCTCAAATCTACTTTAAAATTTGAGTTATAATATAATTACAAATATAATTATATACAATATTGCTTATGCAAAATTGTGTAGTATATAATTATACACAATGTAATTATACTTCCCCCTTCTCTTTCATCCATTCTAGCACCATTTTTCCTTTTCATCCTCCCCTTCTCCTCAGAAAAGGGAAGACCCTCCCAACCTACCCCCACAAAACAAGTCCCATCAGGGCTAAGCTCACCCTTTTCCTCTAAAGCCAGACAAGGCAACCCAGCTAGGAGAAAGCCATCCAAAAGCAGGCTGCAGAGTCAATGTCAGAGATAGGCCCCACTCTAATTGCAAGGGGACTCTCATGAAGACAGAGCTGAATATCAGCTATGTGTAAACAACCTAGGTCCAGTCCATGTGTGCTCTTTGATTGGTCGTTCAGTCTCTGTGAGTCCACTTGGTCCTTGGTTAGTTGCCTATGTTAGTCATCTTGTGGAGTTCTTGTCCTCTCAAGGATCTCTCTATTCTTCCCTCAACTCTTCACAAGACTCCCCAAGCTATACCTAATGTTTGGCTGTAGGTCTCTGCATCTGTTTTGATTTGATGCTGTGTGGAGCCTCTCAGAGGAAAGTTATGCTAATCTCTTGTCTGCATGCATAGCAGAATATCATTAATAGTGTCAAAGGTTGGCTTTCTTCCATGCAGTGGGTCACAAGTTGGGTCAGTCATTGTTTGGCCATTCTCTTGATCTTTGCTCCGTCTTTATCCCTGAACATCTTTTATGCAAGGTAAAGTTTGGGTTGAAGGTTTTGAGTGTGGCTTGGTGTTACACTCTCTCCAATGGAAGTCCTACCTATCTGTGGAAGGTGGCCACTTCAGTCTTCATATCCTTTACTTCTAGGAATCTCATCTAGTGTTATCCTCATACCCCAGGATTTTACCCCACTGAAGTATATGCCTTCTTTCATCTATATATAAATTTCTGGTAGAAGGCTCCGTCTTAGTCATGGTTTCTATTGCTGAGATGCAACACCATGATCAAAAGCAAGCTAGGGAGGAAAGTGTTTCTTTGGCTTACACTTTCTCATTGTATAGTCCATTGCTGAAAGAAGTCAATACAGAAACTCAAATAGAGTAAGAAATTGAGGGCAGGTAATGGTGATAAAGTCGTAGAGGGGTGCTGCTTACTGGTAATTCTACAAGGTTTGATCAGCCTGCTTTTGTACTGAAACTAAGATTGCCAACCCAATGGATGGTGTCAGCCACAATTGACTAGGACCTCCTTGTTAATCACTAGTTCAGTAAATGCCTTATAGCTCTGCTATAGCTTGATGTTATGAAGGCAATTTCTCAATTGAGCTTCCCCTCTTTCAGATGACTGTAGCTTTTGTCAAGCTTACATACAACTAAATGGGACCAGACAAGGCAGCTCTGCTAGGGGAAAGGGATCAAAAGACAGGGAACAGAGTCAGAGACATCCCTGACTCCCATTATTAGGAGATCTACATAATGACTTTGCTGCTGGGTTAGTACATCTTAGAGACACCCTCTGAACAGATGTAGAGGGGAGAATGGGGTAAGGGGGACATAAAGGTAGGACTGCGTGGATAGAGGGATGGAATCAGGCTGTAAGGTGATTAAATTTTTTAAAAAGAAAGTGGGAAAGTGAAAAAAAAAAAACAAAAAACACAAGTTATAAAATACAAGCCTCTTAACAGAAATCACCACAAAAAACTCAAAAGAACACAAATCAACAACACAACAGCAAAACTCAATTGGGACACAGGTCCCTTATAAAAAGTCTTCAACATTTTTAATATAGATCAAAATTAAAACTGAAAAAAATTGAGACTCCATTTTGCCACAATAATAACTACTAACAATTATAAAACAAACAAACAAACAAACAAACAAACACAGCCAAAACCAAGAAGGGATAGCAACATTGTCGGAAAAGGGAAGCCTTATATTATAGGTATGACTGTAAATTGGCCTACCAACTACTTTAAATTGGTATTAAGATTTCATTTAAAAAAATCTAGTACTACCATTTGCTCCACTATGCCAAGGTTGAGTATGAACCTGAGAACAGCATATGTATATTTTACACCCATACCTATTAGATTTTTTATCACAGAAATAGTGATGTAAAACTGAAGTGGCCGTCAATAGGTTAGGTTAATAGATAAAGGAAGTATACAATGCATGTAGTATGGAATTTTATTGCACCTAAAAAATTAAACTGTACCATTTGATAGAAGGTAGAGCCAACATGAGATCATCATAATAAAGAGTAAGCCAGAAAAAAAGAAAGAATATTGTATTTTTCCCTATTTGTGTTTTGAGAAATGCATTAAGGATATATAAAATCATATACATATAAAATATATATTACATATGGCACAATATGAACCAATGTTACAGGTAAGACATGAAAGCAAAAGAGAGATGAGGAGAAAGTAGGAGACTGGTCACAGGAGAAAATGTGGTGAGATTAAAGAAAGGCAATGAATACGGTAAAGTAAATGACATACTCAAAATAAATTGTTTATATGAAGCCCAATGCTATCCACAGCGAATATATAGATGGAAAAAACAATAACATAAATATACTATGAGTTGTTTTTATAATGGGAATGCAAGGAATTAGTAAGACCTGATTGCATTAACTAATTCCAGATGAATAGCTCCAATTCTTCCCATGAAACAATTTTTAAAATGCTTCAAATAATATAGCATATTCACTATTATATATGTATTTAAATAATTGATTATCACAGTGGATATCTAGAATGCATATACTATTCAAGAAAATTTTAATTTCTAATTTTATTAAATTAGATTACAGTATTTGACTGTCAACCAAATTCTTTAGCACCCATAAGTACTTTCTACATGAAAGTCATTAAAAGAAAACTTTTCACTCTTAGGCACCTAATCATTAACTGAAAACTACATTTTTATTTCAAAAATTTGCTGAAATGTATTGTGTTTGAAATCACAACTTCAAATCAAGGCCAATAGGTTACCTGTGAGTTCTGACTTGGCTCTCACTTTTTTTCTGAGTGTACTCAATAACAGCTTCTGATATTTGTGCACATTGTGAACCAGTAATTAGAGAATTATGATTTATTTGAGAAATATGAGCTTCTGAAATCATTCATGACATCCATTTCTTTCTACATTTTGACTATATTAAGTCTAGTAACATTAACCAGTGAAACTTAGTTTCAAGATGTCTTCTAAGACAAATCCTTATCCCTAACATATTCAGTTTCTTGTATAATAATCAATTGTAAAAATATCACAATTTATCCCTAAACATGACATTTTTATCAAACATAAAACTTAAAGACAGCAACAGATAACTGAAAGTTATATATTTTCTAATTTGTTTTAATATATTTTTATTATAGTATAGTAAAAACAAGGAAAGGAACCTAGTGAGGAAATGAATATTTTTTAGAAATTTTCTCATATTTTCTTCCATGGTTATATTTTCAGAATGCAAAAAGAATCATCTAAATGAGCTTTGTAACAATTTTACGCAAAGAAAAGTGTAGAAAGTCATTTGATTTGTGGCAGCAAGGGCAATTCTATATTTCAAAAGAAATCACTTCCTGAGTTAAGCCAGAAGCAGAAAGACTCAAATGGTATATACTCACTTATATCTGCATACTAGCCCAAGGGGCATGTCCCACGAAAGCCTTCACTTGCCAGGAAACTGAGACAGAGGGGAGGACATCCTATTGGGACTCTAGATGAGAGAAGCATGGGAGAATAGCAAAGTAGAAGTATCCAGAGGGTCCTAGAAACCTACAAGTAGAACATTATGATAGGCAGATTTGGGCGCAGGGGTCCCGCTCAAACTAAGGCACCAGCCAAAGACAATACAGGCGGTAAACCTTAAACCCCTACCCAGATCTAGGACAATGGACAGAACACTCGCCACAGTAGAGTGGAGAGTGGGATATGACTTTCTCACATACTCTGGTGCCTCACATTTGACCATGTCCCCTGGAGGGGGAGACCTGGTGGCACTCACAGGAAGGACAGCAGATTACCGAAAAGAGACTTGATACCCTATGAGCATAAATTAATAAAATAAAAAATAAAAAATAAAAAAATAAAGTTCTCATCTATAACTTGTCTTACAAAGTGTTCTTTTCATTGTTTATTAAGAACACATGAATTTTCTATGAATAACCTATTTAATTGACTTTGAATGAAAAAAATAAAAAATTAAATAGTTTAAAATATTTGGAAATTTAATAATTGTGTATAAATATAATTAAAAAGATTTGAAATTTCTATGGATGTTTTACATTAATTTGATTCATAGCATATGTTTTAAATAATTTTACTATTTTATTTTAAAATGTCAATGAGAGGAATAGATACTACTAAGTGTACACTGGAAGTCAATAATATGTCAGGAATTCATTACAGTTTCACGAAAAACATATCTTTTTTTTCTTGTGAAAACAGAAGTCAAGTGACTGGCATTTTTTTCCTGCAGTGCTCCAAGCATGATGACATCATTAAAGAGCTTTTGAAATTTCAGAGTTCATTATTTTCATTACGTAGTTTTCTTCTCTAAGATATAAGCCATATTCATCATGCCTATTTATTATTTATTCACAGAAAAGTATCAGTGAAAGGATAATTAAAACATAAAAGGAAAGTAACAAAAAGTCTATACCATGAAAATCTGTTCACTTAAAAATGTATTTTTTGTCTTTGTTTAATTTTATTTATTTTTTTCACTTTTTTAATTAATTTATTCTTGTTACATCTCAATGGTTATCCCATCCCTTGTATCCTCCCATTCCTCCCTCCCTCCCATTTTCCCCTTACTCCCCTCCCCTATGACTGTGCCTGAGGGGGACTTCCTCCCCCTTTATATACTCACAGGTCCCACTCAAACTATGGCACCAGCCAAGGACAATACAGGCTGAAAACTTCAAACCCCTACCCAGATCTAGCCAATGGACAGGACATTTTCCACAGTTGAGTGGAGAGTGGGGTAAGACTTTCA
>NC_140494.1:44341790-44714290 GCF_964271855.1 Acomys minous | reverse complement strand
GCCCCCTGGTGTCTTGCTTTCTCTACCTTCTCCTCCTTGCTGGTGTGCTGGAATGCTGGGTAGCTAGAGTATTAGTGTATTGGTGTGTTAGGGTGCTCTTGTGCTAAGGTACTGGTGTGCTGGTGTGCTGGTGTGCTGGTGTGCTGATGTGCTGGGATGTTGGGATGCTGGCGTGCTGGTGTGCTGGTGTGCTGGTGTGCTGGTGTGCTGGGATGCTGGTGTGCTGGTGTGCTGGGATGCTGGTGTGCTGGTGTGCTGGTGTGCTGGGATGTTGGGATGCTGGCGTGCTGGTGTGCTGGTGTGCTGGTGTGCTGGTGTGCTGGGATGCTGGTGTGCTGGTGTGCTGATGTGCTGGGATGTTGGGATGCTGGCGTGCTGGTGTGCTGGTGTGCTGGTGTGCTGGTGTGCTGGGATGCTGGTGTGCTGGTGTGCTGATGTGCTGGGATGTTGGGATGCTGGCGTGCTGGTGTGCTGGTGTGCTGGTGTGCTGGTGTGCTGGGATGCTGGTGTGCTGGTGTGCTGGTGTGCTGATGTGCTGGGATGTTGGGATGCTGGTGTGCTGGTGTGCTGGTGTGCTGGTGTGCTGGTGTGCTGGGATGCTGGTGTGCTGGTGTGCTGGTGTGCTGGTGTGCTGGGATGCTGGTGTGCTGGTGTGCTGGTGTGCTGATGTGCTGATGTGCTGATGTGCTGGTGTGCTGGTGTGCTGGTGTGCTGGTGTGCTGGTGTGCTGGGATGCTGGTGTGCTGGTGTGCTGGCGTGCTGGCGTGCTGGCGTGCTGGCATGCTGATGTGCTGGTGTGCTGGTGTGCTGGTGTGCTGGGATGCTGGGAGGAACCATAGACCTGAAATCTACTTGTAAGCTGTGTACTACAGAGTAGCACCTTCAATCGAAGATCTGACTTTTTGACTTTCTCAGTGTTGCTCATGCATCTGGTCCATAAGCTGTACCTCAACAGGGAAGAACTACAAAACCCAGGTACAGCAATCACCTGCCATGGGTGTTTGCTTAAACTTTTAAAAATTAATTTATTCATATTACATCTCAATGGTTATCCCATCCCTTGTATCCTCCCATTCCTCCCTCCCTCCCTCCCATTTTCCCCTTACTCCCCTCCCCTATGACTGTGACTGAGGGGGACTTCCTCCCCCATATATGCTCATAGGGTATCAAGTCTCTTCTTGTTTAAACTTAATTAAAATGAAGCTGACTGTAATCTTCCGTTCAATAATAAAGCAGCCACAGCTTAGCTTCTCACTAGCTTGGTTTGTCTAGAGCCATATTTGCTGACAATGTCGATGAAGAATGAGTCTATCTGAGGCTTCTCAACATTTAAATTAATGCTTTATATAAAATAGTTCTAGAGCCTGGCATGGTGGTGCATACCGTTTTATCCCAGCACACAAGAGGCTGAGGCATGTAGATTTCTGGTCTAGGTAGCAAGTTCTAGGATTAGACTACATAATGAGACCCTGCCTCAAAATAAATAGATAGTGAGATGATAGATAGATAGATAGACAGACAGACAGACAGATAGTTAGATAGAGATAGAGGTAAATTGGGCCACGTGTGGTAGCACATACCTTTAACCCAGCACACTGCACCTAGAGGTAGTTGGATTTCCATGATTTAAAGGAAGAGAATGGTAAGCCAGTCAGCGCTACACAGTGAGACCTGACTAAAATATGTATATGCATATATGAATATGTATGTATGTATATGTATATACATATGTGTATATTTCATTCTGAGTGGTTGTAATGGCTTTAGAATGTATTCTCTATGAGGTCATGAGATCTGTCTGTCTCATTTCCTTCTTCATATCTAGAACCTCAAAAAGTGGCATCCTTTAGTGGGTATCTAAGAACTCTTCTTTCTATTATTTTTATTTTATTAATAATTTATATGGAAGTAATTATCCTCTCACATATTTAGACTCTACCCATCCCCCACTACCTTTCCAACATTCTCCTTCTTTTTCTTACCCTTATTCTTACTCTTTTTTAAATTTAAAACTTCTTTATTATAACACATAAAAACAATGCATTTTATAATATGAATCATACAATTCAGTTATATATGGATGATATCCTAAATTGATAAAGATTTCTTTTTTTATTAATTTTTCTATTTATTCACTTTACATCCAAATCTTAGGCCCCTCCCTCCTCTTCTCCCTCCCCCACCTTTCCTCTTCCCCCTTCCCCCTCCCCGATTCCTCAGAAAAAGGGATCCCCCTCCCCTCCCATCTCAACTCATCAAGTCACATCAGGACTGAGCATGTCCCCTTCCTCTGTGGCCTGGCAATGCAGCTCTGCCAAGTAGAAGTGATAAAAATCAGGCAACAGAGTCCATGTGAGAGAGATAGCCCCTGCTCCCCTTACTAGAGGATCCACATGAAGCCTGACCTGCCTGTCTGCCACATGTGTAGGGGCCTATGTCCAGTCTAGGCATGGTCCTTGGTTAGTGCTTAAGTCTCCACAAGCCCCTTTGGGCCCTGCTTAGTTGGCTCTGTTGGTCTTCTTGTGGAGCTCCTGTCACCTCCAGGTCCTTCTCTCCATCCCCCCACTTTTCTACAAGACTTCCTACATATTGCCCAATATTTGGCTGTGAATCTCCTCATCTGTTTGGCTCCATGGCTGGAAGTAACCTCTCAGAGAACGCCTATGCTAGGTTCCTTTTAAAAATATTTATAATGTATTGAGTCCTGTTAGTTCTGCCCATACCTGCATGGGTGTAGGATGCCTTTCAATTGACCATGTGTAACCTATCATGGGCCACATCCCTGAAGACAGCTGACTTTTCTTCCTCCATCAGCTATGGGTAGGGACCTCATGAGCTCATTCCTTGTCCATGGTGAAGTGTTGACTGGGCTGATCTTGTATAGATCTTTGATTGCAAAAGATTCCCGTCATTCATGAGTGTAGTTGTCCACTCACATTGAAAAGATATATTCTTCATCCTCTGTTCCTTATAGTCTTTCCTATTCCTTAATGTTTCCCAAACTTTGGGGTGAGTGGTGTGATATAGACATCCCTTTTAAGACTAAAAAAGTACTTCTTGATTTGAATAAAATTGCCCCTTAGTGTTGTTCCTTCATCAACAGAAAATGGACGCCTTGAAAGAAAGAATTATGTATGCTTTTAATTCTCTAGGACAGAAGCGGAGGGAAGACCGCCAATGAAGGCATATTAAATTAAATGCCCAGAACACTGGCAACTTTATAAGCTCCTAAAGGATCTTTGTGTGTTAAGAGCAGGTGTAAGCTGAAAATCTGATGGGTGCATTGGACCTTTTCTCAGTTGTGGTTCTAGTTATCCTTTTCATTGGACATGACAGGTTTAGGGCTGCCATATCTTCGGCTCTAAGCCAAAATTAAAATTTCAAGTCATAAGTGGAAAGTGAGTTTTATGTTACTTCACTTACTGCAATCTTTACTCTGAACAAACTCCTCATGAACAGTCTCTTCCCCATTTGAACACTCCTTCACAGTTCCAGACAGACCATGACTTTCTGAAAGTATTTGCTATGAAATAGTAACAACATAAGATGAAATGGTACTTTCATATCTTCAGAGTATTTTTGTGTCTATAGCCCTCTTTCCATGTCTTTCCATGGTCAGATTGGACTACTTCATCAAACAGAAAATGTTTACAGGCTTCACATATTATTGGTCTTGTACAGAGATGAAACTAGGTTGAACTCTGCGATGTCTCTCTTTTCCCTTATCTTTCTTTTGTTGGTAAGGAGATAGGAGCTGAAAAGAAAGGGGTATATAGAAATAAAGAGGGAGGATAGAGCAAAAGTTAGATTATTGAATCTACTCATCTCAAGGCTTTAATTGTTACTCACAAATTTTTAATTCAATGGTATTGAATTTTGCATATTGATACAAATTTTCATCATGTCAAATACTAGTCTAATTTTATCACAAGAATACACATTCTAGGTCTAATAGATAGATATGATTCTATAGCTATATAAGGTAAAATAGTTAACTAAAGTCTTCAAAAGCCTCAGCGACCTACAGAATATGGCATTTAAATATACTTTTATTATTCTAAAGATTCTTTGACAACAATACAAGTTAACTCCTGGCAACACCCAGCCTGCCTCAAAGAAGATGATGAGCAGCAAAGAACCTCCTTCTGGAGTTGGCTTCAAATGTGGCAAAGAAGCCACTGGGCAAAATGTCCTCATTTCTGCCACAGACAGAATTTTGCCTAATAATAGGCAAGTTTAGATGCAGGCAGAGTTGACAGCCAAACTTTACCAAGACAGGATAAGCAAGTCCTCAATAGTTCCTGCCTCCCAAATATGTCTGTCAGATATATTGGTCTAGAAGGCCAAAGATGATGCTCCAATGTTATAGAGTGTTGGGTAACTGTTTACATGGGAAACTGTCTCAGTCATTTTTTTTTTTTCAATTTGGAAGCTGCTAACCTGTACGTCTAGTCCACTCAGGTATGTAAATTTTATTCCTTCTGAAATCTCTGATGGGGTGAAGACCAGATAGTCTTACAATTAAGCTTAGTAGGTTAGGAGTTAAGATGTTTTTAGGTCAATTTAGATGTTTTAAGTTAAAAGAGATGAGATATGATAGATAGATATTGATCTTTTTTATAGAAATTTAGACCAACAAGATAGGAAAGATGTTTATTTTAAGTTTGCCAAATACAAATAGCCAAATCACTATGAATGTAACATTAATATAATTCCTAATTGTCTAATGGTTCTTCCTACCATAGGCAGTTTATTTTATCCATATGTAATAATATTAATATATACATTAAAATGAAATATAATAAAAAAAGGAAAAAATAAATGAAAAAGAAAAATTTTAAAAAGAAAAAATTCTTTGGTTGTGTTCTTTGGAAATTAGTTCCCTGGAAAGCTGGCTACCTCTGGGTAGTAGTGTTATGCATTCTATGTCTTTTGGTTAGCGGATCTGAAAAGTCAATACAAAAGACTCATTTCAAGACTACACTGGCAAAAAGGACCAAACAAACATTGTGGTTGGCAAAAGAGAAACTATTAAATGCCATTGATAAGTACATTCATTTCCACTCACAGTAACTAGAACTGAGAAAAATATCCAGCCCACGTAGCCCTGTCTGCATCCTTTTCAGATAGTTATTTATTCTTCTGGCTCTCTCTTATGGCAGTTCAATTTTATTGGTTGAGTCAAACATCTTTTTTGTCTTTATTCCAAAATCAGTAGTATATCTTATTATTTTATTCTTTCTAGCTGAATAGAGTGACAAGATTTAGAATAATGCCTATAAAAACAGAATGGCAGACACAATGGTCAATATTTTTTTATGAATGTGTCTCGATCTTTGTATTGTTTTGTGTCTTGAAATGATTATGTTTCCAAAGGCTAAATTAAACACTACAGAGGCAAAAATTCCAAGAACACTAGTTTCATTATGATGGTATCAATGTTGGGCACTTTTCAGCTAAGTGTGTGTGTGTGTGTGTGTGTGTGTGTACATGTTAGTGTGTGCTCAGGTCTTTCTTTTATATAAAGGCCAACCCATCATAAAAATATGGATTACTTCCAAAGTGTTTGACTCCTAAGTGACTGTTGTTTTCACATCCAATAATTTAGATTTCCCCCCAAACATTTGATACAAAATCAACATCAGAATTTAGAAGCAACTTCTGGACTATTCTGTCCTAATTTAATAAATAATGAACATGACCAGACCTGATTTTGTTATGAAAAGTCAAAACGAGCCTTTCTTTATAAACCTGTAAAGTGTTCCAGGGAAGGAGTTGGACCTTACTTCCGTGTTTGCTCTTGGGGGTATGTGATGACTTAGGATGAAGCTTTATCTTGGTTCCTGACTACTTTGAGGGCCTTTTACCATGGAAACCTAATGTCAAGAGGAATGTTGACAAGAGACATCAAGCTATTGCATTACAAATCACCCTAGAGACATCCCAGTTGCTGGACCATGGCTAATTTAAGGGCATTTGGAAACTGTCGATAAAAAAATCCAAGAAGGAATCAACCCTGCTTATTTTGAGAATTTGGCAATGCTCTCTACTTTCAAGTTGGAGTACTGGAGAGTTTTAAGTAAGGATAAATAAAGGGCCATAAAGCAGCTCTAAGTCTACTGAGGCAACAGGAAGGCAAATGAAAATAATTTTCTGGAATATTACATATTTACATGTGCAAAGTCCTACTAAATGTAGCTGCTTCATGCTAACTTGAAGTAGAGCAAGATCTACTTGTGTGTTAGCAGTATTTTCACATAAAATAGAATCTACAGCTCTTTTAGCATATGGTTCATGTGTATTGCAAAACTTCAAAACCTAAATAAAGAAGAAACAGAAACAGTAGATATTACAATGACACCGGTAAACTGAAGTGTAGTTATAATCCTTCCAACCAGAAACGGTCCCCTTTCAAAATGAAATTTAAAGTTTTAAAGCAATGGTTCTCAAACTGTGGGTCACAATCTTTTGGGCAAACCTCTATCTCAAAAATATTTACATTACAATTCATAACTGTAGCAAAATTACAGACATATAGTAGCAGTGAAAATAATTTTATCATTGAGGTCACCACAACATGAGGAACCATATAGGAAGAGTCACAGTTTGGGAAGGTTAAGAACAACTGCTTTAGAAAATTAGCTGTTTATACTTCTAGTCCACTGATAGATATGGGAGAAGACTGTTTGCGGACACTCAATCCACAAAACCCACACATCTCTTGATATTTTTTCAAGAAACAAATGTCACAAGGAGCTTCGGTACTCCTAGAAATGGCTTTTGTGAATCATGGAACCACATCAGAGGGCTGTTTGCAGCTGAGTAACAGCTTTTGAAGATGGATCGATAGTCATTGTGCTGGTTAGTTTTAAATGTCAACATGACCTAATCTGGAATCACCTTGGAAGAGAGTTTCAGTCTAGAAATTTCTGCAATCAGGTTGGCTTGTGGGCATGTCTATGCAGGATTGTCTTGACTGCTCTTTGATGTAGAAAGGCCAAGCCCACGCTGGGCAGCACCAATCCCTATGCATGTGGAGATGAATGGTGTCAGAGAGCTAGCTGAGCATGGGCTTGCTAGCTAGCAAGCAGCTTCCACCATGCTTTACTACCACGCTTGTTTAGATGTGAAGCAAATTCTTCATTTGGAGGTAATGGTGTGTGGGATAACAAGCAATCGTGACTTCAAGTTCTTGGCCTTCCTCCCCTCCTCAGTGATGAAGTGTGGGCTGGACTTATAAGCTGAATAGCCCTTGGCTCTCATGGGAGAGAGCAATATCAGGGGTGCAGTCATGTGCAGTGAGTAAACATCAACCCCTTTTGAAACTCTTCAATAGCATGTTGTCGATGGTTAATGGTTGAATCTAGGAAAATATTTACTTAGGTAACTCTCTTCTGGAAGTCTCTTAGATCCACACTCCCATATCCATGTAGCCCCCCTCCACAACACCCCGTTCACACCTAGATTTTTAATTTTTTTGTTTGAGGTAGTGTCTTACTCCATTACTGGCCTTGATCACAGCTTATTGTGGAGCTCAGGTGGACTTAAACTTTTGCCAATCATCTCCCTCAGCCTCTTGAGTATTGTGGTTACAGGTGACCACTACCATATCTGAGTTCTCTTTACGTTGTTTAAAGTGATGATTTTATGGTTGAGTTTGCATTTGTTCGTCTTAAGGTTTTCCTTTGGAGGGGTCTCACCTTCATGGTACCTTAAATATAGTGAAGTACTCAATATGTCTTTAATGATGTCTGTCTCTTTAACATAGATGTCCCATATGTCCACACTGCTTCATCCTCAGCTTCAAAAAGTTTTCACTTCCACGTTGCACATTTTTCATTTTTCTCTAATATACTTTTCTTCTTTGTCAGTATGAAGTTGGTTAGATGCTACCAAGAGTGACTAATCTGTAGCCTGTATGTTATCATGGTTTAGCATTTTTCAACCAGATCAATTAGTTTATTATATTTGAATTCAGCTTACCTTATATTTTTAGGACATCAGTAAAAAGCAGCTAGGTTCTTTGCCCAAAATGTAAGAAGAATGCCCTCTACTGCAGATCTGATGAGAGCTCTGTCTTGGAGTGAATACTCATTAGCACAGTCTTTACAGGCCCTGTTTTTTTATCAGTAAGCTGGCCTCCTAAATTCTCTCCAAAATCACACCTGAGTTCTGCTTTATAGAATTTTATGGTTTCGCTAGCACACATCTCCAAACTGTTCCAAATTCTTCTCTCAAACCACTTATAAATAACTAAGAAATATACACTCAACTTCATCTCAGCAATGACCACACTTCCAGTACCAGTTTCCTATGTTAGTTAAATTTTTATTGCTATGATAAGTATACCTGGCAGTGAGTCATTAAGAGGGGGGCTTATAGGTTTACAGAGATTTTAGCCAGTCAGAGTGAGGAAAACATGCCAACAGAAGCAGCTCTGTCTACAGCAATGAGAGATTATGGTATCAGGGTTTCGGGCACCAGCAACTGGTGGTGACTGTGTATTTCCAGGGCTTACCCAGGTAATAGGTTGGACATGTCAGGCTTAGGGGATGCTGTATCTTAGACTCTAAGCTAAGTAAGTAAGTAAGTAAGTAAGTAAGTAACTAAGTAAGTAAGTAAGTAATGTTCTACTCATCAGTATAAAACAACTTTTATGATACTTCGCTTCCTGCAATCGCTAATCTGAGCAAACAACTCCTTAACAGTGTCTTCCCCATTTGAACACAACTTCACAGTTCCAGACAGACCATGACCTTTGAAAGTATTCAGTATAAAATAATAACAATATAAGATAAAGTGGGACCTTCATGTCCTTAGAGTATTTTTGTGTCTTTAGCCCTTTTATCACATCTTTCCATGGTCAGATTTAACTACTCAATCAAATTGAAAAATAAGAAGAAGCTGCATATAAAAAGGTTTTGTTGTGTTCTTTTGATAATTTTGGGTCTAGAGACTCAAAATATGAGCCTTCAGGGATATTACAAATTCAAACTGGATCATGAATTTCTTCTGAAAATGGCCCACAGCACATATGCAAGTGACCAATTCCAACTAGAAAAATAAATGTCCATTTCTCAAGATTTGAAAAGAGACCAAACTGAATAAGACAAGGCCTGCAAAAATATAAGATCTGGAAACTTAAGACCCAAAATCTAAATGTGCATTTCCTTGTTATGGCAGTTGCAATAAACCTGATCATTATACAAATGGAAATAGGTTCATGGAATTTTATCTGAATAAGCAACACTACCTTTAATAAAACTAATAATTACTACCTTTAAAAATGTTTTAAAATTGCATTTATGATTCCTTTAACAACTGAGTGTCTCTCAGTTTCATCTAAAAGGCACTCTTAGCCCTATTTTTTGTAAGCCTTGCTTGTGACCACAATACTTCTTAGGGCTTAATATTGACTTCCAGTCCATGTGGAAAGGAAGATGTAAAACAGCTGATAGAGGATGTTTGCACCATTCAGAACATCTGGTAGAAGAGGTCAATTTCCTCCTCACCCAGAACAAGCCAGTTGCTGTGAAGGACTTTTTTCCATCAGAGACAGAAGTCTAAACCCTAAGGCTGAGCGAAGTCGAAGAAACAAAACATCTTAGTATCTAGAGAGGTGCAGCCAGGATGTACCAAGACCCTGTCTGTGATCATCTTGCAACTTGTATCCATTTTAAAAAAGGAAGGGGCGGATGCTCTCCTACAGCCATGTTCGTCTTTTTCCTGTGTGTGCTATTTTAAAGAGAAACATCACATACATGCACACAGGAGCCTCAAGGCAATGGTACTAGTAAAATTGTGCCAGCTTTGAAATCTGGATTAAGACTGGTTTTAATTATATGAGTGAGAGGCTATTATTTGAATCTCTCTCCATTTCTTGAAATCCACAGCCTCTTCATCTCCGGGTTTGTAGCATGTCTGTGGTCACTCATGATTCTTTGGGTGTTCTGAAATTATAAACACAGAGGAGAGCCAACTGGTGTCTCACAGACCCCCTAGCTAATGGAAAGATTTTGCTGCACAGCTGCCGTTCATATAGATCAATCATAAATTGCAAGACACATGCTTGCAAAGAGTAGAAGAGAAAGGATCTGAACTCTCTTACTCTGTTCTAGAGTGAAGATTTGTTGGGCAAAGTCTTTTCTGCCATTTTACCAAGTGGTAGTAGAATATGGATTATTATTATTATTATTAGTAGTAGTATTATATATGATTATTTCAGTGTATACTTGCAAGTTATGAAATTGTATGGTTGAAATTCAGAACATTTCCTAGTTATTCTCAAAGAATAAAAGAATATAAAATTGTAACACATAATTTTATCTTACTTTGGCCTCCACATCTTAAAACAAAGCAAGACAAAATGCACTGCTTGCTCCGGATAGGGAGGAGAAGGCTGTTTGTCAGTCCTCACAGTTCTATCCCTTTATCTTCTTTTACATAAATGTAAAAGGCCATGTTAAGTTTGTTTAAATTGTAAATGTAAATACCATGAAAAACACATGGTGTGAAGTCTAATGGGTATTTTCTTTTCATTTTATCGATAGAGTGTGTCTGTGTGTACTTTAGTGTTTGAAAGGATAATGGAAGTAAATGAAGTATCAATTACTGGCCAATCTTGGTAACTAGAAAGCCTCTCTCTTACATCTTTTGCATGACTATCTGGGAATGGGCTCAGTCAGGGCCTGCAGATTCTGGGATACACTCAAAGCTCTGTGAAACCATGACAACCATCGCTGTGCCTAGAAACAGGATTCAAAAGCCTCCTTGTTGTTTTTGCACTCATAGCAGCCTTCACTATTTAGTTCATTATTGCTCTGAACAAATAAATTCACATTTGCCACCCTAATGACATGTGAGAGTCCCAAGAACTCATCTTTAATGACATTATAGTCAATGTTAAAAGGCTGTTTCATCAGTCTTTCTTAGGCCACCCACTATTTAAGATTACTAACATAGTCCATTTGCCAGTGAAGGAACATGGTGAACTGAGAAACCTCAGTTATTTGAATCATCCTCATTATGGGTACATGCAGCTACACCAACACCAAATATGACCCTGTTTCTGAACACTTCAGGGATAATTGAGAGAGAAAGCAGAAAGCTTATTAGAAATCCTGATGGCAGGCTTGTAGGCATATGGGCCACCCATGTTAGTACCATAGTTGCATATGTTGTTTGAAGGGACATGCAAATTTTTCATATCTTAGCTTTTCAAAGAAATCATGTTTCAGGGACTTTTAGCTCACATTGCTTCTATCAGTCAACACACACACACACACACACACACACACACACACACACACACGGGGGGTTCTGGAACACAAATAAATGGGAGCAAGAGGGTAAAACTGTTTAACAGAGATCTAAATATGGTCACAATATATCCTATACATGGAAGAAACTGGCACAAATTAAAACATAGAGTTAAGTGGAAAAACATGACAATATTTAATCATTAACTTAACAAATGTTTACTTAGAGATGTTTATGTTCTTTCATTGGGAGTCTGGCCCTTATGGAATTTACAAAATAATATTATAAGGAGAGACATACAATCATTAGGGTCCTCTTAAAGAAATGGACACTTGGGGTGTGCTTTCTGTTCTGCCAAGGTGGGCATTGAGCAATAACAAAGTGGGAAATTTGGGATATTGTCGAACGCCCAAAATAGCATTCGAAGAGCCCACTCAGAGAGATAATACTTGAAAACATTAATTTACCTCTGTGTCATATTAAAATCCTCCAAACGTGTGTGTGTGTGCATGTGTGCGTGTGTGTGTGTGTGTGTGTGTGCGTGTGTGTGCGCGTGTGTGTGCGTGTGTGTGTGTGTGTGTGTGTGTGTGTGTGTGTGTGTGTGCACACACGCATGCGCACAAGGGTCTTTTTTGCAGCAGCCACAGCAGCTGGCATTCATGTTTGCAATAGCCATGCCATTTTAGGAGACCATGTTTCTATGAATACCCTCCATCTGCTTGGCCTTGACATCTGTCTCCTTTTACGTGTTGTTCCCTGGGTCTTAGAAGGGCTGACACAGAGACATTATTTGAAGCCAACAGCTCAACAGTCACGGATTTTTGGCACTTCAATCATTTGTCTTTGCATTAACCATTATTCTCAAAATAAAAAGAAGTTTTTCTGTCCCCAGCTGAGAGTCATACTAGTCTATGGATATAAACATAAATATATAGGATGCAGTTTAGCTAAAATAGTCTGTCTCCCTTAGAGTCGGTAATTCTCTCCTTCCTTTCCAAGCTCTATATTCTTTTTTAAATGTTTTTTTATTGAAAAAAATCACTCATATTACATTTCAATTGCTATCCCATCCCATGCATCCTCCCATTCCTCCCTCCCTCCCACTTTCACCCCATTCCCCTTCCCTATGACTGTGATTGATGGGGACCTCCTCCCCTTGAATATGATGCTAGGGTATCAAGTTTCTTCTTTCTCCAACTGCCATCGGGCCTCCCCCATCAAAGGGTACATGGCCAAATATGGGTAACCAGAGTTCGTGTGAAAGTCAGTCCCCAGTCTCTACTTAACTGTGGAGAATATTCTGTCCCTTGGTTAGGTCTGGGTAGGGGTTTGATGATGACTGCACATAATGTCCTTGGTTGGTGCCATAGATCGCCAAGTTCTATATTCTTGACCAGGCTTACAGTACTATCCATTCCTTTCTGTGAAGCAGGCATCACATCTGGTCATCAAGAGTTGGTCACCCACCAATACAGACCTGCCACTATCATTGAGCACACACTGCCTGGAAAGTTAGTGTGGGGGGTCGTGATTGAAGTTGTTACGTCGCATTGTTGTTGGATCTGGGTAACTTCAGAATTTTCGTGTTGCACTCATTCACCTTCAGATTTTAATCATATCTGACATTTAGTAGATTGTGAATAAATGGCTACTTATTTTTTTTTTAATCATGAGCATTTTTTTGGCTCCTGGGAAAAATGAATGAAATCCCCAGTATTCATTAGTATGTATTAATTAGTATGTAGTCTAGGATAGAATTTGGATGTACCAATTTCATCAGTTTAAATTCTGGAGCTGAGAAGCTGAAACGGCTAACATTCCACAACACAAAATTGCTAGTTTAAAACATTTGGGTCAGAAACATAGGGCAACATAATCCTTGACAGCTGTGCTCAGATACCTGAATGACCTTCCCTGCTAACCCCTTGAACACCAGTCAAGACAGAAAGGTAAGTTTTCTGAGTAGTCAATGAGATTGGCATCTAAGATGTGGATATTTTCTGGGCTTTTGAGGCAGATGTCACATCTGTTTGTCGAAAGGCAGTTCTTGTATCCTGTATAACTTCTGAGTCAAGGTGTTATTCCATCTCATGCAGCTTAGAATGCAATCTGATCTGCTGACTAGAGATGGGAAAGGGGGTCCCACAGGATGAACTGTCACCCATGAAAATGATGCTACATTGAAAGAGAAAAAAGGAGTGTAGGTATCTGGGTTATTCTAGTGGTCATCTTAGTGAAATGAGCTGCAGTTGCTCTTCAGGCAACGAGACTTAGTGATAATACCAGCATCCTCTGTAAAAAGTGATGCATGCTCCCTGCTTATGACATTTTTCCCTACTGAAGAACTTTCTATAACATCCTACATATATATCAAATCCCAAAATATAATGGACTAATAGCATCAAGAAGAAAACAGATTTTTTTTGCTGTATTTTCATTGCAATATTTACCTAATCTTTCAATATTTCTTCTTCATCTGACATTTAACTTTTTTTTTTTTTACAATTATCTGGAGTGATCATGATGGTCAGGTATTAATACATTTGGTCACTTCTCTTTGACAGTGTTGACACGGTTAGCAGTTTCATTCTGCAACTTTTATTCTTAAACTTCTCAGAATTTGAATTCTCTTGCAAGCCAAGTGTCTTCGTTAGGGTTTCTATTGCTGTGACAAAACAACATGACCCAAGAGCAAGTTGGGAAGGAAAGGGTTTATTCAGCTTACACTCCCACACTAGTCCATCAGTGAAGGAAGTCAAGACAGGAACTCAAACAGGGCAGGAATCTGGAGACAAGAGCTGATGCCGAGGCCAGGGCAAGTTGGCTTACTTGCTTCCCATAGCTTGCTCAGCCTGCTTTCTTACAGAAGCGAGGACCACCAGCCCCCCATGAGCTGGATTCTCCCTTACTGATCACTAATTGAGAAAATGCCTTACAGCTGGATCTTATGGAGGCATTTCCTCAACTGAGGATCCTTCCTCACTGATGGCTCTACCTTGTGTCAAGTTGATACACAAAACCAGCCAGGACAGCTGACCTCTTGTCAACTTGACAGACAAACACATCACTACAAAGCCACAACCATTCCTTTCTAATTCATCCCCAAGATCTCACATTAACGACGTAAATAGTTTTAAGAGTCCCATTGTCTTTATATATTCAAACACATTAAAACTTCGGCTCCTCTAAAACATACAGTCTTTTGTTAAAATCCGAAGTCTTCAAACATTCAATGTCTCTCAACTCTGGGATCCAGTAAAACACTTTCTTCAACAGGGCAAAATGAGGACACAGTTACAATCAAATAAAAATCAAAGTTCAACTCTCCAGTGTCTGGGATCCTCTCATCATCTTCTAGGCTCCTCCAAAGGGCTTGGGTCACTTCTCTAGCTCTTCCCTCTAAAAAGACACAACTTGTCTTCCAGGCCCCAGCTGGCTCTATTCCATTGCTTCTGCTGTTCTTGGTCATCACCCTATGGTGCCATCATCTCCAAAATCCTGGGGTCCCTTGCACAACTGGGCTGCACTTTCACCAATACCTTCTCTTCATGGTGCCAACCCTAAACCTCTTTGCATGACTTCTTCAGTCCTGAGCCTTCAACTGCCCCTGAGAGTGCATCTTCACCAATGGCCTCTCCTGGCCTGTCACAATACTAAGCCTCAGCTGTTTTCCATGACCCCATCATGCCTCCAAATCCAGTACCACCTGGGTGACTCTTATATATTACATAAATCTGGCTGCCAGCATGAGGTACAACCTTGGCAGCTTCTGGAACACAACTTCTTTGTGCTTTCTGAAAACACTTCCAATAAGATTTCACCTCAGCGATGCTGCTCTCTTCCTAATCACCACTCATTTCTTAGATCCAGCTGACCAGCACCAATTGTCCCTATAATGTAAAGGTTTCACTTTAGTGTTTCTGGCATCTTGTTAATTACAGTTGATCCTTCAGCCCCAGCTACCCAGAACCACAGACTCTTAAATTAAAACAGCAAACAGCCTGATAGAGTCTTTAATCTTCCCTGTGAAGCCAGGACTCCATCTTTTGCACTGTTCTCAACATTCTCATCTTCCAAGCTCCTACAGAACATCCCACTAAGGTATCAACATTCAAAGTTACAAATTCCTTCCACAATCCTCCCCAAAACACAGGTCAGCTCTGTTACAGCAATGTCTCGCTACACTGGTGCCAACTTGTCTTAGTTATGATTTCTATGGACCCCATAGACTCATGTGTTTGAATGCTTGGCTCAAGGAGTGGCCCTATTAGGAGGTATGGTCTTGCTGGCAGACGTGTTTCACTGTGGAGGTGGGCTTTGAGGTCTGACATACGCATAAGCTGTGCCCAGTGGGACGGTCTCCTTCCCTTGCCTGAGGATCAAGATGTAGAACTCTCAGCTTCTTCTCCAGCACCATGTATGCCTGCATGCTGCCATGCTTGCTGTCCATGATGCTAATGGACTGAACCTCTGAAACTATAAGGCAGCCCCAATTAAATGTTTTTTTTTTCAAATTAGAGCTGCCTTTGTCATGATGTCTATTCATAGCAATAAATCCTAAACTAAGGCAAGTGCCTGAAAAGCATTGTCTCGGTGTGAACAAATGCTAAAACTTTAAGAAGTCAAGAAACTTCAAAGTGAATAGATTTTACTCAGTAACAGCCTTACTCTAAAATCTTGACAAGAATTGCACTGAGCCACTGAAATGAATGCTCCAAGGCAATTAGCAGTTCTATTGGCTTAAGTGACAGCTGTCAAAGCAATACAGGTTGAAAAGTTGTTTGAGGGCAAAAACGCTGAAAACAGATAAATTGACATCCCCTGAAATATTTCTAGATGCTACGGGCAAAGCTCTCCAATTGCTTCCTTTTAGCCATATTAACTTAATTCTAAAGGTTCAGGCAAGGAGGGCGCAGTGTGACATTTTACTTCTTCAGAATATTATTTTCTTCTCTAAAACATTCTATTCTCTAATACATTCTCTTACTCTGAGGCACTAATGGATGGCAAAAATGTTGAGGATTCTCTCAACAATTTGAAGCTAGGGGCATGGTGTATTCAAAACCATGACTATTCATCTGTAACTCTGAAATCCATAAATTTCCAGGACAAGGGAATATTTTAATTATGTATTGTAGAAATTGAAATGCTAACACCCAACCTGGATTAATACAAGGTTATCTATCATCTTTAATAATCTTCCTTGCATTGAGCCATATCCACTGGTACAAAATGCTAATTTAATGAAGGGTAGTGTCATCCCATATTCTCTGTGGTTTTACAAAATACATCAAATACGAATTTTTAAAAATGCAAAGTTATGAAGTTACAATCTGGCTGGAAGAGTCTGGGCAAAGAACTAAAGTCGTGGGTCAACCTGTAATGTTTTATTCTCTTTGCTGCCAATTTAAAGCCAATGTTTTATGTCTATGGAGGCAATGGAATCTTGGATCCATTCAACCTTAGAGGGGCCAGAGCAGTGGTGAGATGCTTACTCTGTCTTCAACAGGAAGCATTTATTTACTTGCCTGCTTGCTTGCATTTCAGTGTCGCTACCCAACCAGCACCCTCCTCAGGTAAGATTATTACAAATGGAACTGAGTCTGATTACCATCATATTGCTTTATTTCTTGGTGGAAGTAAATTAAGGCCTTCTAGAGTCATACAGCACGCAGTGATTTGAACATTAGAATTAAAGAGAAACAAACAAACAAACAACAACAACAACAAATGAGCATTCAATTTAGCAGAGCTTAGAAGGAAGCCATGTTTTAAAAACAGGTACATGTCTTAATGAGGCCATTTGCTTGGTCTCAAAAAAAAAATCTACTGAGCTGTTGCCAGTAACATCTGTCACAGAGCCATACCCTATGCCAATGGAGAGCAGGATGCATGAAGAGGATGGGAAAGGGGGGAAACTAGGAAAGACATACGGGCTGGGCAGCCAGCAAGTGTGGAATGTGTGCTAGGTCTCGCATGAAAGACAGTTCAGGTCAGTGGTGATAGACTTATTAAAAAGGGGCCAGGAAACCCACTTCTGGTTCCCCGCTCAGTCTGGAAGCATTACACCAGATCATGTGGCATATCCCAGTGTCAAGGGTTACAGACAACCCATTGTGACTCCCCAATTCCCAATTTCAGTAAAGCCACAAGTCAGGGAGGAGAGGGCTGCTCCCTTCAATTTCTTGTATGATCCTACACTCGGTGGCTGTCACTCAATCCTGTCCCCAGCCAAAACTTTTTACTTTCCCTATGACATAATCTTGACCACCCATCTGTACCGATGATGGTGCAAAGAGTACAGGAGGTTGGGAATCATAGGAGAAATGACAGAAACCTCCTGAAGAGTTGCTGGCTTATCACTTCACTTCTCTTTCCCAACACAAGACAATAGTACACACCGGAGCCTACAGTGGGAGTGCAGTTGTCGAGCAGTGTATAAGCTTGGTCTGGAGCAAACGGAGCATGCTTGGCTCGGAGAAGCAAAGGCTCTGGGCTCGGAGGATAAACACTTTGAGAAAAAGATGGGCGAACTGTTCCAACAGTAATGGGAGAAGGAATGTGGCCAGAGAATAATTTGGGGGAAGCCGTGGGTTTACTAAAAAGAAACAGTTATGAAAGCAAGCAACAGGATTTCTTCTGGCTATCTGATCCTTTAACAATGAAACTAGCAAACTGGCTTTTATTCAGAAGGGAGCATTTAAAAGTCCATCGATTTAAAATTCAAATTTAAAAATGATGTTGTGTTCTGTTCCTAGACCTTGGTGGGTGGATCAGCATCTGTCTTCCTCATGTGTTCCCTCTTCTGTGTGCCTGGCACTTGTGAGTGAACAATATTGGAACAGGTGGGAGTCTGTCTTACATTCTTTAGTGGAAAACATGTAGACAGCAGGGAAGGTGGCTCTTGTACAATTAAACACTTATACACCTAACCCCAGTAGGCTTCATGTGATAAAGAAATAAATAGATGAGAGAAGTCAAAATGATATGTGAATGACAAAGGGCCAAGGCGCCTGTCCCTGCCGGCTATGGGACAGATGCGCCTGAAGCAGAGCATATGTGCACTGAGAAAGATTAGAAAAACCTTTGAGGACATAGGCTCCCTTGGGCTTCACTTGTTAATTAAAAATTATAAGGGTTTTTACTTGGATTTGAAAATGCTCAGAGGATGCACACTGACAAGGTGCTTCCTGTGATGATGCGCTCTCCTGCTTGGGTACGTGCTGGGGTGAGGGGACACCAGAGCCCGTGTGGATATAAGTCTAAGCATCCAACATGGCAGAAGATGTACAAAAGCCTCGTTTGCCAAACAGAGTTGGGTTGGTTCTCAGAGGAGAGCAACGGAGACACCTGAGCAGGATCTGGGTGCACTGACGGTGACCCCATGGAACCCTCACAATGCACAACTCATCTCCATATCTGGTTCTCTCAGACACGCCGCCTGCGGGCTTTATATGAGGCTCTTCTGCTTAACTGGCATCTTTGCTCTCTCAGTTCTAAAATGGGTATGAGGCTAATACCCCACCTATGGCCTCTGGCAGCAGGAAGCTGAAACCCAGAAAAGTGAGGTGCTTTGACCAAGGTCACACAGCTAGCTAGTGGCAGAGCCCGGAGAGAAAATGTTGCTTCATACCCCATGTGATTTGGCATACTATATTAACATAGGAAAGCTCTTTGCACACATGAAGTGTTAACCGTCTTTTAACCACCACTTTCTTGATATGGGATTTAGGGGTGGGGCTTATGCCCATCAGATAGTAGATAGTGTAAGGAGCAGCTTTAGAGGGCCTTCCTCTAGTGCGGCTGCTGCGGGGTTGGGAGAGAGGGTGTGGCTTGTGTACAGGAAGGGAAAAGGCAGACACAGTGACCAGCCTGCTGAGGTGCATCCTTTGTGAGAGGATATGTCTAAAAACGAACTGACCAGAACCAGCTTACCATGGTAGAAACTGGGTTTTCCCCTTTCGTTTCCTTAACCACTTTTGCTCATGAGAAATGAAAAAAAAAAAAACAAAAACCAAAACAAATAATAATAATAATTAAAAATAAAAGCCAGCCTCCTAAGAACTTTCCTGGAAGATAGCTGTTGTGTGTGGGTGTGGGTGCTCAGATGGGCTGCTTTTTACAAAACATTGTTTGGCTCACATTGCTGTGAAAACACGCCCAACGGGAGCTGTCCCCTTCAGAAGAAAGCAGGGTTGGTATGCTCAATGACACAGCGTTTGCAGTGGCGCTTCACAAACCGCAGGGCCTCCACCGAAACTTCACAGTCCTGGACGTTCAGCATCTGCAGGTCAAAGCAGTTGGCAGCCACGATCTGTAGGCCCTGGCCGGTGATGCTCTCACAGGATTTGAGGCTTAGCCTCTTGAGATTGAAGCAGTTCAAAGCCAGGGATTCCAGGCCCGTGTCGGAGACCAGAGGACATTTGCCAATGTCCAGAGACTTAAGTTTTGTGCAGTTCTTGGCAAGGTACTCCACGCCATGGTCCGTGATGCCTTCGCAGCCCCTCGCATTGAGGTAGCGTAATTTGCTGCAGTATTTAGCCACGTATCGGATGCCCACATCCGTGATGCGGCCGCAGTGGGCGATGCTGAGGTACCTCAAGCGGGACTCCAGTTTAGCAATCTCCCGCAGGCCAAAGTCGCTGACGAAGCGGCAGTCACTAACACTCAGCTCCTTTATAGAAGTGCAGTAGATCACCAGGTAGCGGAGGCCCTCATCGGTGAGGCGCACACAGCGGCGCAGATACAGGTGTGTGAGCTGCGTGCAGTGAGCTGCGATGGTGTGCAAGCCTTCATCTTCCAGCACGAAGCAGTCCGTCATATCAAGATATCGGATGGAAATCTGTTTGCCATGCAAGGGGGACAGTTTAATGGAGGCCTCCCGGGTCAAGCTGATGCAGGTAACTTTGGAGCACCCTGGGTAAAGAAAGACACAGAACGCATGCTTAGATCAACTTGCCAGAGTGGAAACTTGGTTCCAGGGAGCGTTCTCTCTAACCCAACGCGGTGGTTAACACTTCTGCCTTGACCTCTACAGAGAAACATTGTAAAGAATGGCTTTCTGCTGGTAGGGTTATTTGACAATTTTGCTGAATTTGGGGCTTAAGAGATTTGTGGGCTTTAGAATTGGAAATAACAAGAACATCTACACCTTGGGGGGCAGATCACACTTTATTTCTTTTGTCTTAAAACGGATCCATTGCCTGCAAGGAAGCTGTAATGGAGTGAGACGATGTGTCAAATACGTTGTTGTGACCCTACAAAATTCAGGAAGCCCTGAAAGGTCCAATGATGATCTAGTAGCTTCTTGATTCAAAGAAATAAAACGATAGAGAGGATGAGGATGGAGAACACTGGAATGTGGTTGGGTTCCCAAGGATGATGGTACCCATTCTGGGGTAAATTCTAGTCTAATGGATCCTCCAAGGGCTCCCCTGTACTCTACACTAACCCTGCTGTGTCCTTGTCCACTGTGCCCTGCAGCCTCTGGGCCTCTATTATGGAAGGATTTCCCTTAGATAGTTCCAGGAGCCACCTCTAAGTTTCTAAGGTCCCTGAGATAATGTTAGTTTACTGGACAAGTTTTCCTGGACTGCCATGTATAAACTAGCGCCCCCTGACGTGCCTCTTTACTTTTAGTTCTTTTATCTGTTGGCAGCCTTGTGTGTTTATCTGTTCAGTTGTTTGCTTGTTGTCTCCTTACTCTGGCATGCAAGCTCCTGAGGAAAAGGACTCACGCAGGTTGGTCACCACACTGCTTGTATTCAGCTTCTGGCTGATGCTCACTAAGTGTCTGTCGAATGGATGGAGGAAGGAGGGAAGAAGTGATTACAGAGGAACGTTCTCCACAATAGAGCAGGTGGGAGAACTGGACAGGTGGAGCAGGTGGGAAGGCATGTACATGTCTTCAGACTTTGGCCTTAGCTCAAGTATAGCTGCATTAAAAAAAAAATGCCTTTTATTTGTGTTGACTTACGAAGTTTACAAAACACTTTGCTGAATACTCTTCATTGGATTCTTAATACTTTCAAAGACCAGAATGGTAATGCCCAAGAAGATATTTATGTTTGGACAACTCCTAGTTATCACTCTTAATCCCCTAAAACTAGATTAAAAATATATATACACACATATATACATATATATATATGTATATGTTCATGTTGTGCAGTTCAATTATTATAAGATTGCATATGATAATGAAATGCTCATTAAATATTATTTTATAAAACATATATTGACAACTTCTATTATATTAGTAGTCAGTCCACATTAATATATATTATAGAAACATTTATTTAGAGCCTATCCCATTCTACTACATATATTTTCTCATTTTCTCTCTGCTCTTATCAGATCCCTATTTCTGTGAACAACTAGGGACCTCACTTCAGACACCTCCACATTTTGGGTACTCAATGCAATATCTAATGTTTGTGAGTGCCAGAATAACAAAGCTATTGGGGACTTTTCTCCCACCTCCTGACAGGATTTCCAGGAAACTCTGATAAAACATAGGTCTTGGGAACAGCAGGGTTCAAATGTCATGTGCTCCAAGGCAAGAATTTTATGGTGTGAAGCACATATCCACCCACAGAAAACAGATGGGGCTCCTCAGGGGCTATTCGTGTTGCTTTGTGGGGGCAGCATGGGCTTCTAGAAGGTGGTTAACTTCAGATTTTCCCATTTCTGTTAGTTTCTTTCTATGAGATGACTAAAATCCAACATATCTTGACTTTTCTTCCTATCTGTGTTGTCTGGGAAGGTGTTTTTGTTTTGTCCTATTGTACAATACATTTTATTCTATTTTGGCCTAGTTCCCTTTGTGCATTCTTAATATCCAGCATAATGTGTGGTGTGCCAGGAAAGACATACTATTTAAGAAAAAATATGTATTAAAAGAGTCTCAAGTTTAAGAAAATATTAGTTTAGTATAGTTGCAGTAAATGATTTTGACATGCTTGTATTGCTCCCTATCAGTAAATTTTAATGTTATGGTTATCTCTTATTTGTACTGAGTTGTTGAGTTTGTTTTGGAAAGAAAATACATTTTTTTATGGTTCAGTAATACTGATGGATAGTTCATGCATTCCTATTGTTTATTAATTTATTCATTCACTTTACATCCCTGCCCTAGTCTCCTCCCTTGTCCCTCCTCCCATTTCTCAGAAAATGGGGGCCCCCATCCACCCACCCCAGCTCATCAAGTAGCCTCAGGACTGAGCTCATCTTTTTGCTCCGTGGCCTGGCAAGGCAGTCCCATCAGGGGAAAGCGATTGAAAAGCCGACAACAGAGTCCATGTCAGAGACACTCCGCCAATCCCCTTACTAGTGGACCCACACGAAGCATGACCTGCCCATTGGCTACATCTATGTAGAGGAGCCAGGTACAGTTCATTTACTGACATGAAGGAAGACTTAGAAATCATTCATTTAAACTTCCGTTTTAAGAGATGAAGCATGCACCTCAAGTGCCTTCTACACCTAGACTAGTTCCACAGCTGTTCACAACTTCAATGACAAGAAGGAGGTAAGAACGGACTATGATGTGCCACAGAATTGTGAGTTACAGAGGGATTTGCAGTAGATGTGTCATCAAGAGGCAAGCATGCAGACACTGGTGATAAGCTCTTTGAAGGGGCAGTATTTACAGAGACCATCAAAGGGAAATAACCTGGATGCATGGATATGAAGTCCAGATATTAAAGCAAAGGAAGCCAAATTTGAGAGACAAGAAATCACTCAGTACCTGGGGGAGTGAGGAACGTTCATGGGGTAAAACTTATGATTTTGGGAAGAATTTAATGGAAAATCAGGAATGGTTGGCTGGGGCCAGAACATGGGGGATTGCCTTAAAGTCCAGGGTAAAGGGGTGGGGGGCGAACATTTTCCCACCAAGATGAACAACTACAGTTAAGCAAATCTTAATTGCCATTTCACAGGCTTTCTCTGCATCATGATTTTGTGTGTGGATCCATGGAATTGTGGGAGGGCGTCTCTACTTTCTCTAGAATACAAGAGAGTCTAATCAGTGAAGACCAAGGAGTAATTGATAAGCTTGATGATAACAATACAACAATAAAAGATCAATTGTTGCTGTTCCTTGAGTGTGGTTACATGTTTCTCAGCAAAGCACAAGCAATGACCAAACACAGTGAACTCACTTACCATATATTTTGGAGTATAAGATGCACCTGGCCATAAGACATACTCAGTTTTTAGAGCAGTAAAACAAGAAAAACAATAAAAGAGCAATCGGACCATAAGGTGCACCCTAATCTACCCCCCACTTTTGGGAGGAAAAGTGCATCTTATGGTCCTAATTTTTACAGCTATTCTACAGCTTCAACAATACCACTTGGTGCATTGACCAACTACACCTGCCCGCCAGAAGAGGGCGCCAGATCTCATTATAGATAGTTGTGAGCCACCATGTGGTTGCTGGGAACTGAACTCAGGACCTCTGGAAGAGCAGGCAGTGCTCCTAACCTCTGAGCCATCTCTCCAGCCCTACTTATTTATTTTTAGTCAGAGTCTTTCGTAGCCAAGGCTGAACTCTTTCAAGACAAACATTTCAGGCTTTTGCACTTCTATTTTCACTTAATTACAAGTTCCTTTGCTTCTGCCCACAAAACAGCTCATGCCTTTGAAAGAAAGGGACCTGCTAAGATGCAGGTACCAGAATGTAAATTCAATGATGTCCTCACTGCCTATGTTCAAAATGCAGACAAACAAGAGGACATGCTTGGCTCATTAGACATAGGTGTGGACCCAGGTGAGGTCCACCTGGGAAATGGCAAGTCTCTTAAGAGAGTTGCTGAGGCAGTTTGGGGTGGGAGCAGAAAAAGGTCAAGCATGGAGCCCACATAGGTCAACATTCATTACTGTTCGCACAGGTACTTTGTGTTTGGGGCTCGATTGTGCTGTAGAAGAATGGGTATTTGAATCTTGGAAGGATAAAGCCATTGGGGCCTCACATGAGTTACTGGGAAACACGGATCTTCCCTTTAAGTCGTAGATGGAGAGCAAGTGGAGAGTCTATGTTTGAAAGTTAAGGCTTAGAACTCGAAGAACTTTCTTCTGGAAGCTGTAGGCACGGAGTGTGGATTGAGCAGTTGATGAAGGGCTTCTGTACGCAGGCAGGTAGAGAAGAGGGGAAGAAGTTAAGCTGCTGGGAAATTAGGATGCTATGACAGGATTCTGCTGATTCCAACAAAAAGAGTAGGGAGAGGCAATGGGTGGATCTCAGGCATCCTGTTGGAGAGAGCCCTTTAGGCAAGTTTACCTGCAACCATTACATTTTATGTTTAGAAAATTAGTTGGTTTTAATATATCCTACTTATGTTTAAAATACTAACAACATGTAATTTGTAATAATGATAAGATACTACATCTGGCTATAGTTATTACCAGACTTGAAAATGTAACATTGAAAATGAGAATTTTCTGCCATGCTAAATTTGGGACAGGTAATTTCATGCCATCTTAGAGGATTTGAACTCTAGATCAGAAAGTGAGCCTTTCAAACTCAAACTTACTGCCCTTGGAGAGCTAGCCACTATCAGAAGCCAACTAAAACCAAGGCGGGTGGGCAATGCATAGTAAAACCAGCTTTGGCACCCTTAGGGTCTCTCTTTCTGTCTTGGCACAGCCATTTCCAAACTCCTCCAGACATGGAGGAGACGTTCGGCAAGTGCTGGGAGCAAACCCAATCCTCAAGACCAGCCTGCTAAGCCTTTCAAGTCCAACTCCAGCACCCATATGTGAAATTCCATCTTAGGCTCGTGAGTCACAGACTCTTCTTGTTCTCCTGCATGGATGCATCAATCTGTGCTGCTATTGGCAGCCTGTTGAGAGGCTGTACAAATATGTATAAGCCTGGAAATGTCCTTGAGGTAGAGGACAACTGTCAAGACTTGGCAACGGTTAGTCAAGTGGTACAGCAAGCTCACTCAGGCCACAGAGCTCAACAGTCCTACTGCTAAATAGCCGAGGTGGCTCCTGCCATTTCAGAACTTCAAATGGACCTCAAATAAGAGACCATGGTTACTTGCATTCTATATGGAGGGCACCTGGGAGCAGGCTTGACAGAGCTGGGGGTTCCCACCAAGTCATTCTCTGTTCTGAGGAAATAGAACGAAGTATTGTTAACATGTTCAGGTGACGAGAACGGCAGAGAGTTTGTCAGTTTTATTTCTTAGCTAAAGACAGAACACATCAAGCTGTAGCTCTGAGTGCTGAGTGAATTGCCCCAATCTGAGTTTTGAAACTAGTCGTCATTTCCTACATCACGGTGTTCGACGTTTTCCAGAGTTCCTCGGAGGGTGAGTTTAGGAAAGCCAATGGCTGCTCATGACTAATGGAACACACA
Organism: Acomys minous; assembly: GCF_964271855.1. Lineage (NCBI taxonomy): Eukaryota > Metazoa > Chordata > Mammalia > Rodentia > Muridae > Acomys > Acomys minous. Next base: position 44,688,660 of record NC_140494.1, on the reverse strand, counting down.
GCAACGATGGCTTTGTCCTGAAGCCAGCTCAAGAAGAAGAGCAGCACGCAGCTTTCCAGCCAGGGAAAGAATCTGCAAAAATAATGGGCTGCCAGCTGAAACAGTCTCAGATGTCGGCTCTGAAAGACAGAACAAGCTGGAAGCTGTTTTACCTCCAGTTTTTTTTTTTGAAGGGCATCATTTACCCCAGATTCTTGTAAATCCCAAATTCTATTTATTCGCCTGACACCATGGGTTTACTTCCTGACCCTTCCCCAACCATTCCTGAGGTCACGGCTCATGCGTCTCGTTTTTTAAAACCGCTCTGACACATCTTACACATTTCAGCCTCTTGAATGTTCATCTTTTGACTTGACAGCAGATGAGATTTAAAACAAAACACACACACACACATCAAAAAATGGAGTTGGGGTGGGGGTGGGGAGAAGACTGCTATTCAGGCTGGGTCCCCTGTCTGGCGCCACAGTTTTGACTCTGGGCTTTAATTCTTCCTGCCTAAGAGAGACTTTTAAGTCAGGCAATTATACTGGGATTTCCTTCTATTTTCGAAAGAATGAAAAGTTAGATTCAATGGACTCTGTCCTTGTACTATGTAACTGAGAACATGCTATGGAAAATTAGGCCAAAGGAAAGGAGCATGGCGGGCATCAGTTGGCCGTGACAGACTTCCCCAGTGTTTCAGGAAAGGTGCAGCTCCCGGGCATGTGTTCTATTCCCCGTGGTGGGCTGTCAGTCCAGGATGTGGCATTCTGGGGCACCGTTCTGGCTTTACCATGATTCACAGGCTCTATGGACTCATAACAAATACAACAGGCTAGTTCCCGAACACCCTGTTCAATGAGAGATTTTCTCCTATTTCCCTTAATTAGAAATTTGTTTTCCATTAAGCATGGTTGTTCTGGGACGTAAGGACACATTTAAGGTAGACTGACCCAAGGTACCCACAGTTCCTTCAAGAGGCAGATGTCAAATGCAAGGGCTACTTCTGATCTTCAGGGCTATGATTCCATAGTGAAATTCTGACCAGATAGTCTCCCTCCTGGTAAGGAGACCTTGGGGGCTGGAGAGATGGCTCAGTGGTTAAGAGCGCACACTGCTCTTCCAGAGGACCTGGGATCACAGCACCCATGATGGGTACCCCTCAGTGGTCTCCAGGCGATGCAATGCCCTCTTGTGGACTCTGTGGGCACCTGCAGTCCCATGCATATACCCACACACAGATAAACATATGCATAATTTAAAATATATATCAATAAATATTAATAAGATATAGCAATGTGCTAAGGTGGCACATTAGGAATGCCCAGGTTTTGAGGTCAGTTTCCATTTACCTGACACATCCAGGTGTTCCAGGTTGGGACAGAGGGACACCACATCAAAGACGGCCTCGTTGGAGATATTGTAACACCCTGAGACTTCCAGGCGCCTCAGTTCTGGACAGCACTGTGCAATGGTATAGAGTCCTCGGTCTGTGAGCCGCCGGCAGCCACTGACAATGACAGTCTCCAGCATGAGACACACATTGGGGGTGTCCTGGCAAAGCCTGCGGGTCAGCACTTTCAGGGCACGGTCCACATTGATGGTCTCGCCCGTGAGGCGGATAGTCCTCCAGAGGCGGGGGTCCCAGGCCAGGTTGTACCAGCGGCGGCACACCCGCGCACAGCGGCACAGCTGGTTGGTGGGCAGGAAGGAGAAGATCTGCACCATGGAGTGGTCCGGGAGCCGGTCTATGCTGGCTTGCTCTTTTTGGGGTCTGGAGGCGAGCCGAATGAGTGGGTGAGTGAGGCGGGTCGGGGGTGGGGAGTGAACCATAGCCACCGTCTCCCCGGTGATGGAGGATGAAGACGTGGACGAGCCCCTTCCATTCTGAAATCCTGGCAGCGTCGGTGGACATATCAAGGCTGGGCTGGGCGTGCTCAATGTGCGCATGCTCAAGTCAGAATCTGGCAAAGGATAGAGGACAAAGGGTTAAGAATGAGAGTTTTTATAGAACCTTGAGCTGGGAGGAAAAGCCACACATGGGGGCAATGGCCACACTCCCGGGTGGCCTTCAGAGGCACAGGCAACAAGCCCCACCTTCCTCTGAAGCTCCTAACACTCAAACACACACCAGAGTAAGCACACTGCAGTATCTATCCGTCAGGCCTGGGCTTTCTTTTCATTTCAGTGGCTCAGCCCTGCTAAGATCATATGAAAGCCGTCATAAATAACAGAGAAGGGAACAGGCATGGCGGCCACAATCTTCTCCCACATAAAGAGACCAGTTGAAGAGGCCGCTGTGCAGACCAGGGGCAAACCGCCTCATTTCTCCTGTTCTCCCATCTCCCTTAATGCTGGTCATTGTAAAAGGCACAACTCCAAAGTCGCACTGTTTCTATTTTTAGGGCGAAACCTTATCAGTAATATGACTGATGTGCTCTTCGAGTATATATTGAGGAGGTAGCTGTTTGTGCTGTGTTTTAACATGAGGGGGACATGTGGGAAGGGAGCCTAGAGTGTGGGTGTGGAAAGCAGCTGCTCCTTGGACTCAGTTGCTCCAGCATGCAGACCCTTGGATTCTGATGACAGTTGCCTAGAGTTGGGGAGCTACCAGAGTTTCTGTGCGATGGCAGGCTGGAGTCCCTTGAAAGTTCATTTTTTCTTCTAACTAACTTTATTTACTCTGCACTTGAACAATGGAGGCTCTCTCCTGGCCCTTGAAAGCAGAGAGCTCACTGGAGGAGGACACAAGCAGCAGCTACTTTTTTGAGGGATTAAGATAGCCAGAACCTGGAAACAGCCTAAGTGTCTCTCAGGAGAAGAATGAATAAAGAAACTGTGGTACATTTACACTGTGGAATACTACTTAGCTATTAAAAACAAGGAATTCCCATAATTTGTGGACAAATGGATTGAACTAGAAATGATCATAATGAGTGAGTTAACCCAGAAGCAGAAAGACTCAAATGGTATATACTCATTTATATTTGGACACTAGCCCAAGGGGCATGTCCCAAGAAAGTCTGCGCTTACCAGGAAAGTGGGACAGAGGGGAAGACTTCCTATTGGGACTCTAGGTGAGAGAATCAAGGGAGAATTGGGAAATAGAAGGATCCAGAGGGTCCTAGAAACCTACAAGTAGATCATTATGACGGGCAGATCTGGGCCCAGGGGTCCTGCTCAAACTATGGCACCAGCCAAGGACAATACATGAAGTAAACTTCGAACCCCTACTCAGATCTACCCAATGGACAGGGTGTTCTTCACAGTTGAGTGGAGAGTGGGGTCTGACTTTCACATGAACTCTGGTGCCCTATATTTGACCATGTCCCCTTGACGGGGAGGCCTAGTGGCACTCAGAGGAAGGATAGCAAGCTACCAAGAAGAGACTTGATACCCTATGAGCATATACAGGGGGAAGAGGTCCCCCTTAGTCACAGTCATAGGGGAGGGGAGTAAGGGAGAAATGGGAGGGAGGGAGGAATGGGAGGATACAAGTGATGGGATAACAATTGAGATGTAATATGAATAAATTAAATAAACTATATTAAAAAAGGAAGCATAAGTATACACAAGAACAACAACAGCAACAAAAAAAGAATCCTTCAGAGGACTAAAGATCATCAGTTGAGGGCGTGCGTTGTTCTTTCCGAGGACCTGAGTTCGGTTGCCAGCACTAACTTTACTGGCTCACAGTGGCCTGTAGCTCTCATTCCAGGAACACCTGATACTGCTGTGGGCTCCAGCACTCACATGCACAAACCCATACCCAGGCACATAATTAAAGGTAAAGGTAAAAGAGAAGACTTCTTCATATTACTCAAAAAGAATGCTCAGTTCTTTTCCCTTTTCCTATATACAAAAATTTAGTCTCTGTCTACAAACACACTTAGTATATATTTTATATGAAGACTATTTAGGAAATAATGCACTCAATAGATTTTTTATATAAATATGCATTTATAAACTCATGAACCCATATGTGTTTATGTATGTAGAGATAGAGGCAGAGAGATACAGAGAAAATTTATTTCTAAAATACAAATTTTTAACCCGGAAGATTAACGAGTTAGCTAAATTATGTCGAAGTCATTTTCATCACACAAAAGATTTAAGACGTTTGTGTATCCAGGAACAAAATGCGGTAAGTCTTTAAGGAAAACCTCACACAATAAAAGTCAATTACGTATCTTAAAACTTTCTCCACCTCACTATCAGGCCAGTCCACACATCACACATCCTCAGGGAACTAGTCTGGTGTCAGTGCTTGCCTCACAGAAGTGAACATTTAACTTTGGGCCAGGAAGAAGCAGTTCTAGACTCTCCACTCAATGCTTAAGAGGTTCTGAAATGTCTCTCCTGCCTACCTAGCTTCCATTCATTTTGGAGAAGATGGCTGAGCGTGCTCTGTGCAACACTGAGCAGTAAGGCCCCGAAGCACACGACAGACACACCCTACATTTAGTGCAGAGGGACAGATGAGTCTTTACCTGCTTCACTTTTCCTCACTCTCATACCTCAGCCCTGAGGGGGATAATATGAACACAACCAGATTGCTTAGCACAGCTGTGCCTTTAATGAATATTTTAGTCATTTTCTTTTCTCTCTCTCTCTCTCTCTGCAAGTATACTTGAGTGTTACAGGACTCCATACCCAGAAATAGAGGCAGCCTCCCACAGCTTTGAGGAATATTCTGTGCTGGGAAACTGGGATGCTCTTTGATAGCTCCCCTTGTCATCTCATATAGGGTTTATCACAGGAATTCCAGAAGGATGTCAACAGTTCATTGTTCACAAAGCGTGTGTGTGTGTGTGTGTGTGTGTGTGTGTGTGTGTGTGTGTATGTATATGTGTGTGTGTGTGTGGTCTGTGTGTGGTGTGTGTATGTGTGTGTGTGTGTGGTGTGTGTGTGGTGTGTGTGTGGTGTGTGTGTGTGTGTGTGTGTGTGTGTGTGTGTGTGAGTGTGTGTGTGTGTGTGTAGTGAAGGATTTGTTCCAAGAAAGTTCATATCCATTTTACCAGAAGCACATAGCAAGATGTTCTGGGTCCTTCGATGGGTAAAGAACCTTTTGAGAATGTTTGAAAGGATATAAGCATAATGAAATAAATACTACCTGATAATTACAAAACAATAAACTGATGAGCTAAGCTTAAGATATACATATGTATAAGTTGCCATAAAATACCTGTCCTGATATTGTTCTGAATATATAAAACTCACACACTAAACTTAAAAGGTGAATACCTGTGTATACATACGTTTATACATCTAGAGATATATTTCAATTATAAATAAAATAAGCATGCTTGCTGGAGAATGTTCTGAAGAACTATTTGCTGACACTAGCTATGGTTTATAAAAACAGATGACTCAGAGATATCAAGGTACCACACTGTGTTGGTACACTGGGAAAACAGCATGTGGCTCCGATTTCAAATAGGCATTACCTGTGTCTCAGCCAGCACCCATCATTTGCACAAGAGAATGCAGAAACACCAATGTTATACATAATTTTTTCTCCCCGCCTCAGACCTCTGAGGCTTAGCAGCATGGGTTACTAACAAGGATCTCCATGTCAAGAAACCACATACACTCAGAAAAGAAGCATAGACAGGCAGCAGTGTGGAGAGGACAAAGATGGAAGAAAGATCCAGCCTTCCTCCGGTGTTCTAACATTGTGGCACAAACAAGCAGAAGTACAGCTAAGCAAATGTGAACGTAGACTTTGCAGGCATGAACTGATTTTCAGTCCTAACCATCTATTCTTGGTAAAATTCTATTTGTCACCTTGAAGCAAAAGCTTAGTTGTTTTTTTTTTTTGTTGTTGTTTTGCTTTTTGTTTTGGGAACTGATATATACTGGACTAAAGAACAAATTAATCACCACTCTGAGATGATATTAATGGTCATCTTAATATTATATAAGCTTTTGAATTTACTTATATAAAAATTAGCTATCATTTGATTTGTCTTTGCTTTTCCCCTCTGTGAGATGAAGCCATTTGTGAATGATATGAGGAATTAAATACACAATGTCAGGGGGTGTTTTGAAAAGAGAAAACACAATTTGTAAAAAAAAAAAGTATCAAACCAAATATATGGGTCCAAGTACTTTTATTAAGTACTCAGTCACCAGCACTAGCTGTTCTTATGTTCCAGTTTATGTGTGTTGGAGAGATGGTTCAGTGGCTAAGAGCACTTGCTGCTCTTCCGAATGTCCTGGGTTTAATTGTGGCACCCACATGGTGACTCATAAATGTCTGTAACTCCAGTCCCAGGGGATCTGATGCTCTCCTCTGTCCTTTGAAGTAACCCAACATGTACACAGCACACAGACATATATGTAGACAAAATACCTCCACACAGAAAGTGAAGTAATACCAATTTTAGAATTCTGCCATAAGCAAAAGATTCTTCATCATTATTTGAAGAAAATACATCAGTAAAGGAAATGCAGATGCTCCTAAAGACTACATTTCATAACATAGTTAAGTATATACCAGAGTTACTATAAAGGCAGGTGGCGTTTTAAAGTCCACCAAGGCTGCTGAGCACCCATCAGACACTCTTTGAACATATTTTGTTTATATATAAATAAGTGTATAAATTGGTAACAGAATCTGTTAAAGGGAAATTAAATGTAACAAATAATGGCATCCAGGTCAAATATGGACATGTCAGTGGCCACATTACAGTATGTGGGTTTATTAACAGTATATGGTCTTCTTAGTTTGCATGACTTCTGTATGCTGTTCTCACAACAATAAAACTGTCCCATAAGGTGCTCCTCAGGGTGAAGACCTACTGTTGAGTGGTATGTGAGTGAGGGCGAACGTTTCGGTAGTGTGGGCAGACAGAGAAATCTAACAGGAAATAAAAAAGCTGATAAAGTCTGCAAAAGGAAACATCTGGTTAGCATCAAATACCAGCACTGGAAATGATGGGCTGAGAGAAAGCACAGTGGATAAAATAACTTGCAGGAAAAGTATGCTGACCTGAGTCTGGAATCCCAGAACCCATGTAAAGCTGAACACGGCAGCACACACCTAGAACTGCAGTGCTGCTATGGTGAGAAGACAGGAAGAGCAAGGAGAACCCTGGGAAGCTTGCTAGCCCGATACTCTGGTGTACACAGTAGTAGCAAGCGACCCTGTCACAAACATGGTGAAGTGCTAAAACTGACACCCAGGCTTTTCCTCTGACTTCCCCACATGAATGAGAGCATGCCTGCATGATAGTACAAGCACGTCTGTACCCACCCACCCAAACATGCACATGCACATATACACTCACATGTCATAAACACACACACACACACAGTAAAAAAGAATCAGAGAATATTTTATCAATTAGAAATATGTAAAACCAGAGAAAAGAGAATGAGAATAACTCAAGTGTCGTAAAAGCTGAACAGGAGATTAAAAATAAGAAATGGCATATTCTTGCAATAAAATGTGAGTTTTGTGGTCGGTCTCCTCAGGACACTGGGAAGGTGCACATAGACAAAGGGTGGAGAAAATACATTGGTATTATTAGGAATACAGAAAGGATTTTAAGACATATTGTGGCTACGGGAGGCAGAGCAGAGGAAGGGGCAGGCACTTCAGCTTTATGTAATTGAATGCAATAAATGGTGCTGTTGCACATTCTTCTATTACACAGCTACGGGCAGCAGGAGTGTCCATTCCTTCAATGAATGATTTAACACACACCATTTCTCATGCCTAGCTGAGGTCCAGCAAGGGAGTGGCTGTATCTGACTGGACTATAAACCAAGCATTTTCAGCCTTCCTCCTGTCTTCCCCTCTGCCCTATTAAAGCGTCTCTGTAGCACACACTTAGCTGTCTGCAATATCTTGTGATCCTTTGGGGAGACAGACAGACAACTGACTATATTAAAGATATCCCCAAATCCCACACATGACAACATGGTAGAGGACAGATAAGTTTGTCTAAGTCTTAAAAAAAAATGGAGCAGTCATACAACATAAAAACAAAGAATGTAGAATCTACTAACAGAGAAAAAATTATGTTATACAGCATTTTAATAAACTTGTTTTGTAGTTTTGTTAAAAACAAATACAAATATTGACACAATGGTGATGCTTGAATAAAATAAGCATAATTGGATTTTATGAACATGGATGTAGCCATCTGTGGACTAAAATAAGGGGTTGTAGATTGTTTAAGGACTTCCTGGTTTTTTAATTACTTAAATTAATTTCAAGTGTATAATTGGTATAGAAATACATCTTTTAAAGTAGTTCTTTTAGTTACTTTGAAGATATAAAGAATATAAAAAAATTTCATTTTGCTGTTGGGGTCTCATTTTTTACATAGCTTCAAAAGTTCTGAAATTTTTACATCCTTAGTAATCAGTACAGCACTGAAATATTCAAGGCATCTCTTACATACATGCATGTTATTGGCGTATTCTTCTAACTAGCTGCCTACTTTTGTAGTTTTTGTTTCCATACCACTGCTGTTTACACTCTAGGAATTCCTTTTACATGACTCGGGGCTTTCAAAGTCAAGGTTTACTAATCTACCCTTGTCTTCCCTCCCCCTATGACCAAAGCTTTGGTGTGAGATGCCTTCCATTACAACTCAGCTTTCCCCTCAATATCTACTGCCATGAAAAGCAAGGATTCCTGTTATAGTCTTTAAATTATGATGTCAGACCATTCTTTTTGTGATGTCATATTTATCCAAAGTAAATAAAAGCAAAAAACAAAAACAGACAAACAAAAACAAAACAAACAAGGATTCCTTTCTTATCTTAAACTCCAGCTTTAAAAAAACAGATCTATAAAACCTAGTTAGGGAAAAAATAATAGACTCTGAGCAACCACTTATCTCCTTGTTTTATTTAAAAACAATTTCTTTTTAATGTGGTTCAGATCATATAAACAACCTAGAACCCACTTAAGGCACTGGCTGCTATAAAGTAGAAATTTATACATGAAAGGTTAAACTTGCATTTCATATGGAAGTTTAAGAGTTCTTGTTGGGACTGCTATCAGAAGGTGGTGCTTGAAGGATCAAATAAATGCTGGTTAAAGTCCTGTCTGGAAGAAAGCACCTGCTTGCCAGCCATATGGACCACCAGTCCCATAAGGGTATCTCCATAGTAACTGGCTTGTGAAATCTCAAAGAAAATAGTAAGACTTTTCTCATGCGGGTGTGTGTAAGACACATTCTAATACACAACTCTTCATTTGTTAGAGCTTTGTTTTCTCAATGCTATGCAGCATCTGATTCTGACTCATTTCGACATGCCTTCTGCTTTTCTAGGAAGGAATATTCACATTGCTATGGAAGTACATAAGTCACAGTAACCCATAGATAAGCCAGCAAAATGCACAAATTCACTTCTTTGGACCTTGTCTGCAACATATGTACACAAACAGGACCACTGAGGAATGTCATGCCCAAAGAAAGATCAGATTGCCTAACCAACCAAATTTGATGGTAATTCACAGAGTCCTTTCGGCTTGATTTTGTGTTTAAATGATCAGTTCTAGCATCCGTGCTTTTTTCATGTATGTAAATTGGCAAAGTAGGATGACTTTAAAATATTCCTTAGTGAAAGAATGCAGGCATCATTCCTGAGACAGTACCTGTGCTATTAAGAGCTCCCAGTTTCCATAAGATTTACTAGTTACTTTTCCTTTTGCTGTAATCAAAGAGCCGACAAGAAACAACCCAACTTGGAACTAAGGGAGGAAGTGTTTACTTTGGCTTACAGTTTGAGGGGATACAGTACATTGTGGCATGCAAGACATGCATCCGAGCAGCTCCACGGCAACAAGTTTGTGCAGTTGAGATCCCTTGCATCTTTGAACAGGAAACATAGTATGAATAAGAAATGAAGTTAGGCTGTAACACCCCAAGGTGTAACCCCAGGGGGTAACTTCCTCTAGAGGTGCTACCTCCTTATGCTTCGACTTTTCAAAACAGCATCTTCAGCTAGAACTCGAGTATTCAACCCCATTGAGGGGGCACATTTCACTCAAACCACAAAAATGATGATTATGCAGCCTCTTTAGACTGCTGATTTCCCTTCTTCCCAAAAACAAATCAGGCCTCAGGTTCAAAGTCTTTAACATGCAGAAATATAGCTAGGTTTCATAAAGAATTGTATTCAATTATCTTTTTGTAGTTGCTCTGGAGCTCTGTCCTCCAGGGAAGACATGGATGTTGTCATTTTGAAATCAGAATAGTTGTAATCATGCATTCATGAGACTCGTATAAGATTGGGCCCCTAAATGTCATCAACTCAAGAAGTACATGAGGACACATACATCTCTGAGGACATGTATGCATTTAACAATTTCTGGTATGTGTGTGTGTGTGTGTGTGTGTGTGTGTGTGTGTGTGTGTGTGTGTGTGAAATGGGGGTGGGCATCTTCTTTTGTGTAGCTGCCCATATGTTTTCCATGATCCTATAAATAACCTCTCATGCATTCTCTTGTAGGGAGTCCAATTAAATCCATTGGTTCACTATGCTAGACTTACACAGAACCTTTTCCTTGGTCTGTAACTGGTGCCATACTTTGTGAATAGATGTATTTTCATGTTTCCCCAGGAGAAATATAGTAGCACTTGGTGCCCAAATGGGGTCATGACAGAACCAAAGAAGAGGATAGTACAAGCACCACTGCTACTGCAGCAAACTAAGGAAATAAGCCTGAAAAATCTCCTGAAAGAGAAAGTCATGTTTAAAAGTCTGCAGGGGAAATCCTGCTCAAACAGGTTCCTCTATTCACTATGGATGAGGCACCTCACTGATGAATGTGGTTGACATATGAGTACGGAGATGCCTCACACGTGACTGAAAAACTAGAGAAAGTATCCCAGTCCCTGAATGTAAGCATATATGTAGCATTGCCTTAGTATAGGGGCCAAGGCATGAGGCTGTGCAGTCTGTCTAGAAGAACGGCTCTCATGTAAGGTAGAATGTCAAGTAGACACATGTGTGGCACCCTCCGTCATGTCTCCCCAGGAAATCTTACACAACAGCCATTGGTCAGGGAAGCATGCTTTTGCAGTAGCTGGAAGTTTCTATACAGATGTATAAGTGTTGGGAATAAGTTGTTGCTGTGACATAGTGGCTCGTTTTTTTTCCCTACACACACACACACACACACACACACACACACACACACACACACACACAGCTTAATGGATGATGTGAGATAATGAATGTAAGAGCTGGAAGAAAGGGTGGTGTATAAGTGAACTCAAGCTCCTAGGCATCACATGGTTGTCGCTGTCATGACATTACAGCAGCTGTGGTTACCTGCATGAAACTTGGGCTTGGTACCACTCCCTCGTGGAAGAGGAGACAGAGCATGAGGCACACAAAGCTCGCCCCATCCAAGATGATGCATAAAAGTTGTAAACTAGTTCTAGGGACGGTGAGGGGTTCTGGTTCAATGATGTAGCTGCCTTTCACTTGCTCATGCTCTTGTAATTAGCCACACACAATACGGATGTGTAAGTAACCCTATTTAAATTAAGAGCTGCACAAGCCAGGCTTCAGTGGAATCCTTTCTTTGTTCTGTCATTTGTGCCCTAACCAAGGTGAAGAGATGTCAGTTTACATCTCTCAGATAGAAGTAACACAGTAGTTGTATTCATTAGAATTCATTTTTATTTAAAAAATCATTATCTATTTATGGAAAATTATTTGGTTTTCCATATAAGATAATGACATCCCACATTACTTAAAAATAATAATTTAATTTTCCATTATAAAAAAGCCCCTAAGTGGATTGTGCTAGAAGTGGCAGGCAGATATGACAACAATTATTCCTGCAGAACATAAATGTCTTAACTTCACGGGACATTTTTGGTGTGAAAAGATGAATTCCCTCATGCTCTCTACCACATGAAGTTTGTATGATCAGGGAAAATCATGGAAACTTCATGAGCTATAAACTGCTCTTTTGAAAGCTGGAAGCAATTCCACCCATTTCTCTGCGCAGTTAGGCAACTGTTCTGGAAGTAATATCATTTGTTAGTAGAAACAGTAGAAGTCATGGCACCCCTACCGGTGAGGTCATGGGAACAAAGTTCTGGGCCCTTCCTCTGTGGGTTTGTTTTTAGGGACACAGTCTGGATGCCCTGGAGTTTTCACCTTTTTGGAAATTCCCTACTCTTGCCTCCATAAACTTTTGCAACGTCTTTCATGTGTGGAGGCCCTTGGCTGGAGCACAATGGCCTTCCTCTTATTTAGCAAATTTGAAATGCATAAGCTCTTTCCCCTGGTTTATTTAATAAGATTTGTTTTTCTGTGAGATGGCAGAAGCTTTTTCAAAAATTTTCCCATGTCTGCACAACATTACCATAGCCTTTCCCTGGCCCTCTTCCGTCATGGATCTATACTGATGCCCGTAAGAGCTAGTCATGTTGTCAGGAGCTGCTCTGTCTCTGGGTAGTTTCCCATAAGGTCTAGAACCCAATGTTTAGTTGACACCGCCTCTGTCTCTTCAACATTTTACGCACACCTGCCCAGTACCTGCTCGAGCAGTGCTATGAACGAGGATAGCTGTCAGTCACTCATGGCGGCTAAACATCAAATGTATCACATTTAGCTGAAAACTCAGCTCCTTGGGCCTCAGTGGTTGCTTTTTATGAGTTCAGGAGTCGGGTAGCTACTTTGCAGAGTTTGAAAACTTCTCCTTGAGAGGGCTGCACGCACACTGCTGCACTAGTCCTCTGGTCCTCTGTCCTCATCTACTTACAGTATACCACACGTGCACGGATGAACCCAACCACATCCCTGGAAAACATCTTCCTGTGCTTACGTTCTGTTACTCCTGGTGTCACGGCTCATGTGTTTGCCAAGCTAAAACCTGGCACTTTCTTTGAATCCTCTCTCATCCTTACTTGCTGGTGTTTGATCGGATGGTAAGCCTTTAAGTTTAAACATCTATTGACCTCAGTTCTCATTTCATTCTGTCTCTACCATTATATGTTGGTTCACGTTCTCCTTTCCCACAGCTTCAATAACTTGTTGAGGAACACTCCTGATTGCCACAACATTTCTTCAGGGGAGCCTCCATTCTACATTTAGGGGTGACCTTCTAAAACACAGGCATACTTTCCAGTCCCAAAATCCCAATGGTTACAGGTTAAACTGTCTTCCTTTGTAGGAAACTGGTCCCTTAACACAGTTAAGACATGTTAAAAGTCTTTTTTTGTTTGTTTGTTTTTTCAAGCCAGGATTTCTTTGTGTTGCCTTGACTGTCCTGGACTCACTTTGTAGACAAGCCTGGCCTGGAACTTACACTGATCCACCTGCCTCTGCCTCCCAAGTGCTGGGATTAAAGGCATGTGCATGTTAAAAGTCTTAACCCTGGTGTTGATGGATGAGACCTTATTCAGAAATAAGTTCTGTGTAGACATTAGGATGGCTGCAGGCTCTATGAGCGAGTTCCAACTCAATAAAGCTATGTCCTACAAGGATACAAAACAGAGTAATACAGAATGACACAGATGGACTAGATATGGAGCATAAAGATGCAGGCAGTTATAGTGCAACCTGCTGACAAATGACTGTGATGAAGGTCAGGTGGAATCAAGGCAGAATCTTTTCATGCACATGAGCCACAAGAAGCACATACAACTCTTTCTTCACTGCTGTTATTGAATGACTGGTATATGTAGGCGTTATGTAATACTATGGGCTAATTAAGGAAGACAGTCAAGGTAGTATAGTGTGTACGTGGCCCTTCCACAAAGTTCCCATCTCTCAGCACATGCTGATGTTCTCTGAGCCGAAGCCTGCTCCTCCAAATTAACTAGTATGTTCTCAACTAAAACTCAGTTCTCCAAGATTGCACTATGCCAGATAGTCTGCTGAACTTCCCAAGTTAAGTAATTTAGCTATATTTAATGTTTCCTTCGAGCTCAAACACGTCTACCTTCTGTATTGCTCCTCTTCACATACTGCCTCTCCTGTGAGGTACAATGAGAGCCTTGAAGCCAGGAATTGTCTTTATCACCTCTGAGCCCTCCTTTCTTCACTGGATTCGATTACCCAGCAATCGCTCAACTAACACATTGAGGAAAATGTTCTTCACTGGAAACAACCCCTTGCAATGTCTGCTGCCTGCAGTTGGAAATATTGACAGGCACTTATAGCAGGAACTAGATGCTTTAGACCAAGAAGTCCACATCTCTGGGATTCATTACCATTTCATCTGTGGACTTTTTGTCTTTGCCTCTCCACTTACTTTAGGCTGGTGTAGTGCACACACTTGCTTTAATATTATTATTCTGCTTAGAATCTACTTTAAAAGATACAGGCACACACAAAAATGACCTCACTCAGGACTCATCACACAAAGAATCAGAGTCAAATGCCTAATGATGATTCTGCTATCAAGTCTTACCACGCTGACAGTTACTTCTCATAAAAACCAATGCACAAAGACTCACAGAGATTAAGAGTACGATGCTTTTGCACTGCTTTAGAGTTTTAAGAGCACTTCTTTAGTTGTTCAGTTACTTAAGATGGAGTGGAAAGTCCTGTTTTCTTTCTCAAACTGTATCAAGAGCCATAATCAGAACTGACACTTCCGTGATGGTGGGAGAGACAGCATTTCTCTATCCACTGTGTTTCAGAGCTTACAGAAGGCTTTGCAAAGTTTGCTAAAGTAGCCAGTGCTTATCTTGATAAGGGATGCAGCATAAAGACTCTCATGCTAAATCTTAGAGTTCTGATTTTAAACCTTCAAGTTGCACTTTCGAAGCCAGCCTTGTTTTCCATCTTCGATTGTCAGGCAGTGCTTTGGCCTCTCTTCCTCTGAGAAGAGTTGCAGTCATGCCATGATCATGGTCTTCAAAGTCCAATGGATGGACCACTTTGGATTTACATGGCGGAGATGCTTAGAACTTCTGTGTACACAGCAGAAAACAAAAGCGCCTTGTGGAGTGAGAGCAACTCACACATTTAACTTTGGAAAGAAAAAAAGATAAACCTCCACTCAACTGATGACCATGTAAAAGATTGATAATTAATGAGAGCACGTGCAGATATCAGCAAATCCCTTACTTTCTTTGCCACCTGGAATCATGCCCTCTGTTGCTGGAGTTCTGTACAACAATTTCCTTTAATGCAAGTTTTTTTAATATAAAGCATTTATTACATACAATTTATTCTTCTACATGTCATGTAAGTATAAATACACATGTTAAATATTCATATTAATATTTTTGAATGCTTAGGAAAAGTCAGTGGCCCAATCAGATAGAAAAATAGTTTATTTCTTCTATATTATCAAACAAAGAAAGGAACAAGAAAAGGAACTTACTACATCTAAGTACTGTTTTCTCTCCCAGCTATGTTTCTTTCTATGGCTTTGGGGATTCTGGCTGTGGTGAGGGACGGGCTCATCTTATACAAACCAAGGAACACTTTACATGGTGAGTTCCACAGGCTGAATAGAGTCAAGTTTCAAACTGCTTTCTGACAGATCCCAGAGCACTGGCTAGGGCTTGGCTTTCCCGAAAAATCGACCCAGTGCTAGCCAAAACAAGGAGTGCCTTCGAAATGCATCTTTATCTTTGTGAGGTCAGAATTTTATGCTTGCTGAGCATGGGTCCAGTTTCCAATTGACCATCCTAGTTTTAAAAATGTACATTTCCCCTTTTCTTTTCTTATTTTTATGATGTTCTAAGATTAAGGTGAAAACAATAGCCTTTGGGAAATGAAGATGCAGACTTACAGAGTAAAAATCAAGCAAACAGAAACAGCCCCGGGATTTTATTTTTTATTTTGTATTAATTTATTCTTGCCTCCCTCCCATTTTCCCCTTATTCCCCTCCCCTGTTCCTGAGGAGGATTACCTCCCCCTGTATATGCTCATAGGGTATCAAGTCTCTTCTTGGTCACCTGCTGTCCTTCCTCTGAGTGCCACCAGGTCTCCTCCTCCAGGGGACATGGTCAAAGGTGAGGCACCAGAGTACGTGAGAAAGTCATACCCCACTCTCCACTCTACTTCTACAGCAACTGAAGCCTATGTGTGTGATGCAGACTATGAAATGCATCCATTTCTAGCGGCCTATGGTTTGTTCACCATGTTTCTCTTAGGAAGATATATTAAAGCTTGTATTTTTATTATTCATATAGCAACAGCATTTGGATCAAACTTGGAAAATAAAAAAATATAAATTCGTAATTATATAAGTGATGATAACCAGGGTTTAAATCTTATCTCTTAGTCCCAATATTAACTTTAAAATGCTTCAGGAAAGGGCATGAAGGATAAAAGATTATGTATTTTACATGGTGGTTCTATATAAGTTCACATTTCTGGAAAATCTCTGCCTTTTGTTAACTTTTAAACATGTTAAGACATTTTATAACCTTGCATGTCTTCCTTTTGTTCGCGATATTCCTAGTTCCTTCTAAGAGGGTTGGTTTCTACTGTGCCATGACTCATGGTGTGGGTAGGAGTCTGGGCATATGAATAAATTCATAGCTGACTCCTGATCCATTCACTCCTTTTCCTGCACGCTGCCTTAAGGCATCCCCCACCCATATGACAGCAGTCAGAAATCAGTGGATATTTTGTCTACATTAACAAGCTTAGATATGAACCAAGATATTCTATTTTACTTACTACTTTTTATTAGTATATACTAATTACACAGAAAAATGAGTTTCATTCTGACATTTTTGTTTAGAATTTAATTATTTAATAATTTATTTAACCAAAGCAGTTCAGTCATTCTTTGCATATGAATCACTTGCCTTCTGGAAATGTGTTGAAAAATTGTGCTGGTTCAAAGAATCAGCTCATTTGGGTAATAACGATGTGTACATAGGTGTGATATTGGGCACTTTGTTTTAGGGAGGTGCTCAGAACTCTTGGGTTTCATGTTTCGGGGCATTGGTGCCTGGTAAGCGAAGTGAAGTGATAACTGTATAGTTTTGGACAACATGTTCTGTCCCAAATACTAACCATCTGTCACAGGAAAGAAAGAATACAGCCACAGGGAAGCAACCCAGCCATGTTACTATGTACTTTGGAGGTATAAAAAGATGGACAGAAACAAGCTGAAAGGTAGCCATAAAGCACCTTTCTTCCTTATAAAATTCCATAGGACGTTGTCTTAGCTAGGACTTCTATTACTGTGAAAAGACATCATGACCACAGCAAACCTTATAAAGGAAAACATTTAAGTTGAGGGCTGGCTTACAGTTTCAGAAGTTTAGTCTATTGTTTTATGGCTGGAAACATGGCAGCATACAGGCCGATATGGTGCTGGAGACAGAGCTGTGTGTTCTACATCTTTATCCATAGACAACACAAAGAAACCTTATGTCACAGTGGGCATAGATCGAGCATGTAAGAACTCAAGGTCTGCCCCCACAGTGGCACACTTCTTCAAACAAGGTCAAACCTATTCCAACAAGGCCACACTTCCTAATAGTGTCACTTCCTATGGCCAAGCATTCAAACATATGAGTCTATAGGGGCCAAGCCTATACAAACCACCAAAGACATGGAGTGGTGAGTTTAAGTAGAGTGGAGTCTATGGACTCTAGTCAAACACAGTTTCTGTCTCTATTTTTATCACATCACCTTAGGTAGCCTGGACAGAGCAAGTTCATTATTGAAGGATGCAGTTAAATTCCTTGGGCGTCTATATTCCAAAATGGATATTAACTTCAAAGTAAGCTTGTCAGTTTTTCAGTAAAACAGACAAATCACACCCATGTAAAAATTAGTTAAGAACTAAAATGTAATTATTTTACATTCACATTTGAAAAGTAGGTGTCCTGTGCTTGGTATATTTCTAAGTCTCTTCGATGTAGAAGACTTATAAAGGCCCAAGTTCTATGCAGAAGGTTGGGAATTCTAATGTACTATATATTTTTTCTTTATGCCAATTTTATTTACTCTAATGTGTTGTGTTTTATAGAAAAGATACTTGTAAGTAAATAAATTACAGCCTGTTAATTTTATTTTTTTTGAATTTTTATTTTTATTTTATTTTTATTTTTTTAAATTTTATTAATTTATTCTTGTTACATCTCAATGGTTATCCCATCCCTTGTACCCTCCCATTCTTCCCTCCCTCTCATTTTCCCCTTATTCCCCTCCCCTATGACTGTTCCTGAGGGGGATTACCTCCCCCTGTATATGCTCATAGGGTATCAAGTCTCTTCTCAGTAACCTGCTGTCCTTCCTCTGAGTGCCACCAGGTCTCCCCCTCCAGGGGACATGGTCAAAGGTGAGGCACCAGAGTACGTGAGAAAGTAATATCCCACTCTCCACTCAATTGTGGAGACTGTTCTGACCATGTTAATTTTAAAAGTCACAATAGCAAAAAGAGATGATTTGACTCCTCCAGAGTTATTAAGCTCAATAGATTGAATGGTCAGACCCCAAGAGAATATTCAAACCTCGTGCCCAAATAATAGTATTTAGAAATGGGGACTTTGGGAGAGTGGAGTCATCATATGTAAAGACATCACTCTTCCAATGGAGATTCCAGAGTCACTTTATCCCCTCCAACATGAGAGAACATCTGAGGAGACAGATGTCCCTGACGATCTCTGATTTAGGACATCTTATCTATCAGGATTCCAACATTACTGTATACGGTACACAAACACCCCATTCATGGTATCTGTGTGACAGCACACAGATAGACACACACAGTCAGGGACGGTGGAAGGGTACAGGGGGACTTAGGATTGGAATACACGCTGAAGAATCTAATCCTAGAGCAGTCACTAAAAATCCTTCTTTTATTTTTTATTTTCCTAATTGTCCAGCAGTAGGTAGTTGTCTAGGTTTTCAGTACAAGGCATCACCTCCCTCTTTTTTTTATTAATTTATTGATATTACATCTCAATTTTTATCCCCTTGCTTGTCTCTTCCCATTCTTCCCTGCCCTCTTCTTTCGCACTGTTCCCATCCCCTAGGCCTGTGACAGAAGGGGACCTCCTCCCCCACTATATGGTCACAGCCCATCAAGTCTCATCCGAGTAGGCTGCTTATCCTTTCTCTGAGTGCCACCAGGCATCCCCACCAAGGGGAGATGGTCAAATATGGGGCACCAGAGTTCATGTCAGAGTCAGTCCCCACTCTCCACATGACTGTGGATAATGCCCTTGATTAGAGCTGAGTAGGGGTTCAATATTTACTTCATGTATTGTCTTTGGTTGGTGCAGTAGCTTGAGCAGATCCCCTTGGGTCCACATCTAACCATCATGTGTTCTTGTAGGTTTCTAGGATCCTCTGAATCCTTCTATTTCCCTATTCTCCTGTACTTCTCTCGCCTAGGATATATGCTCGAACATGTTCACAGGAGCCTTATTCGTAAAAGCCAGAACCTGAAAACAACCTAAATGTCTCTCAGTTGAAGAATGGATAAAGAAATTGTGGTACATTTACAATATGGAATACTACTCAACTATTAAAAACAAGAAAATCCTGAAATTTGTGGGCAAATGGATGGAACTAGAAATGATCATAGTGAGTGAGTTAACCTAGACTCAGAAATAATCACATGGTATATACTCATTTATAATTGGACACTAGCCCAACAGGGATGACCCCCTGAAAGTGTTTATTTACCAGGAGATTGAGATAGGTGAGGGGACTTCCTATCATCTCCCTCTTATAGATGAGGCCTTAGGTCCAGTGGAAGAGCTTCCAGTTACATCAAGGCATGTGGACCACTACTGAAATCATGGATCTTGGAGGAGAGCACACAACCACCACTTTACTAAACCAGTATAATCCTTAACTCTATATTCTAACTATTTGTCCTTATAGCCACAAATAAGTGCAGTATTCATTCCTCACCAAGGAGACTTCTTTTTGCAGCAGATGGAGACCATTACAGACAACCACAATTAACAAGAATGCTGAGTTGTCAAGCCCAGACCCAACTCATCCATCTACAGCATAGCTCCTGAATCTAAGGCTCAGGGATTACTGAGCGAGAAGAAGAGAGAGAATATAGGGCTGGAAAAATACAGTTCGCTGGGAGATTGTGTCCTCTAGAAATGCCAGAAGCTACACCTATGAAGTTTCACTAACATGCCTGCCTAAGCATTACCTGTACATGGATGACAGCAAACACATGCTAACATGGATCAGGGAAGCTCACAAAAAGCTCAGCTCTAGAAAAGAATCACAGGCAGCCAGGGAAAAGTAAGAGTGGGAGAAACAGTCTTTTCCAGAGAAGAACTCAGCAAGTGGTTTATCCAAAATTAACTCATCAGCTCTGAAAACAATGCACATAAAGTAACATACACATTGAACAGCATGTATTTGTGCATTTTTGAGCATATATTATATCCAATTACATATGTGGAACACACACACACACATATACACAAAACAACAACAATTAAAGAAGCCATGAATGCAAAAGAGAGAAAGGGTACATGGGGGAGATTTGGAGGAAGTAAAGGAAGGAGGAATTGATGTAATTATAATCTCAAAAAACTAAATAAAGAAGAAATGTAAAAACAAAGCCTAATTGTCTATATGCATCCTGGAAACCAAAAAGGTTTCTAGCTTGTACTTTTCTAAAGAGTTTGTATTTTGGTAAGAATCCAAAGTGTTTTCTCTCTCTAAAGATTCCTATTTCCAGTTAGATAGTTGTCACCAGGTATTCATCAAATGTATCTTCAGAGTATAAAGTAAAATTGACTTTCAAAAAATTAGAGATCTATAAACCAGGCCAACGGGTGCCTGTACCTATAAATATCACCATTACAGTAAGTTTTCTTTATCCTCAAATCAAATCTTTTCTATTTCAGTCAATCAATACTACCTGAGTCCTCAGTGTTATTCTTTCATTTCTTATATTGGAAATATGCATGGTGTACTTCAGTATCCCCTCGGAGGATGCTAGAGTTTTTTTCCAGGGTGTTTTTTTAAAAAATATATTGTTTTGGTTTTTATAAGAAATCTACAGTGACAAATTTCTTGGGAATGGAAAGTACTTAATTCAGAAAGCTAAAATCCATTTCTTGTCGAAACAAAGTACTTCTCTTTTAATGTCTCCTCTTGTCACCCTGCCCAGCTTGTTTGACAGCAGTAGGGGTAACATCTAGAGATGCTAGTTACCAGGGAATAGTGATGCTCTTCTTTCTTTCAGTGTACTGGGGACAGATTGGGTACAGGTGGAGATGAAGTGCGTGGGAGAGAAACGCATGAGATACTCAGAAGGGGGATGGATGGGCTGACTTCCCTTCACTTTCTCTGTTGAAGGTCATTGTCTGCGGAGACATCCTTCAGAACTTTCAGGTTCAAGGGAGGACACCCCAGGATCCAGAGAAGGACCAGAGGGCAATGACACGCATTGATTCCATAGCACCAATAAACCATTCTTCTGTGAGGTTGTCCCAAGTAGCATCGACCTCTGTATTTTGAGAAAACTCAAGAACTGAAGTGGATCAGGCCAAGAACCTGGGAATGTGAGACAGGCCATAGTGACCTTGCCTCCCGCCCTTCCCAGACAAGACTCCGAGCTGCCATTGGTCTTGGTACTGAGACTCACTACTTGGGACCCAGAGCCATTTTGGGGATGGTTCTAAAGAAACACTCTTAAGCATGAATCCATGATTCAGCATTAAAAATTAATTGTCTTTGATCATTACTGTTAGTGGTCTTACACTGAGCCTCTTAGGAGTGTCGTGCCTCCTCGTTTCTATTTGCAGGAAGGCTCTCCCCAGGTCTGATCAGTTTCTTATGCACAAATTATTGCTCTTGTGGGTTTTTGCTGCTCAACTTTGATCAGGTCTCTAAAAACCTCCTGACTGAGCTGGGCTGCCTGGCCTTAGTCTTCTGGGTTTCTTAAGTGTAGTTGCTCCCTACATCTTAAGACCTGTGGGAGAAACAATAATCCTGATTTTTTTTTTTTTGGTGGGGGAGGTTGTTATTTTAATGCTCCTTAAATGGATTTTTCTCAAGTATTCATACCAGAAGTAAAGCCTATGAAAAGGTCTTTCAAATACATCTATTTTGGGGGCAACCCGTCCTCCATGCCAATGACCTCATGTGCCATAATTCAGTCAGCACGACCCATGAAGCAGAAAAAAATGTCTCAGAAAAAAACTGAGGAGTCAAGACTAGTACGGCGATCAATAGCATATGTATTGTTTTAAAAATTATCTGTATTACCTCTAGGCTCAGCTAGCTATCAATTAGGACACAGACACTTGTTATATTTTAAAACAGCCTTAGTCAAGCTGGGGCAGGGCAGATATCAATCCTCTAAACTACCTCCCATAGTGTGGCAGGCATGGGATCCCTGCCTCAATCCCATGCCATGTGCTCCCAATAACTTCTATCAAGCTACCTCCCATCCATAATCCCAAATACTTGCTCATGTTCTTCATCTGGGCTTGATTCTCCATCCCCGCCATGGGCCATGTACTTTTCCTCCAGCGAACCCATGGCAGCCTTCCTCTCTTCCCTTCAGGTCTCTCTCCTTCCTCCTCCTGGTTGTCTTTTCTTCTTCCCAGAATTCCCCTTTCTCTTCTAGCCCCACCTATCTCCTGCCCTGCCCAGGTGGGATGGCTTTTTATTAAGCAAAAGGTGGGTCAGACAGCAAGCAGTTATTAGCATCAAAATACCTCAGACCATCCCCCAACAATATGTATGCAGATATATTATATGAGGTCAACTCTCTCTACTCAGGGGTTTATTCAAAAGCCCTGATGATTGAGGTTATCAAAGAAAAAACATGTATTGAATATGTACATATATTTTCTTGCCATTATTCTCTGACTAATCAGAGTAACAACTCCTTACATAGAATTTGCCCTTTATTAGGTACTGTAAGCTGTATAAACATGATTGAAAGTGTCCAGGGACACCTGTGTGGGTTAAACGTAAAGATGCACACTGCACGGGAGCTTAGTATCCGCCAGGGATCCCAGCTTACCCACTGTAGAAAATTCCACATAAAAATACAGTATAAAATTCCTGTTATTTTGTGTGTACTTATGTGTACATGACACATTCTTAGTTCTGTATAGATGTGCACACACATCAGTCTTTTTTTTAAAAAGGAAAGAAAAACATCTCTGTAGGAGATACATACTGCTGGGCAAAGTCTAAATACCTTGCAGGAGATAGGCGGCTGCAACAATGTCACTTTCTAGCTTAAGGGGGGAAATAAACTGGGAAAGGGCACCGGAAATGCACGTGGCACAGAAAGGTGCAGATTCCAGCTCTGAGCTATAGCTTTTCATTGATTAAAGTGTTACAATCACATTTAGTTTTATCCACCTGCCTATGGAAGCTATTTCTGATACAGAGTTGTATCGTCTGATAGGCATTCTCGGTTTGAGGCTATAGTGTAAATTGTACCATAAGGATACTTTTCATATGGCTATGCCTACGGACTGCTTTGTTGGAACCAATGCACGAATGTCCTTGAGAATGAATGCTCATGTCAAACTTCATTTCTTTTCTGTGTGTGTATGTATGTATGTATGTATGTATGTATGTATGTATGTATGTATGTGTGCATGCATGCATAATGGCAATCTCAATCAATCGAGCTTCTGGCTGGCATTGCACTTTCACTAGTTATCACTGTCAAACTCATATTTTTCTCATAAATCAACAGAATTTTCCATGCTTCAGGGAAGAAACAAGCAGAGTCATTCTTGCTCCTTCAATAACGAGCATGCATGAGCAGCTAACTGCAACCTGAATAATAATCTAGCTCCTGACATTTCTAGCTGGCGCTGAGTTAATGTGATTGAAGGGTTATTCGGTTCATATGAATAAAGGTGTGTATGAAGAGAAAATTGTGGTGAGACCATCATATTTTCATTTTATGTTTGCATAGCCATGCCACATGTATTGTGTTTCCATGCTGACCTCGCAATGTGTCTTGTTACTGTTTGTATAAGTACACAGTCATAACAGGAAAGGTATTGGTCTGAGGTTGGTAGCTTAGCAGTAAATGCTTGCTCAGCATGCTCAGGGCCCTGGGTTCCGTTCTCACTATGATAGACAGATACTGATGGGCTGTGATGGAATATCAGTGAGTTTTCCATCCATTGCTCTGGCTTCCAACCCTAATCCACTCTCATTGGGTTAGTCTTCCCAAAACACACTTGCAGTCCGTCTACCCCTCCATTTACCCTCTTTCCTGGACACCTGAATAAACATCTGTTGCTTACCAGTTTTAGATAAATTTCTTCTTTATATACATTAGGTTGGCAATGGCAAGGATTTGGTGCAAATTTCAACCTTTTTTTTTTTTTCAGTGGCCTAACTGTGCAGGACAACCTGGGGCTGACATCAGCTCTCCAACTCCTACGATGCTACAGACAAACTCCTCTCTTACTTTTCAGTGCTTTTTTTTTTTTTTGGAGAATTCATGTTGTTGTGAAAACTTTTTATGTCTGACTCAAAAGCCATATTCTCTTCTTTAACTTTTCCTTGATTCTTTCAACATAGATGTGGGCTTCAATTAAGTCATCATAGCACTTTGTATTTTAATCAAAACATGCACTTGTCACCCTAGGTAGTAGACTTTAAACTGCATGACAATGCATGCTCTGATTATGTTACCTACAACTATTTTCCGGCGTCTATAAAAGCATCACACACCTCAGCGGCAAATACATACAGTAAGAATAAAGAAACAGTATAAAAGATATAGATTTAGCTGGTGGTGCACGCCTTTAATCCCAGCACTTGGAGAGGCAGAGGCAGGAAGATTGCTGTGAGTTCAAGGCCAGCCTGGTCTACAAAGCAAGTCTAGGACAGCCAGGCCTACAGAGAATCCCTGTCTCAAAAAAAAAGAAAAAGAAAAAAAAAAGAAGAAGAAAAAGAAGAAGAAAAAGAAGAAGAAGAAGAAGAAGAAGAAGAAGAAGAAGAAGAAGAAGAAGAAGAAGAAATAAGAAAGACACAGATTTTAGGGCTGGTGAGATGGTTCTGCAGGGAAAGATGCTTGCTGTCCAGTCAGGTGCCCAGAGTTCCATCACTAGTATGTGGTAGAAGGAGAGGACCAACTCTCTCAAGCTGTTCTCTACTTCCACATACACTGTGGCATGTGCATACAGGCAGACAGACACAGGCACACACAGATGCAAACAAATAAATGTAACTTTTTAAAGTTTTTCATGTTGTCTCCTATGGCAAGAAGCTGAATGAATGCACAGCTTAGACAATTAGCCATTACATTTAGTGGCCCCTGTCGAACTAGTGTCATTTCAGGAAAATGTATACTTGTCTTATTATTGTTCATAAACAACCATTAGAAACAGTTTCCGGTACTGTTTCTTGCCATAGGAGACAACATACTCTGGTGCCTCACCTTTGACCATGGCCCCTGGACGGGGAGACCTGGTGGCAATCAGAGGAAGGACAGCAGGTTACCAAGAAGAGACTTGATACCCTATGATCATATAGAGGGGGAGGTAATCCCCCTCAGGAACAGTCATAGGGGAGGGGAATAAGGGGAAATTGGGAGGGAGGGAAGAATGGGAGGATACAAGGGATGGGATAACCATTGAGATGTAACAAGAATAAATTAATAAAGGAAGAAAAAAAAAAAGAAACAGTACCTTTCCTCACACTTTTTCTTGAGGTTTGGCTATACAATTATTAATCTTCACTTTCAGGTTGAGTGATTAGTGGATAGAATTGGTGGGTAGTAGCTTTAGATGTGACTCCAATGGGCTACGTGGTAGTGTGTTTCAAAGGGAAGGGAAAGAAGGAAGCAAAGCTGTTCCCTCCTGCCTGTGGTATGGACATGGCAGGAGGAGAACTGTGAGGCACACCATGCTTGGTCCTCTAGAGCCACCGTGTGAAGATTGGCTGAAACACTGTCATCCCCGCAGGAAGTATTCCCCCTTCCAACCCAAGGCAGGAACGGTGACAGGTAGCGCTCCATGGCCTTTCCACTTGAAGGAGGCTTAAGAAGTGAGTGAGGGTTAGGTTCCAGACGCATGACTTCACTGCCTTATATTATGTACCCTTCCCGACAAAAACAGTTAAAGCCACTGTGGAGGCGCTACTATTCAGCTGACCCTGTCTGGGTCTCAAGTCAAAATTTTATAACTGAATATTGGTTTGAAAATATGAAAAATGCTGCTCATGGTAGCAGGAGCCGGTGGCTTAGTGCTCAGCAAACAGAGGCAGGGGGATTGCCAGTTTGACTCTGATCCTTGAGTATAGCACAAAACCCTGTCTCAGAAAACAAGAAAGAAAACAAACAGGGAAAAACAGCCTTACGTCATACCTGGATGACAATTCCACAGATCCTTGAACTAACTATAGGTGGCAGCTTTACATGGGCCGCAAGAGAATGCACAGGCCGTGCAAATGGGCTAATGGCGCACAACAGCCAAAACCTCATCAAAAATCTACCATGTGATGTTTTCAAGGTGATTCGGGAAGCCTTACCTGTTTTCTGTCACTCAACGTCACTGCAGCCTTACTTCTCAACACACAACACACAGTCACTGCCTCAGGAGCGGCCATGCCACTCAGAACAAATGTATGCTCCTTAACTACCTCAGCTTGGAATTGACACCACTTTGTACTGTGAAGACAGTGCTTTTACTGTACATAAAGTTTTCTGCTCTTATAGAAATATCATTGCTTAATTACAGAATGCAAAACCTTTTAATTTTGCCCTTCCCTCATTCTTTATCATGTATCAAACTAGTAAGCTGTTGGTTAGAATGTTCAACATAAAAAATAGTTGAGTTGCACTAAAAATAATTATTAAATGATTTTAGGCCACAACTGCCAACAGTTTCAGAAATAGCCCAAAGGTATTTGAGCTGTTGATTATTATATATTTATGTGAAGCAGCATTCCTATCATTCTTATAAAATTAAAATGTCAATCAACTCTGAAAATTGCCATTGCTTTGTGTCCCATGGTACCACTTCAGCCAGGATTTGGTACTGCATATATAAGAAACAGATACATCTATCTCATTAGTGTGCAAATTTGCTTTCAGGATTTAATAGTAGGCAAGCTTGTATGTATATCAAAGAATTATTTAATACCTAATGATTTTTCCAAAATAAATATTTGATTCTTTGTAACTGTACACTCAGTGTCACTCATGAACTTGTTGGGCAGTAGTGAGTGGAAGAGTTTAAGAAGTCCTCTCTTGGCAGAGAGATTGAAAGGTTCAGAGATGTTCAAGTCATAATGTTTTCAAACAAAGCACTCACTACACACAAAGGCTCCAGCCTACAGCAAGCTCTTTCTTCACTGTGTTTTAATTTCACATAATTTCTAGGATAATTTAGGGGATTCTTAATTATGACTAAGGTTCCCTGCAGAGTTTCAGTTATACCTTGTCCCATATGTTTTAGGCTATGCATGATATTTGTTTTCCTAGCCATTACAACTAATTAGATGTAAAAAATTTGAAATTACTTATGGGAGGCCAATTATATAAATAATGTATGCCTAGTAAAGCATTACAACATAGATTATTACGATTATAAGGATCATCTCTTCGATCACTTTAGCATTCCAATGGGCATCTTTTTAATCATGTGTAGGTAGAATGTTAGATCAATAAACAGGACACATCGGAAAACTGACCGTGGTATGTTGATAACTTTGAACTGTTTCAGAAACATTTTTACTTTAAAACTGATATAATTTATTCTATAAAAAGAAATATCTCATTGTCTCTGAAACTTTATGATTTACTTTTGGACTGCTTTGAAAGGCTTATTTTATTTTATCTTGTGAAGCAGAGTGCATCAAGTTTTTAAAAATTAATATTCATCCTAGCAAATCTACTAACCGAAGTCCTTAAGAAACACCTCCTCACAGTGTGGTGATGACCAGTAAAGTTTAGTAAACTGTAGTGATTATTATTTTTTATCATAATCTATATTTGTCATAATCTTTTAATCATTAGCTGTAAATAGGAATATGATACAGCATTAGTACTATTTCCAAGTGGTAAAAATCTAACATTTGACTTTTGATTATGTTTTCGTAATAATTACTTTTGTAAACTACATATTAATTCAATTAAGAACTTGCAGAAATGAGTCATATGTGCAATTTACTTTTTAAGTCAATATGTGCCTAAAATGGTATAGACGCAATAGATTTTCTGATCAGATAAGATGTTAAAAATTATCCCCAAATTTAAATGTGAATTTTCAGCTTAAAAAAAAAAGAAAGAAAAAAGAAAAGAAAAGAAAAGAAACACCTCCTTAGCCTGATGGCACTAGTATACAACTGGTGTATAGTCACTGAATGGAGTTCATATTTCCTTCTCGAACCTACTTTTCATAAGTGCTAATCACAGCAAAGTCTCTACTCAGGAGTACTTTAAGATATGACACACTCTTTACATGTCCACTGGGCATGTGCCAGAATCTTTGCCTTGGAATTAATCATACAGTTAATCCATACGGACTTCAGCAGAGACTTTACCTACATCGTAACCAATGAACACTATAGAAAATACATTTGTATGTGTGAGGAATGTTCCTTCACTATCACTCAACAACCTCCCTCAGCCCTCATGGCCTTCGTGCCTTCTGAGACTGATGCTTACTGTCTGACGTCCCCATCAACAGCTGGACAGACAAGCCTTGTATTTTAACATGTCCTAGATGAAAGGTGTTGTTATTAGAAGATTCTCTTTGAGGTATCTCTGCCAGACAACAACCAACCAAAAATTCCCCAAGTTCTTTCAACACATCTGTTACTGTAACTGTTATCATATGGGTCCCGTCTATGTTGCTTTTTTTTTTATATGATGGCAGCTTTATCTGATGGAACAGATTATTGCTCATTTGAGAATATGACCATGGTTTCATGCAGCTCTTGTTTGGGTGTTTTAGTCGAGCCCGACTTTGCCTCCTTACTCCTTAATACAAGGCAGAACAAAGAGACACAGCTCAATTCATTCTACACTGCTGTACACTCAAGCATAATTGTGCCATGATATATTTGACTTACATCCATATAAACAAGCTGACCGGTGTTTGGCTTCATGTTGAATTAGAAACGTACAAAGAAAGCTCTCTATCATTACATTTCAATTGGGTCCTGTAGACAATAGCTCATTCAGAATTAAACTGGAAACCATTATAATCGGGTCATACAATAGGTTCACTCAGATTGAATAGGTACTTAACTCACTACAGACGTCTTTCTGATTTATGCTGCTTCTCCTATTAAAGTGAATTGCTGAGGTGGTGCGTTTGTAGGCCCCACAGTGCTCATTTTGTGCTTCTGAACTCAGTACTGATTTGGAACACATTAAAGCACAATGCTCATTTCTTGCTATTGAAATGGATACAAATTAACGTCGATTATTTCTTTAAAAAAATAATTTCCTACCACCTTTTGAAAGAGCAGCTGGAAGAGACATCATCAGATGTTACAAAATAAGCAATGCCTCTCCCTACTGAGGTCACTGTGGTTAGTGCAACCCCACAGATTTGATCTGCCCCCAACAGAGTGACCTTTCACGCATCACTCTAAAGTCCCTAAGACTTGATTTATGAATCTGTAAAATGAAGAAAACAGTATCAGCTTGAAATATCATTACAAAAACAAAATGGGAGATGATTTCAGGTTAAATACTGAATTCGTCACATAGTATCTTCACCTTCCTTGTTTATAGTTGCTTATCAAATGTCTGAACCAAATAAAAACACCATGATAGAATTTCAGATGTGATACAATTACAAGCCCAGAGAACAGTGGGCTCGGTTTCTTCAACGACTTTCATAATTCTTAGGCTCACTTTTAAAAGCATTCTAACCTCAATGCTGAATTTTGCTATCATCTCTGGGCCACTGGAGCCATCCAGCTTGCTTCTAGCTCCCCCACATAGCAGCCACATTCACCCTCTCTGCTACTAACTCCCTGCATCTTTGTTTTTCTCATCTTTCCAGTATCTAGGTTCAATAAAATATGTGCCTAGCAAATGTCAGTTATAATCTGAAAGACAAAAATTTCACTGGGGACTTCTTTAGCTTCCATAACTTTAAATGGAAAGGTTTGTGCCTTAACATGCACAGAAATGGAAATGAAATTGACAGGATATCAAATTGTTGGCTTCTGTTGAGTTCTGATTGGTCCTGGGCTTTGCTCGTATGCAAGGAGCAAACACTAGCTGAGCACAAACATTCATCACTCTCTGCTTTCTACTTGTGGGTGAACCATGTATCAGCAGCTTCAAGCTCTTGCCACCTTGAGTTGGTGGGCAATGTTCTTAAACTGTGTGCTAAAATAACCTCTTTATTGAATTTATTTCATAATAGTATTTTCTTACAGCAACAGGGAACGAAACAGAAGTAGTACTGGAGGATTCTATTTTTCTGACATAGTCACATGAATATGGTAGACTTAGAAACTGAAGGTCTATGTAACTTCATTGGAAATCTTTTAAAAAAATTTTAAATCAGTATTTCTTACTCTGGTTATGCAAATAATAATATCTATGTCAGCACTATTATTAAAAATCAAATTAAGCAAAGAAAATATTAATAGTAACACACTGGACAACTATAATGAAGCTGGAATTTTCTCGGCCCATATGATAGATTTTAACAAGCATTGCATAGTTATAATTTTCAAAGTTTGTCAATTATACTTTAAATATATCATTATTTGAACAATTTTATCTTAAAATATTATTTGTAAATTTATTACTATGAGCTAGTTAGTGAACACTTTTCCTCAGTTAGAATCTGTTTATACCATGTAAAGAGTCTAGAATCAAAGGCAGGATTGATAAGCAGACATTCTTTTGGGGCCGGCTTTTAGGTTCCCATTTTCTGTTTGGAGAACAGCAAAGGTAAGGTCGGCCAATGTTTTTCTCTTTACTGAGAAGACAGAATGAAACTTGATATTCCCAAGAATGCTTTGCTCATTTTAAAAGTCAGCTCTAAGAGAAATCTACTTTATATTATAGACTGTCTGCCTGTCTCCCACGCCACTTCCGAGGGAAGTCTGGGTTATGGCACCTCGTTCGCTCAGTTTGGGTTTGGTTGGCTGTTGATTGATTTTATGTCTTATGCTGTTCTTCAGCTGGGAATAACTGCTAAATAACCGTACTTGTGGAAGGCAAGAATCAATGGACCCTGGAGACAGAAATGTACAAAGTGCTGTGCTGTGTACCTTAGGACACTTATGAAGGCACCATCCCTAGGCTCGGCTGTGTGCTGAAATTAACAGGAAGGTTTAAAGCAACACTGATGCCTGTATTCTACCCATGAGGCACATTAGGTTGATGGTATAAAGTACACAGGCACTAGAGAATTTTTCACATGTCCTGGGGATTCTTACATGGAACAGAGCTGGTTCCTGAGACCTGGGCATCCCGGAATGCCTTTCCTGAGGGTCTCAGCTGAATCTAGGGACTAGTGGCTTCTTCTGTATTGATTTTAAGAGTTAGAGATTCTGTAGCCCTCCACTTTAGCTCATATCTCTCTGTGGCTCAGTGTTTGTCTAAGAAATGGGAGCTTATGCTTTTTAGATGAGGATGACATTCTGAAATTTCATGCCAGCACCATGGTAAAAGAAACCTTATCTTAGTTCTAGGTAAGGCTTGTTGGGGGAAGAGAACCAATGAAGAATAAACTCAGCTTGCAAGATCCCCTTGAATTGGAGGGACTGTGTGGTAGGCAAGTCCTTTCCCACTGAGTTACATCCTCGGCCCTATTAGTGCTTTCTCTTTCACTGTGTGTGTGTGTGTCTGTGTATGTGTTCAGTTGGACTAACATTAACTATCAGTAATGTGGAGAAACTAAAATTTAAATACTCCCAAAGCCATGAAGAAAGAGTCTATACACAGGATTCAGTACTAACTAAATTGCGCCATCAGCTCAGGAAGAGAAAACCAATAATACCATTGTCCATAAAGGATAGGAAAACTTAGCTTGGGAGGCAGAGTGGGTGCTTCAAAAATGGTGCAGGTTGTTTGCCTTGGACTTGATTTCCTTACCAGATATTTTTTCCAAGCCCCCCCCCCTCTCTATCTTAACACTACATATATACCATGTAATATATATTTATATTATATGTAATATATGTGTGTGTATGTATGGGTCATATATCTATATATATGTATATATGTATGTGTGCATCTTTTCCATATGGTCGTGATAATTAACTTTTATTTTCAGTTTTGTTAGAAGGGTTGGAGTAGATTAGTAAAGTAACTCTGAGTGTATCCCTAAGACCTTATTTTCGGAAAAGATTCACTAATGGGTGAAGGCTCACTCCAATGTAAGTGGCAACATCCCACAGGCTAGGGCACAGGAGGAATAGGAGTGGGTCATGGGCTAACCCAGCTAAGAACAGGCATTCCTTCTTGCACAAGGCCACAGACAACCATGAATGGAACCTTCAGAAGCTCCACTTCAAACAAATGTTATATCCTTAGGTTGCTATCAAGTACTTGGTCACAGCAAGGAGGAAGCTGACTAACACTCTGGACAAAGATTAAATAAAGGAGTATAAAGTGAAGTGGCTTGTAGAAGAACAAAGTACCCAGTTCAGCAGAATTGGGTAATTTATAAATAATACTGCTAAAACTTTCCTAAGTGATAAATAAAGTAAAAGAAATCACATTTTCTTTCTGGGAAACACTGTAGGGACATCCTACAGCGGTGCTTCTCAGCCCGTGGGTTACGACCCCTCTGGGGAGTCTAACGACTCTTCCACAGGGGTTGCTTAAGACCACCAGAAAAGAGATATATTTATATTACAGTTCATAACAGTATCAAAAATACACTTATGAGTAGCAGTGAGAATGATTTTATGGTGGAGTGTCATCATAACACGAGGAACTAATTAAAGGGTCGCAGCATTAGGAAGGTTGAGAACCACTGTCCTCCAGTCTCATTTGACAACTCAGATATCTCAGCTGAGGAAGAGGTGAGGAGAAAAACTCACAAGGAGCCCCAGAGTTTATGACACGATTGAGATGTCACATCCAGGAGGCTCAGCCTAGTCTAGGATCTGGATGTTCAGAAGAACAGACTGCGAGTGAGAGTGCACAAGGCAGCAGTGGAGGAAAAAAGGATCCCAGAGGAAGGTCACAACTTTAAAATGTATATTTTTTAATTGATTGAGAATTTCATACACATATACATTTTAAAACATCGCAATTTCCTCTTTTCTATTGGCAACAGAAATATGTATAGAATGATTTGAAGGATAGACACACAAAACACGTTTTTGAATTAACCAAAATACCCACATGGAATACTTGCTAGATTCCCCATAAAAGCTATCCATCTGTGACTACTCAAAGACTAAAGACAGACAAGCATCATGGGTGGTGGAGTGCGTACTGGAAGAAGTGTGTTTACCAAGTTACCTATTGACTTGCTAACTTGAGGGACATCCTTTAAGAAGGCCTGGAAATGTGCACTGTCAATATTTATGCTTGCGAGACACATTGAGATGGTGTGGAGCCATGTCTAATGACAGCTGTGCAAATGGTTCATGTTCTGGTACTTTCCAGACTTAAATATCCATTTGGCAATTCGTACTTATGTGCAAACACTGGAAATATGTTCACTTTTGATATGTGGCAGAATCCAACTTGGGGTTTAGACATTAACCCATGAGGGATCATCTCTTCTTCATGTTCCCTCTCCAGTCTCACACTCCTTCCTACTGACAGTCTGCATAGCCATGGCTCTCCCTAGAGAAGTTCCCAGAGCTCTTTTGTGCTATCATAAACATGGGAGTGAAACATTGGCTGGAAATGTAAACTTGGATCAAGCTTCCAAAACACAACAGAACAATTGGTGGTCTTGTCAAGTCCAGTCTTTTCATTGGACAAAACCATAGCCTGGTCTAGGCTGCATTGTTTATATGGTTCATCCCCATTATATAAACTATCTTTTTAATTATGGGAGCCCCACGTTTAAAAGTGCAATGAGCCTTTGTTTAGAAAAGGCAATTTATCTGTCTCTTGAATTGGTAAAGCTTTTTTTCTTTCCTCTTACAGCCCAAAGCAAAGCAAAGCAAAGCAAAGCAAAGCAAAGCAAAGCAAAGCAAAGCAAAGCAAAGCAAAGCAATGTTTGGCCATTTAATTGCATCTGAGTCACAGTGAACTTGCTGAATGTAAAGATGTCTTTACAGCACTTTAAATCATCCTTTAGGACCCTGTAGTTGTGGGATCAGCAATGTTGCTTTGTGAGCTGCTACTCATAGAAAATATGTGCTCTCGAGGTTAGGCACACACACAGGCATACACATATGCAATTCCCAAGGTTTTGTCAGATTTTATTAGAAAAAGATTTTCCCTTTGGCTCTGAATCCACTGTCTGTAGCCATGCTAATTAAACAAAGTGGAATACCCTTGGTTTATGGGGTGAAAAGCTCCTGTTGGCAGGATGGTCATCTATAAACGAGAATAATGAAGGGGCAAAGTAGGGATCACTAAAATTAGTCCCTAATTGAAGATAAAATATAACTTTGAAGATGTACCAAACATGTACTGGGGTTACTGCTTATACAAAAGGAAATAATGCACTTGTGAGAAAGGAAATGCCTTTTTGGAGACAGGACTATCTTAGGCCACTCCAGCTTTAAAAGTCCCTGTGCCCTGTTTTATAGCCATAGTGAGAAAGAAGCAAGGTAAATATATAAGGCCACCCACTGGGACATAGATCCAGTCTGTTTTCACTGTAAAAATACACATGGCCACACACACACACACACACACACACACACACACACACACACACAGATACACATATGTACAGTTATGGATTGGAATTATTTTAGCATAATTATAGAAACTGAAACTAGTACACAATATATACAGGCTATATTTAAAACAGAATATTCTAGCAGTTCAAGCTGATATCCTTCTTCCTTGTTGTCCTTCTTTGCTAATTTACTCTCACACAAATATCAAATGAGGAAAATGCCATTTTGAAAAATATGCTGATTCTAGAAATTTTAACTTGTCCTGTGTGATATGTTTTATACATATAAATATATTTATTTCAATAAATATCTTTATATATTTAATAAATATATTTGTGTATATTATATATACATATAAATATATAAGTACATATATGTATGTATATGTATGCATACATATATGTATTATATATGTGTGCATATATAAAATACACACACATATATATATGTATATATATGTATATATATATGTATATACATATATATATATATGAATATATATATATATATATATATATATATATATATATATAAGCATAGAAGTGCAGCTGGGTATCAGAACAGCAATGTTATATAGATACATATATAGGTATGCGTCTATATAATATTAATATCATTTTGGGGAATCTGAGGCTTGCAACTTGAACATTAACTCGGTTTCCATTTTGCCTCCCAATTATGGTTATTGGGGTGAAAAACCAGCCATCATTTGTGATTCCTTCCTGGTATTTACTGATCTGTATGACAACATCCCTTGAGTATGAAGTGGAGTGAGCGACATCCTGAAAACTGAAATTTTGAAAGGATGGCAAGGATCTGATCTCAAGGTTATTTACTAAAGAGCTGTGTCGTCTTTTTCCCTTGCTTCTGTGTTTCTCTTTTTCATTCTGTCACTTGGTGAAGTAAGGTATCATGCTGGGTGCTATGCCATAGAGATGGCCACAGAGCAAGAAACCAAAGGAGGCCTCTGGCCAGAAACTCATAAGGAAATGAAGATCCCAGGCAAGCAGCTAGTGAGGAGCTCCATTCTCCATCCACACAAGTAAAGCTAGGCTGCATCATTCCAGGATGAGCCTTCAGATGACTGTATCTCCTGCATCTCAACCATTGTCTTAGGGCACACTCATGGCTTCAGAGGGCTAAGGATAAGTTTGCTAATTACTGACTCTAAGAAATGACGTGCTGATAAACACTATCATATGTGTATGTATGTGTGTGCATGCATGTACTTTATGCATATATGTATATGTGCATGTGAGTGTACATGCCCGCCTCCATGCTCATGGAGATCAGAGGAGGGCATTGGGTATGCTGCTTTGTTACATGGGCTCTACATTATTACTCTCCACATTATTCCATGCAGACAAGTTCTCTTACGTATGTATTTAGCGTCAAGCATGCCATAGTCTCGTATTCTCTGCACTTTGACCAGCTGTGGCCCATCTCTGTATTAATCACCATCTGCTGCAACAAGAAACTTATCTATGGGAGGCTGAGAGATGCACTAATATATAGGTATAAAAATAAGAGCTTAGAGGGCAATTTATTACTATGTCTATCTTATGAACAATAAGATTGTTTGCCTTTAAGGTCTATAACTTAGTCAGGCACTTTGGGGGTGGGGTGCTCAGTTAACAGGACTGGGCATGAGTTCTGTCTAGTGGAACAAGATTTAAATACCATCAGAAAGTGGTTATTTATTCCTATAACATCCTTGCCATTATTGCAGAGTGGATATGTCTTACCATGCAGGATGTTATTGGAGCTCCCAAGGTTTACATCTGGGTAAGACTATGATGACCTTTCTCCTTAGGAGCATACATAATAGCTTCCAGTTACGTGAAATCTAGCCAGTAGGAACTAAGCATGCAAATTTGTACCAGCTTGACTTTCCCATGTTGTATGACTCAAGTGTGTGATGTCTTCAACAATTAGGTCTTAGCATCAAGTTCTAGAAAGTAACACAGAGCAATGACAAGAGCCTTAGATGTTTTGTGGGAGGGGCTATGTTACCCCACTAACCAACAACTTGAAAATGAGGTAAGCTGCTAGAGATGGCACTGGGATTTTTTTTTATATGATTGGCTTTGGTGTCCGGGGGAGGTATTGTCCTCCTACTATAAGCTAACTATATTTACATTCTTTTTATATGTCTATATGACTATATTTTAGAAAGCTTCTACAGTAAGAGCTTCCCATTTTAAAACATTCTTTACTGAAGCATTATCAATTCACTTCTCTGGAAATCCAGGCATTGTCACAGCTTTAGCAGCAGCATTCTCTGATCCTGGCTTGTGGAAAGGCCACGATGAAGGTGATATCTAGAGCTACACTGTACATAAACTGCATTTCTATCTACTGTATACTGAAGCTTCTTTGTGTGTATATGTGAAATTTCATAACTTCCATCCAGTAAGGCCTCATTTGGAGACTATGCTTCATGTTTTCAGGGCACAACTAATGTTGAGTTAGGTCATAAGGATGGGGTGTCCTTATAGAAAGAGTCATGAGAAAACACTCTGTATCTCAGAGGGTGGTTGGCTAAGCAATGCCAGTGCATAAAAAGATGGCGCCCACATGCAAGCCAGGAGAGGAAGCTATGAATGAAAGCTACCTTGGCAGAAACCTAGGGTCCTGGATTTCTCGGCATCAGCTCAAACATCATTTTATTATGGCTGCTAAAGTTGACCAATATTTAGTCATATTATGGTATTTTTATTCTTTCAACAACAAAAGGATAAATTATCAGGAATAACTGTAAGCAGTTGAAGGAAGGACTCCTTTATTACATGAAAGTAAAAATTATTTTATTAAAAAATTAATCCATAATTTATCAGGCAGTTAGCAATGTTTGGAGCTTATATTACCCACTTTGGTGGGGCGGGGTGGTAACTTTATATTTACAAACAGTTTGTTTCTCATTAGAATATCCTTTAAAACATAAACAAGCCTAAGGAATTAATATTTTTAAGACTCTAGCCTCATACTCTTGTCCTACCTTCAATCACCAAAAAATTTTTAAGAGACTCAACAAAGTCAATCAACAAATAGAAGTGGCAGTCTGGCTGGCAGTATGACTGTATTATGGACCTGCTCCATAAATTTTTCCAACATAAGTACCTGTCCAACCTACCTGAAGAGTGTCAAGTGACTTCACATTTTATGAAAGGTAATTCAAATTAATTATGATAAAATTGAAATAAAAGAAGTGTCTCTCTCTCTCTCTCTCTCTCTCTCTCTCTCTCTCTCTCTCTGTGTGTGTGTGTGTGTGTGTGTGTGTGTGTGTTTGAGCTTCCATAGTACAACCCACATTGGGCAACTGTTTTCAGACCAATGCACATCTATGGGCTTTTCCTGCAAGGGAAACTTTCAGTTTTCTGAAAATGGAGCATTGCACTATGGATGGGTGCTGAAGATGCTTGCATCCTCAGCCGCTCATACAGATGGCACCAGCCCGTGGACTCCTTGGACCACTTGGATACTTACAGATTTAGAAGGGACAGGAAACATGAAAATAAGTGGAGATCGTCAGTGCAGTGATTTCTACTATCACAAACAAAAACTGAGGAGGCCCTAGAAGTATTCTAGGATGTATGCTCCTTCAGTGTCAGAATCTACTTTCTGCTGTTCTTAAGACAATACCACTCTGGTTTCAGATTCTTCTGGGGAGTTAACATTAGACATTTTTTTTTCATGACAGATGTGATGTAGAAATTTGATTTTGATTAAATTAAACACTAGTTTATGTTTCTTGAAACTAAGAGCCATGCATAATATTTGCACGGACTTGTAGAGACGGCCTATGCTACCTTGAGCTAGCACATCAAGCATTTTATGGATGCTGATAGCACATTATACACAAGTACATATGCTTATCTAACAGCTCTAGATCTGGACTACTTTAGCTCAAAGATCAAACTGAAAATCACTGGCTATTTTATATTCTGCCTGAAAGCTTCAGTGGCATGGGCTAACAAGGAAGCCATCTGTCACAATTATGAAGAAAATTGGTTTACCAGCTTATCCTTTTTGTAGTAGGTAGATTTACAAGGGAAAATGGCTCTTTCCTGATATTAAGTAAAGATTTCATTCTCCACAGCTGATTACCCATGGAGGAGCCTGCTCAATCTGAAGTCTCCTGTCATTTAAGGGGTGACAGTGGTAATTTTCTGCTCAATTGCTAATGGTCTTTCTAACCTCCATAGAGGATAAAAGTGGTGTTCACAGGGCCTGAGATACATATTCCAGTGCTGGCCAACTTGAATAAGGAGGGTACGGCCAGCTTTTAAGGATGCTTTAGATTTTGGCAAGAGACAATTAGGAATAAGAATTCCCTTCCCCTCCCAATTTCTGAGAGCCAGGTCACTGTCCTGAGAAAGCTTTTCTGGCCATTATGGGCTGTGAGTGTCCTGTATGATATGACAACACACTTGCATACACTCTTCAGGGAGGGACAGGTGAGTGGGTAATGGTCACTAGAAGTAACACACCCTGAGTTAGGTATGCTGGCTGCATAATTTTCAGCATGAATGAAGACAATCAGCGCAAGAGATAGAAAAGGACGGCCAAGGATATCAAAAGTGACTTAGGAGCCAGCCGGGCATAGTGGCACACACCTTTAATCCCAGCATGCGAGGAGGCAGAGGCAGGTGAATCTCTGTGAGTCTGAGGCCAGCCTGGTCTACAAAGTGAGGCCAGGACAAACAAGGCTACACAAAGAAACCCTGTCTTGAAAAACCAAAAACCAAGCCAAAACAACAACAAAGTGATTGATGCAGGGTCCTACTTGCAAACAAGGTGAAGGAAGTGTTGTAGGTGAAGTCAGAATATCACATTTTAAAAAGGCTATCCAGGTAAACTGAATGTGAGGACACAACTTAGAGCCATTTTCTTCTCATTTCTGGTGGTTCCTCTAGGTTTTGTATTGTTATTGAAGCAGATTAGTCTAAGCTCAGGGTAGCCAATGGAAGCTGGAAAACAAAGTTGGCTAGAAAGATCACTGGGTTCTGTCTGCCATCCATCTATCTGCCTGTCTATCTGACTATCTGCTTATCTATCTATCTATCTATCTATCTATCTATCTATCTATCTATCCATCCATCCACCCATTATCTATCTATCTATCTATCTATCTATCTATCTATCTATCTATCTATGTATTTATCTTCTATCTATTATCTATCACCATCATTCCATCTTCTACAACAAGTGTTGTGTGATAAACATAACACAAACACCCTGGAGCTTCTGCACTACTTTTTATCCAAACATATGTAGCTGACCTTGAGGTTGGGAGATTCTGTGAATGGCCATCAGACAACTGAAGGATTTCCTTTCACACTACTGTCATTCTCCAGGGAAGGTACTTTTGGGCAGACATTAGCCTGAGGGCTGGTTTGCAGCTGCTACAGTTTGCATATGCCCCAATTATCCTCCAAAGGTTCATTTGATGGGAGATCTGATCCCTAGAGGAGAAGTATTAGAAGGTGTTGGGGAACCTTTAAGAGATGAGGTCTTGCAAGAAGTTTTTAACCACTGATAGCATGAGGGAAGTTCTCACTGATTACCATGAACTTTTCTGGAGACAGTTCTAAAAGCATGAGCTTTGCCCCATCTAACTCTATCTGTTTCATGGCTCGAGATGTGACCACCAACCCCACATGTGGTGTTACCATCACAGTCCATCCATTACATCTGCTTAGCTGGAATTAAGCTGATGCAAGCACCAGGACTTTAAGGCCCTGAAATTGTGAACTAATGCACTTCTCCTAGCTCATGGCACATGTTCCTTTACAGGGATGAATCTCGTACTAGCACAGCATCAGAAACAGGCTCATCAGTGCAGACGTAAAAGAGTATTGGAGAAATAAATGTTATTACTAATTTCCTTTGTTTGGTTTGTTAATTTCCTGCTTTACAGGATCTGTCTTTTCTGCATACTGAGAGATGGCCCCAAATATTAGTTCTAAATTATTTCATTATTCAGTGTTATTTACTTTGCTACTGCACAATTCTGAACAGCAAAGCATTAGTATGACATGGATAGATTGCTTGTGTTTTCCTAATTGCATCTCTTTTATCTCCATGGAGTAGAAATAGGATTAAATGGAACTTCCACATAAATTAACAGGCAACATAAATGGAATTACTATCTTTGTCACTATTCACATTAGTCTAACTTTTCTTCAGATATTACATTACAAAAGTCAACAGGGACTATGCAAAGGGATTGAGTAAAGGTCGTCCACTTGAATTATCAGCCATGCTTCAATCTCATCCCATAACCAAAAATACTATCATAAAAAGAAGGGAAATATTTTTATTAAAAGGGCTACATATTCCTAGAAAGCTGACATGAACCTCAGTGGCAGGTACACTAATTTAAATATAGTATAGTATCAAACGTAGTTTTAAATATCAGAATGCAGAACTTTGGAGCCCCCTCCCAAATCATACATCTACAAAACCAGCTCCATCATCTTAGGCTCAAGCCACATTGGGGAAGAGGGAGCAGAAAGATTTTAAGAGCCAGAGGATCAGGGATTTGTTGTGAGAAAGTGCTAAGCAGCCAAGAGTCATTTGTATGTAATTATACATACCCACGTGTGTGTGTGTGTGTGTGTGTGTGTGTGTGTGTGTGTGTGCGCGCGCGCGCGTGCGTGCGTGCGTGCGTGCGCGCGCGCGTGCGTGCGTGCGTGCGTGCGCGCGTGCATGCACACGTGCATGTGTGTGTGTATGCTAAGGCAAAATCTATAAACAGAAAGTTTAACTGATAATTACACTGCGGCAACGTCTTTAAGTTGATGATGACACACATCCTTTGGATGATGTGCTGTAGGAGATACCTTGTCATAGCTCACCCAGGATGCTTGCTTCTGTTCCTCAAACCCTTGCATATCATGTCCCCTTAAAAACATGGTAGACTCAGTGACTTCTCTGAAACAAGGAAAATTCAGGGAACGGGACGAGATGTTATTTCTAAAACTGGCCTGCAAATGCCTGTGACTGCTCTCTGGTTAGCACTTTCTCATATTTATGGGCTTGTTAACGTTGATGAAATGTCCATGTGGTCTGTAACTGAGTTCAGCTTGCAGCCCACACCGAGTGAAATCCTTTAGGTCCAACAGCACACAATGAATCACTCGTGTGTAGGGGGAAGCATACACTTCACCTGAGCTTTGAGACATGACCACAGGCAGCTAGCTTCCCTAGGCCTGGATCCCTGACCACAAAAGCAGGGAGAAGATGAAAGGGTACTTTTTGACTTGCTAAGAATTGGAATCCGTGTTTTATCCAGCATTAAGTACCCAATACATATAATCACTACAGTGGAAAATGCTACAGTCCAAAAAAAAAAATTGAGGAAGAGAACCAGAAAGTGATGGAGATAAGGGCAAAGGATACTTGACATTTTAAATAAAGTACCTCAAAAGGCGTCACTGAGATGGCACCATTGGCTAGAAACTTAACAGAAGGTTAATTAGGAAGGAAGATACCTGTAAAGAGGATTCTTCTAGGCTAATGGGGAAGATATGTAACTCCACACACACCCAAACCCAATTCTCCTGTGCCAGTCTCCGGATGGTGTGCGTACATTTTCTCATGATACAAGCACAGATGCCAAAGACAGATATCTGACTGATCTGACTACATCCATTCACAGGCCGTGATGAGCAAGTTCAGCTCTTCCCAATCACACCACCAGGCTAGGATCTTGATTGTTTTTCTATTCACAATAGGCAGGTAATATAACCTGCATATACAACAACCTGTTAAGGGAACTGTGGTACTCAGACACAATAGCATATTAATCAGCCATAGACAAAGATAATATTTGCAAAAAAAAATTCTGCTTTTTGTAGGAATGTAATTCCTTCTGAGGTTCTGGGCAAGTCTGTGTTGCTGGATGTTACCTATGGAATGGCTGTGAACAGGTTCTGCAGAAGACTCACAGTCCATGGCCTGTTGTCTCCTTCCTCTGTTTAAAACTATCCATAACTGACCAAGGAACTCCTACGACTCCGTTTCTTCTGCCTTGTCTTTGATCCTGCCTCTCTGCTTCCCCCTTCCATTTTATGGACTCCAGGATTAGACTTGGATAATGGGGAAGTCCACCCTAACCTCTTTAAATTAAGTTTTATAGTCATCATTTTGCCCACAAGCATGCTTTGGCCACAATACATAACCTAGGTTTAAATCTTAGGGACTTTGGGGACGACTACTATGCATTCTACAGAGGAAACAGCTTCAGAAATACTGGATGTTGTTGTTGATTTTCTCATCAGCTAAAAGGTGGACTCATCAGTGCCATGATTGATCCACATACAAGGTGCTTTCTTTGGGATCAAATGTACTCTTAGTTTGTCAACTGTCAATCAAGTTTTCTGTAGGAAGAAGGCTTGAAGTGAGTCTTGGCTAAGCAGAAGAAGTGCAGAGTTTATCGGCAGTAATTTCCAGGGGAGGAAACTCTGGGTGAGATCACAGAGTTGACCATCATGCTGGATTTAAAGGACTGTATTCTGTTAACTCACTCATGCTTTAGGGAAGCAGAGGGTGTAAATAACTGCAGGACAGTTAGCTTAGGGGTGGAATTTTTTCCACATGGCCTTATGTTTGCAAGCTCTTCTAACTAAGAACATCTTAAATACCGTGATTTATTTACACATGGGAAATATGGGCTTCTTTATGGATTAACACAATCCAAATTTATTGCCTACTACAATGTAGCTCTTTAATGTTTCTATGTTTTATGTTAGGAATGGAAAAAAATCGGGTGATTCAACCCCATTCTGTATAACTAACGGACACAGTTGGAGATAAGATCAAAGTGTAATCTATAGGAACTGTCCTAGTTAGGGTTACTATTGCTGTGATGAAACACCATGCCCAAAAACAAGCTGAGGAGGAAAGGGTTTATTTCACTCACAGTTTTGTGTAACAATCCATCGAAGGCAACGAAGGAGGAGACTCAAGCAGGGCAGGAATCTGAAGCCAGATGCTGGGGCAGAGGCCATGGAGGGTGCTGATTACTGGTTTGCTCCCATGGCTTGGTCAGCCTGCTTTCTTATAACACCCAGGACCACCAGGCCAGGCACCACCCACAATACCTGGGCTCTTTCCCATCATTAGCTAACTAAGAGAATGCCCTAGAGGATTGCCCACAGCCCAGTCCTATGGAGACTTTGTCTCCTATGGAGACAATTAAGGCTTCCTCCTCTCTAATAACTACCTTCTTTCAAGTTGATATAAATCTAGCCAACAGTGGGACAATTTCTTATAGTACCTGGAGTATTTGATTACATATTACGTCATGCATGGTAGACACACACCTTTGTTTACTCTTCTATTTGTAACCAGGGATTTTTGGGGTAGTTTTCATTTGCAGGTGTTACCTAGAAACTCCACTCACTTAGTACTCATGTCCCAGCTCAGTGCTGTGCCATCTGTGCAATATGTAACCTTACAGCCACACTCTGCTTAACCAACAACCAAATGTACATCTGTCACATTTGTATACCAGTCCTGGGGATGGTGATATTTCCTTTGGTGTCTGATTTGGTTATGTAGACTTTTTCCTAAGAAAGAAAATTCACACCATTGTTTGTTTGCATGAATTGTTTGGCCATGGTAGGCCTTCTGGGCTGGGCACTCCCACTGTTTGCATCTTTGAAGATAATAAAAATGGATAGGAGACTCATTCTCCAGGAAAAACTTGACAATTACAT
This sequence comes from Acomys minous, assembly GCF_964271855.1. Lineage (NCBI taxonomy): Eukaryota > Metazoa > Chordata > Mammalia > Rodentia > Muridae > Acomys > Acomys minous. The sequence continues at coordinate 44,644,269 of NC_140494.1, read as the reverse complement.
ATTCTGTGTCAGGAAGGGAGCAGTTACTTTGGTGGGTATTTTCCCTGCAGCTAGAATTTAGGGGATTGTTTTTTATGACCTTTGAAACAATTTTAATTTCCTCAACATAGAAAAGCCATTACTTAACCCCAGCAACAATTCTGGTGAAAACAGTCTGAGTGGGCATAAATAGAAAGGGACTGCCCTCACCAAAGCGACTATTGAATATTGTTTTAAGGGGCTATTTTAAAAAGTGGAGAATTCAGAAAGGAAAGAGGAGCTGAGGAGCGGGGAACAGAGATACAGAAAGGCAGCGAGGAGAAGAAAGGGGAGAGAAATTGAAGAACGGAGGGTAAGAAAGAGACGCAGAGAGATGGAGGACTCAGACAACGGGAGCAAACTACTGTATGAGCACATGAAGGGACGAGGAGGGAGGAGGCTACAAGGAGGTGGAGGCTGACACAGACTCGTAGCTTCCTGGATGGCTTTGTGAAGTACTGATGGATTAGTTTATGATGTTCCAGGGTAAAGTCCAAATCATACGATTTCCTCTGCTTTGGATCTTTAGGAAAAACATATTCTCAATTCAGAATGTCTCTTCTGGATTATGGAGAAGTAAATACCCAGTAAGTGTTGTCGGTCTTCCTACATCCGGCTAAACCTCAGTTTGCTCAGGAAGCTGCCACTCATTTACCGTGGAACCAGGTCCTCACGAAACCCTGAAACCCTTCTCCATGGTTTCTGTTTGTCTCCCATTTGTTTCTTTTGGGACCTCCTGTGTGCCACATTCTTGAGAATGTGGATGCAAGTGTCCACCGGCGCTTCCCTGCCACCATGGAAACTGTACAAATGATGCACCTTTTCCCAATTGCAGGCCTCCTAAAACCTAGCATAGTATCCTTGAAGCAATATTTTGAATATTAAGTTTAAAAAGTAATAGATCCAAAAACATAAAGAGAATTCTTGATTTACTGAAAGTGGAGAATGCAGAGGTAAGTTCTAGAGGATGAGTCTAGGGCAAGAGGAAAGTCCCAGAAAACAAATCTGTTGAAGCTAGCAGTAGGTCCTAATTTCATCTTGAGAATAACTTTAGCTTGCTTTTTTTTACTCCTTTCATCTTTTTATGGAATGTAGAATTTCTTTACTATTTTCTTATGCTGACAGCAGTCAGAATGTACTGAAACTTAAGCCATGAGCTTGGCTGTGTTTCAGCCTTAGCAAATCTGCACTACTTTTCTGGCTTCTTCCACTAAGTGTCTCCATCTCTCTCTCTGTGACACCTGGATTAAATTATTGCTGCCAAGATCTAGTCTTTTGTCTGGGAGAACTGGAGACCAATCCCCTCATCTCGCCTATGTGTTTGCACCTCTCATTCCTCAACAAGCATCTAGCAGAGCACCGGGGAGAGGGAGCGCATCACTCCAGTTCTTATTCTGTTAATGAAATGTCCGCAGCAGGCTACTTTGTAAAACACCAGAAGGGTCTATTGTGATTCTGGTGGTGCAAGATCTTAGGGCCTCATCTGGCAGACCATCACAGGACAAGAGACAGGGAGCACACACGTGGTCTCCTCTGGTTTCTTTGTCTTGATGAGGCTCCCAGGATTCAATCATAGAAGCTTTATCTTTACAAACTAACCCAAAAGGCCTTTGTCTAAGGGCCATAGTCAGGTGAGATTCCCACTTTTATTAAAAAATGTATTCTATGTGTACTTCTGTGTGTATGTGTATGTTGCTCTGTCTGTATGACTCTGTGTGTGTGTATGTCTGTGTGCGTGTGCCTGCACATTTGTGAGGTGCCAGCAGAGGGCATGGAACAGGACTTCCAGTTAGTTATGAGCACCCTGATGTGGGCACTAGAAACTTTGAACAAACAGCAACTGCTTTTAAACACTGAGCCGTTTCTCTAGCTGTGATTTCTATCTTTTTGACACTTTACAGTGGGGTTGTATTTGTACATATGGAGCTATGGAGAACAATGAAATCATATCTAACAGATAGCGAGGTATCTCCTTGGAATAGCAATGACATAGTTGGCAGACATTTCAGCAATTGCACAGAAACAGCAAGAGAGCACAAAGAAAGTTTTGTCATCAGAATGTCATCACATTCACCATTCTCGAAGGACTTCATGCCGATATTTTAAAAGTCTAATTCACACAGCCCAAACTAGCCTTGCAACTTGCAAATGTTCTACTTTAATTATGTGAAAAGGCTTTTATATTGTGGGTGAGAAGCATCATCAAAATTCCTCTACATTCAACAAAGGGCTAATATCCAAAATATATAAAGAACTCAAGAAATTAAGCACCTCTAAACCAAATTATCCAGTTAAAAATGGGAGCAGAGCCAAACAGAGAATTCTCAACAGAGGAACATCAAATGGCCAATAAACACTTAAAGAATTGTGCAACATCTTTAGTTATCAGGGAAATGCAAATCAAAACGACTCTGAATTTCCATCTTATACCTACAAGAATGGCTAAGATAAAAAAAACTCAAGTAATAGCACATGCTGGTGAGGATTTGGAGAAAGAGAAACACTCCTCCATTGCTGGTGGGAGTGAAGACTTGTAAAACCACCTTGGAAATCAATCTGGGACTTTCTCAGAAAATTGGGAATAGTGCTACCTCAAGACTATACCATTCCTGGGCATATACCTGAAAGATTCTGTACCATACAACAAAGAAATTTGCTCAACTATGTTCATAGCAGCTTTATCCATAATAGCCAGAATCTGGAAACAACCTAGATGTCCCTCAACTGAAGAATGGATAAAGAATCTGTAGTAGACTTACACAATGCAATACTACTCATCTCTCCCAATGCCCCCCTGGGTGGAGATTGTAGGGGGAGTGGGGCCTGGCTCTGCCATGGACTCTAGTGCCCTTGATTTAATCACTTCCCCTTACCGAGGAGGCCCAGTGGCACAGAGAGGAAGAGGATGCAGGCTATCCAGATGAAAGCTGATAGGCTGTGGTCAGAAGGTGGAGTAGGAGGGCCCTCCATGTCAGAGGTCTAGGAAAGAGAAATAGGGCAGAAGAGGGAGGGAGGGTGGGAATGGGAAGATACAAGCAAAGGGGATAACAATCAGGATATAATATGAATAAATTATAATAAATATAAGGAAAAGAAAATTGAGCTCTTGAAAAGAAAATGATGACCCTAAAGTAGATAATGGGTGAAAAATATGGATACCAGAAATCTCTAATTATTAAGGACATTCTTGGCCCTTTTATAACTTTGCATTCTGTTTTTCCACCCCAGAGTTTTAATTAATTAATAGGACCTGTGCTATATGACCAATAAAGTAGATTTGGGGACAGTCAGCCACCTGGCAGTGCTACGGTAGGCCAGGTCATGTTTAAAGGTTTTCTGTATATTAATATTATCTATGAGGTCTTTAATTTACAATGCTATCCTCATGATGAATTCATGTGCCAAGGCTCAAGAGCATAGGCTATACCACATCTGAACTATGGAGACATTTTCTTTGGGAGGGCAAACTTTGGATCCATGCTATGTCTAAGTATGGCCCAGCATGGGGAGAACTGGACATATTTTCTTTCCTTTGGGACAAAAGGAAAATGGTTCACCTCAGCTGGCTATAGGAGCTGAAGATCCTCCCTGCACTAAAACAACCCTTCCTATTTCTGACCCAAACCACTGATGACTATTTGCCACATCATTCTGCTGCTACAGAGTCACATGACTATTCAGTACAGGAAGGAACTATTTCTGTCTTCCGTTCACTGAAGGTAGTAAGTAGAGAAAAGCCTCATGCCTTCTCCCCTCTTTTATCTGTTGTCTGTGAGCCGTGGGTGGCTCTCTTTCTTTAAGTCCATTGGATATAATGACCTAACAGATGTCCTATGAATACTCAATACAGAAAAACATATGAACTGCCTTTTTTTTGGGTACATGTCCAACAAATCCTATCTTTACAATCTCTTATTTTTGTTAGTTTTTTATATTGTACTTTAATTCCAACATTTCTTCCTTCCCTTTCCTTCTTATAAGCCCACTCATGTACCCTGTTCTTTCTCAGATTCATGTCCCCCTTTTCATTAATTATAATTTCCTTCATATACATACTTGTATATACACATATTTCTAAATATAGCCTGTTGAGTCCTTATACTGTTACTTGTGTGTACTAAAGAGAGTCAATGTTAACTCAATCTGTAGGTTTATATTTTCCATACTGAGTCAATGCCATAAACATATTTAATGAATGACTAGATGAATGACCCACTGACTGTAAACTGTCAATGTGTGTTGGTAGAAGATTAATGTAGCCTAGATCTTTACACAAAGAACGTTAGAATGAATTATTGCGAAAAGTTAAGCACATGCCACACTTTTGAGGAAGGTATTTTAACCATGTGCTACAAAGCAGAGGCAAGTACTTTCCTGAACTCAGCAATTGAGCTCTAGGGGATAATAGCATGGCTGCTCATAGACCTGTGCCTGTGTGTTAGCAAAGGCTAGCTCTATATGTGATTAGTTGTGAAGCAAGAAGTTGAAGGGCATTGGGGTGTTGGCTTCCTCCTATCTCATCTTCCTTACCTTATGGCTCCGGGAATCATAGCTCAATAAGCGCTTTTCTACTGAGTCAAGGTACTTTGTCGACATGTCCATATAATTGTCCTCTCTTTCAGACACTCTTCAGAGAAATCTCTAACCCCTGTTCCTTCAAGTGACAAAAGGAACAAAAGAAATCTGGTTCCTGCAGAGACTTCCAGGGTTTGCACGACAGTTTGCTGGTTGGTTTTGTTCTCACAGAAGTGACACACAAGGGGACGATGGGAATGTCAGTCGCTCTGACAAGATACACAATCCGAGGCATCGTCTTTGGGAGCATGCCTTCTTTCTGGATTATAAGAAGGCTTTAATGCAATGTCACTGCCAGCTCACTCACTCAACCAGTCCCTAGGGATCACAGCACCGTGTCACACCTGTGCCTAGGCAACCAGCTGTTTCCTTAGGAAGGCTGGAACTATCTAGAGAATCTAGTAGGGACAAACCTACTGACCTGGAATATATAAGCAATATATAAAGTAGAATTCATTACAATTTAGCAAATATTTTCGCCATTATTAGAAGACAATTTCTCTCTTTTCTTATTGTTCAAAAAGAGCCGAACAAAGATAGCTAGTAACAAAATGTGTCGAAGAAAACTGTGGGCTCAGCATCACTACTAGCTGGCTATTGTAACCTCTCTTTCATCAAGTGAATAACAAAAGCATTTTTTCCGGAATAAAATTCTGGCAAAATGGTCTAATAAAGAATAATCCTTTATCACAGCTATAGATGATGACATATCCTTTATGGTTATTTGTCACAAAGATGAATTATTTGAATGTCTGACACATCTGAGATGCTTTATATGTACATATCTTGTATATGTATATATCTCATCCATTTTTTTCTGTTCTTTAATAGCTGCAAAAATGGAATGCAATCTAGTTCTCTTAGAGTGTTGCAGAATTTTAATATAAAAAAAGAAATGGAGTCAGGCTGGAATACTGCACAATAAGCTTGGAAAGAATCCCAAATTGCCTTATTGATGAGAACTACATAATCCTGAGCCACTGTGCCAGCTTGCAACAATTGTTGGACTTGTCTGCTTCCATTTCCTCTATTTATAGTTGTTAGTCCTTGAACCAGAGTCATTTCAAACAGACATGCCAGACAATTTTGCACACACATACATGCATATATCAGAAGCTGTATGTTTAACACTACTAAAACTCATTCCTTGCAAAACATGTTTGCACATGTCTGTTAGCAGTTATAACACTCATAACCTTATTGTAATAGAAAGGAAATCTCCTATTTCTCCACCATCAAGGTAAGTTTAAATATGTCTCTGATCTCAATCCAATAGTGTTGATTTCTCACTTTGCCTATGAACACAAGAAAACATTTGCTCCTTTTGCCACAGCACTTATTTCTGAATAGCCCCAAGTATTTCCATGTGTAAAGACCCTTGGATGCATTCTTAAAAGTCTCCCGAGTTCTGCAGATTGTATGAGAATCAGTGGGACCACCATGGGGTGGTCATGTGGATGGATGGCTGTAAGGGCTTTTTTTCTATTCTCAACCTTTTTAAGTGCAGATTCAATTCAGTCTATACAGCACATGAGATACGGACATTCTTAAGAATTTCATTTCACAGAAGGCTCTAATCACTGGAAATCAACAGCCATTGTGACTTTCCCAACTATAGTGGAAAGGGGGGAACTTTTTAAAAGTATATATGTTTTAAAATTTTATTTTGTGTATATGAGTGTCTTGCGTGCCTGTATGGTTGTGTACTACTGCACTGGATGTCCTGGGACTGGAGTTATAGGCTATTGTGATCTGCCGGGTGGGTGCTGGGAATTGAACTTGGGTGTTCTGGAAGAGCAGACAGCGGTATTAATCTATGGGCCATATCTCTAGCCCCCCAACAAGGTGCACTCTTTAATTAAGACCTTCTTCAGTCGGGAGCTACTTTGAGGAAAGAGGACAGGAAAAGGGGAGGAAAGAAAGGACAGACAAAATGTAAGGAATATTGCTAGAGGGTAAGTAGAAGAGGGTGAGCATATAAGAGACCAGTAGAAGAGGCCGAGCACTTCTTCCACTGGATTGTGAGCCAAAAAGAAAATGAGCAAGTGAAGGCTGGTAGAGAACCTCTCGCTGATGTTTTCAGAGCATGAGAACAGGAGAGGTGACAGAGCACGGGGCATTCAAGACAAAGCGTCGCTAATAAATCGAGCAATGGGGACAGTTGGCACAATTTTCAGTGCGGCAAAGGGACAGGATGAACATCACGGCAGTGGTGTAGGCTTCATACTGGGGATGGCAGCAGATGAAGCTCAGATCCAAAGGGGAACGCTTTCTGCCGACAGTAGCAAGGAAAGCAAGATGTCTTGAGGCAGATACTGTGTGCCAAAATCCAAGAAAGTCTCAAAGAATGAGAGTCCATATACACACGGGTCTTTCTGTTGAGCCAATATTGAGACAGCAACCCATTGGTGTGGAGACTCTCAACTCACGGAGGTGCAAACAGACCAGTATTTCCTAGAAACTGCAATTGACTATACTCCATTAATGAATCACTGATACCTCACATTTCAATAACTTTCATTGAGAAATATATTCAGTTGAGTTTGTGTCCCCATCTCACGGTAGATTTAGAGCTCCTCCCATCTCCTAGATTTACGGTGGCAGAAAACAGTGCTGTATGGTCTACAGATTTCTCAAGAAACTTCAACTATACTTAATTGGTCAGAAGTGGCACACGATCAATCCTATTTTCAAAGGAGGTGGGGAAAGTGACTTCTTTGTTTGAGTGTGTACTAATCCAAGCATAGTTCATGTGGTTAAGTGAACAGAGTGGGCATGTCCTAAGTACCACAGGAAGTGGTATTTGCTTGCTTCCAAACCTACAACTTACTCAAAAATGTCTCTTTTTCTTTATCATCCTACACTCCCACTGAATTCTCTGAGTTCCTTCTCAGTAGAAATCCCTGATCCAGCTTTTTCTTCTCCTTTGATGGTATATATGAATTTCTCATATTCATGGCATTTTTGTGAATGCTGTTTGGAGATGTGCTTGAAAAACCTCTTGGAAATAGCTTTCTTTTTAGAAAATAGGAGTAATTAGGAAGATAGAGTACAGGGAGCTAGCACACAGGGCTAAATTGCCAGATTCTAATGGATGCATATTTTTTACTAGATGTATTGACTGGATGAAGTCATTTGGCCTTCCTCCATGCCTTAGTCTCCTCATCTGCATTGTAAATAAAATTAGGTATGTAAACTACAGACTTCTGAGGAGTAAATGGATTTATACTTACATAGGTCAGTAGCTGGAGTTTTGAAGTTTTAATAATAATGATAATAATAATTATTATTATTTACATATTTAATAATAATATGATTGAGCTAAGCAAAGCACTACATTTCAGTTTTGGTACTGTAGATAGAAAAATCAGAAGACTGAAGGATCTGTTCTGCTTCTGTTGACTTTAGGGTTTATTAATAGCATCTGAACTGAGAGGGGGAAGACAATTTTACATGGTGCAAAAGTTTGTCAGACTTTTCCAAAACACAGCCTATCTTTCCAACAAATATACAGTGCTAACACTTTCAGTTTCAGAAATGTTTAGTTTTACAACATGCTAATGTATATGCATAAACATAAATGCAGTAGACACTATACTAACTCTGCATTAAGATATTATTGTGATAACATGAATCACATATATTTTTGGATTACGATTTTATATGCTCTATATTAAGTTCTGCCAATTTGAAAGGAGCTTGGTACATACTGAAGCAGACATCCAACAGAAGTACATATGGCATAACTTAAAACCAGGATTTATATCAAGATCCTTTAAAGATATAGACAAGGAAGAAAGGATGGGAAGTGAATGAAAACCTAACATGTGCATCTTTGTATATATATATATATATACACACACATGTACATATAAAGAAAGGCATATATATATATATATGCTTAATAAATATACCATACATTTTGCTTTCTTAGCTGTGCAATGGGTAGTCCTGAGCCCTCTCTTAGTAAAAGTTGACTTAGAAAGCTGTCACAATTCCTTGTCAACAAGCCTGGCACACTGGAGGCCTCCAGGGAGCACAGTTGTCTCCCTTCACTTCCTGTTTCTTATAAAGCATTTTCATAGCAAGCCTAGCCTCTTAACAAAAACAAAAACAAATTTCTTGACAAAGATTTTTAATTTCACAAATTGAGCTGTACTCTTCCTTCAATATATCAACTTTCCTAGCATCGTTATTTTTAAAGGATACAGGGAAACATGTCATCCAAAGAAGGAGCGAGACGGTTACCGTGAGTCCAGAGCACACACATATACACATAGCCCTCGTCCCTGCCCATCTATATCCAGCAGAGCCTTGTATGACTGGGTGGGAAAGTTGCTTTTTGGTAAAGACATTCATGTGTAAGAAAACAGCAGGAAGGGCACGCTCCCCTTAGCATCAATAACGGCTTTCTTTAATATACAAAATGACACATACATGTGTTTATTTTATGAGCTGGTCTACATTTTGTATATTAGAAATAGGATTTATTTTAAAATAAGACGTGTAATGAATATTGCAAGATTTTTACTTATTCACATTGAAAATATATAGAATTAAATGATGAAAGATAAAATACAGTCTTTGAAATCATACTTTTTATTTTTGGTCAAAATTGCCAGCATGAGTTTGTCGCTATGTGTTCTCCTACATTTGAATGAGGTCAGCTGAACTCTGCAAAGGAAGTGAGAACAATGGATTTGGTCTTGTTTCTAACAGTAGGAAACACACTGGTCTTATCATCACATCAATGGATCTGGGTGCCCTTGCTTCGTTGTAAACAATTCAATGAGACATTAGTCAAACATTTGATGGCTTTTATTTTGAGACGAGGGCATGTGCTTTCTGCAGTTAGTCTGTGTCTATCACGATGGAGTCATTTAGTTTTGTTAGTCACTTGTGAGTAGGAGAAAAAAACCTTCACAAAGGACATAACTTGAAAATTCTAAGGTGCGGGCACGTTACTATAATGAGAAAGTGATGTCAGAGGTGGGGGGTATTTGTGGCTATTTTCGAGCTGAGTGGTCTACGCAGAGGTGAAGTGCAACCCTGTGACATGTGGGACCACGAGGAGACAGATGAATTCTAACATTCTCCAGATGTTCAGATTTGACAAGGATTAAGAAATCTTAACGTTCAATTTTTTTTCCTTTTGTAGAAAAGCGTTTAATTTAAGCTTTGAGGCACTCCTAGAACCCAGAGGCTCTGCTACCTCAAATGTCTGCCTTCCTTCCTGTCCACTCAGGCATGCTAATTAATCAAGTAAGGTCATGGGCACACATGCCAAGGTTTAGACAGACACCAAAAAATGTAAAGTTATAAAGTTTTTGAAATTTGATTTGTTTCACTTTTAGGTGGCCTATTAACAATAAGCAACTATTGTATGCATAATTTTGTATTTCATGTCCAGATGACATCACAAGCCTAGGCTTTGGATAAATATTTGCCACATGAATTATTAACAGACCCTTATTTATGGTACAGATAGCTCATCTCTTTTGCCTCTTATAGCTGCTGCATATTCTGGTGCCAGACACTCCCCACTCCTCTCTCTCTCTCTCTCTCTCTCTCTCTCTCTCTCTCGATGAAATCAGAGTAAAGGAAGTCTTAAGTGCTCCACTTCATTTTGCTGGATAGTTGGTCCAATGACTTGGCAGAGAGAAGCTTTGCAAATGTTGACGAAAGCAAGCTGCTACGTCTCCATGTCTGTTCAGAGGGAGACTTGAAGAGATGGAACATCCGCCTGTCATTCAAGAAGGCAGCCAAGAGGGTCAACGGGAAACTAGGAATTCTGTGCCTAACAAATGTAAGCTCCACAGGGACGCTGCGCTGGTTTTCTAAAGCCAGACTGGAACCCTTCTGATTGCATCGCAGCCATGGCCTTGACCTCATAATCTCTTTCTTGCCCTTCAAAAAGGACCCTGACCTATGAGCTGCTGGTATTCTTAAGCCAGTGTGTAGTTCCGCATGGATGATCAGGCCTGAGGGAAGGACAATGTGACACATCCTCACATGGTCCCTATGTCCAAGTTACCCCACGTTAACTATGTCCACTGGCAGGGCCACTATCCAGGACTGTCCCTCACTCTGCTTCTAGGAGCAGATGCTTCTCCTCTCATGCTTCCCATAATTTTCTCCACCCGGCTGCAGGCACCACTTCTCAACTGGAGTCTCTGGCTGGGCTGCAGCCTCTCCTTAGACGGTCTTTTATGTCTTCTTTCAACTCTCCCCTTTAAGACCTCACCTCCCTGACAGCTCAGAAGCATAGCTGGAGTGTCTGCTCTGCATTCCAGCACAGCAGTGGGTGATAAGTGTAAACAGTGTCTTCAGGAGTCACTAAGTAAGGTGCCTGCCACCAGACCAAGTCTGACAACCTGAGTTGCACCCCATGAGCCCAAATGATGGAGTAAAGAGAATCACCTGCTGCAAATTGCCGTGGAGCACATACTGTGGCACACACACACATACTTGGATGCTTAAAAAAAAAAGAAGAATTAAAAAAATTCCCCAGGACATCCTATTGGGACTGTAGGTGAGAGAAACATGGGAGAATAGGGAAATAGAAGGATCCAGGAAACATGGAAACCTGGAAAGAAGAACATTATGACGGGAGGATCTGGGCCCTGGGGTCCTGCTGAAACTATGGCACCAGCCAAGGACAATATGTGCAGTAAACTTCGAACCCCTACCCAGATCTAGCCAATGGGCAGGACATTCTCCACTGTTGAGAGGAGAGTAGGGACTGAGTTTCACACGAACACTGGTGCCCCATATTTGACCATGTCTCCTTGATGAGGAGGCCTGGTGGCACTCAGAGAAAGGATAGCAGGCTACCAAGAAGAGAATTGATACCCTATGAACATATACAGGGGGAGGAGATCCCCCTCAGTCACAGTCAGGAGATACAGGGAAAATGGGAGGGAGGGAGGAATGGGAGAATACAACGGATGGGATAACCATTGAGATGTAATATGAATAAATTAGTAAAATATTTTTTTAAAATTCCCCAAACCCCAAACACAACCCCCCAAACCCTATCACCACTGTTATATTATGGTTCTAAACAAGCCACTCCAGCACCACTGTTCCTGAGAGTAAACCCTAGGACTTTACTCACCAGCAGGCTTACATTAAGCAGAGGATTTGCATCTGTTTCCACCACTGGAAAGTGAGTATAAAGATAGATTCTATCCCGCAGAGAGTAAGATCAAATAAATGAATATACTTAAATCTCACAACAGTCAGGTTTGATGAATCAGAGCTGGTAACTGTTGGCTTATGTTCACTTTTAATCCTTCATGTCTACATGAATTTTTTTCCAGAAAAGACACCTTAGATGTCTACAGGTTCTTTACCTCTGACATTGGGCTTCAGATGCAGTGAGATCCACTTACACTGTGGCCAAAATGAAGTTGTAACGTAAGAGTAACTTCTGACACACACACACACACACACACACACACACACACACACACACATGCACGCACACACACATGCACACATACACACATGTGCGTGCACACACACATACACACACGCACATACATACACACACATGCACACACATGCACATACACACATGCACACACGCACGCACACACACGTGCACACATGCACACATACACACACACACACACACACACACACACACACACACAAATACAACATGCCTAGGACTAGAAGTGTCTAAATACCAATACTCCTTCCACATTCATGCAACTTGGAGAGAAGCATTCATGTGGGCAGGAAGTGACACATTTTCCCCAGGGAAGAATTGATTATCAATGTGCAGATGATTCTACCTCACTGTGAACACAGGCCCTTCCAAATGCACAGCCATGGCAGTGGGCCTGATGGTACCCACAGGCTGCATGTCAGTGTGGCGTGTTCTCTTATTGTTTCCAACAGGAAGCGGAAGTTACAGCATGCCTGATGAATCCATCCAGAGGTGCTAAGAAAAGCAGATGCTGATTCCCAAGCCTTATCAAACGATTCCCTCTGTCTTCCCTCACTTGGCCAGTTTGGAGTCAAACAGGATGGAAAAGTCATTTGCCAGCCCTGATCACTTACGCACCCTGTGGGGAGGGGCCGGGAGCAAGGCAGAGCTATTAATTTCCCACACTCCACTCTCCTGTCCCTTGGTGGTTAACAGAAAACAAAGTATTTGATTTCCCCCAATCTTTCTACTGATGAAAGACGACAGGTCCAATAGGTAAGTGCAACGATGGAAATCTTTCTTTTCTGTTTCCACTGGAACTAACTTTGTCCCAGAGAGAGATTCCAAAGTCTGCAAGAACAGTGCCGAGTGGGGTACCATCTTCACAGACTGCCTGGCTCCCCACTATCGTACAGCTTCCTGTATGAGTGCAGGTCTAGCCAGCTTTGACCTTACTCAAGTTGGCAGGGCCTATGAAAGTGGTTGGTGAGTTCGATCCTGGATAGACTTAAAATTCTAAAATTCTTCCCTAAATAAAAAGGCAAACAGTTAAGTGCATTTTTAGGGATAAATGACTTGTTTTAGGGAGAGGCCACCGGTTACGTGCACATAGCTTCTAAGATTGTTTAAAATCTATTACAGTTTGCCATTTTGTTATCTATACTGGCTAAGGTTTATCCATAGATATCTGTGGCCCTTACAACTACATCAACCGCATATCAGAAAAAAAATTATAAGGAAATTGGAAGCTATAAAGCCAGAGACCCAGAACATTATTCAGGCCAGATGGACTTAGTGTACTAGAGACTCAAGACAGTTCTCACTTATGCAGAAGAGGGTGGCAAGTTTATTATGCAGCAGACCATATTTCAAGGAGCAGAACTGTCCATTAATTCACTAACTCAAGCAGGGCTCTGTTACTGAGATCCTGAGTCCCAGACAGCCATAGGGCAGGGGAAGAAAGGCAAAGCTTTGAGTCAGCAGCATCCTTGTTCTGTGCTGTGATTTTTCTGAAGTGCACGCACGCTACCGAGTGAGTGGCTCTGGTTGAGGCACCCGTGCTTTCAATTTGGACTCCATTTAGCAAACAGGCCACAGCTGGAAGAAGCCATGCATGCATAGAATGGAAAGGTCTTGGACAGAGACGTCTCTGAACTGTGGTGAGACTTTCCAAATAGACCCATGGAAGCCAAACAAACAAAAAAAATGGCTGTGAACTACCCTGGCAGCGTTTCTCCAGGAAATGGCCGGGTGTGTGCATCCTTGCTGATTACACACATAATAGCTCCACCAGAAGTGCTGTATCAAGAAAGGCTGTTTAGGAGCTGTGCTTACAAAAGGAAAAGCAACAGCACCTAACGGAGCCCTTCTGCAGAGGCAAGATGCCATCTGAAGAGGAGGACTTAGGAGTCTGGAGGCTGATGACAGACCTGGCAGAGGAGGGACAGAGGATCAGAAAGTACAGGACACACTGCAAAGGAAAGCCCAAGGCAACTCTTAAGCCATGGAGCTTTTTACAAGAAAATATGGGAGAATGAAATAACAAAAGCACCAATTGTTGCTTGGAGAGGTCCACTCCTTTGTCTTAACCAACAGTGGCTGGATCCTCAAAGGGATGGCGTATGGTATGGATGCTCCTGTAAAGAAATGTTCCTTGTAATGAACTTCCTGCAAGGGTGATGAATGGGTGATAACTTCAGTGATTGTGGAGAAGTTGGAATGTTGCAGGTGCAAAGCCTAAATACAGTGTGCCTCTGGCTATTTTTTTTATTATATTTTATTGATTTATTCATATTACATCTCAATTGTTATCCCATCCCTTGTATCTTCCCATTCCTCCCTCCCTCCCTCTCATTTTCCTCCTTTAGCATGTCAATAGCCATTTCTTCCCTACTTCTTTTTTTTATTTTTTATTATTTACTTATTTTTTTGGGATCACTTTTTCACTTTTTAAAATTTTTTATTTTATTAATTTATTCAGATTACAACTAAATTGTTATCCTATCACTTCTATTCTCCCATTACTCCCTCCCTCCTGCTTTCACCCTATTTCCCTCTCCTAGGTCTACGACCAAGGGGGACCTCCTCCCCCACTATATGGTCATAGGCTATCAAGTCTCATGTCTGACTTTATGCCCTCCTGACTAACAGGTAAAACCTCTTTGCATTGTGTTAACATAACACTTCCACTCACCAAAAGGTATAACGAACCCCTAGTTTGAATTGACCCCTATAATAGAGGTTGGAGTATGGAATTTGGGGTAACTTAAGTCTGTGTTTCTAGGCCATGGACAATCATATTTGGCTTTTGATTAAACCATCTCTTATGTGTTTTTTTTTTTTTTTCTCAACAATGACCAGGTGGAACTTAGGAAGGCGGGTCTTGAAACCAGCCTGCCTGGCTCAAATCCTAGCTCCTCTCAACTATGAAGAAGTCGGCAAGCTTACTAATGATGGTTCTGTATCTCAGTTATCTCACAGGAGCCAGCTATGGACCATGGGGAAAAAATGAATGAGTTTTAATATCCACAAGTTTCCAAGGACAAGTGAAGCAAGCACAGGGAGACTGCAGTGTGCTTCAAGCTTAACTACGTAAATTGGATTCAGATAAACTGTTGTAATAGTACCCTTGCTTTCATTTCATGAGATTAAAACAGAAATTAACATAAAGAAGCTTGTGTTTTGAAATAATAGTGGCCCGTTTCTAATACAGTTCTTCATCTAATAATCCATTAGCCTTTAGTCCAAGAGTCCCCCTAGATACAATGAAAGAGCTTATTTAAAATTATGGTAGAAAGACCAAAAGAGCATTGCACAGCTAGCTACAGAGTAATTCTCTTTATCTTTAATTTCTCTTTCTGCAGTCAGAGATACCTGGGGGTTAATGAAGCCCCAGAATATGCAACATTGCATAAAACAATTCATGATTTAAGTCGTATGCAATTCTGAGAGATACAGTGAAATGTTAGCTGAGGAGTTCTATGTAAATCAAGCCCTTGCACGGTGTATCCACACACTGCGCAGACCTAACATATCAGTCACTCAGAAGCTGCCTGAGTTTCCAGTGAAAATTACATTTGCAAGATATTCAAATTACCAAGCGACTGATGAAAGACAGAAGCAGATGAAGGATATTAAGGGTTTCCTGGTACGTGAGAGAATGACTTGCACCAGCCACACTTGAGTGGTGTGTTCACTACCTGAACACCACGAGAGCAATGATTTACACATTCAGCCATAAAGAAGGTCAAGAAGCATATTCCATCAAGGCAGCTGCCATATTGAATTCAGTTTTCCAGAGAGAGAATAATTTCAAGGACGTTTGGAAACATTAGCCCTTCACTTTGTTTCATTTTTAAATAGCCAAGGATTCGGAGCTCTTGTATAAAGTCTTTTAAAAATAAGAGTGAAGGCCCTAAAGTTCCTGCAGAATCGGGCTCCTTTTCTTCAGGAAACAAAGCCTTAGGCTGTCAGCTACAGCCCAGCATTATTGAAAAGGTTGGTGTTTGTTTTCTCTTTAGTTGAACAAGTCCATCAAAGAGTGAGTGCTCTCACACATGAAGCCATCTAATGATCACCGTTGTGCACACCAAAATGAATATTCTTTCAGAAAAGAAGAACCAAGTCTTGGAGGAAGCACTGTTAAGATCCAGGGACAGACAGGCCATCCACATTTTCAAAGGGAAATCAGATTAGGGCCAGAGAGACAGCTCAGCAGGTAAAGGTGGCTGTTGCCAAGCTAGGCTGTTAGGATTTTGCTTCAGTCAGCCTACCTGTGATGTCATCGCTTCCCTGCCATGGGAAGCGGCTACTCCCAACCCCCTTTGTCTGTATCTGAATAGCATCCTTTAGAATAGAATAGATCCTCCTCATGGTCTCCTTCTTCCTCTCTCTTCTTCTTACTTTCCTTGTCTCTGTCTCTTTTTTGGGGGTTCCCCTCCCCCTTTCCTTCTCCCTCCATGTTCATTTAATAAACTCTACTACAACATAATATCTGTTGCCTAGTTATACCTTATTACACCTTATCTTATTATCTTACTGCCATATTTATTAAACATAAAATTAGCATTATGAATTTGATCCCTGGGAACCACATGGTGAAAGGAGAGGACAGCTCCTGCAAGCTGTCCCCTTTCTCTCCACATGTGTGTTGTGGCAGGCTCCACACACTAAATAAAAATCCAGTGAAATTTAAAGAATTATTTTTAAAGGTTAGAAAAAGTAGCATCAGACTATTATAAACATCCTTTAAGAAATAATTATATGTGTGCCACTCTACACCTATCAGATAGGTTTTGTCTGAAATATTTCTCAAGTACATTTGTTGGGTCAGGTACATTTGTTCAGTCCCTCACTACTGTGTGGCTCATGATAATGAACAATACATTTAAACACCATCATTGATTATCTCACAATTTTTGTGGCCAGGTGCTTTCTTCTCATCTTCAGGACAGGGACTCACAATGTCTCAATAAAAATATTAAGGAGATAGTTTTTCTTTCTGGAGACTGAGCCATCCTTTCGATGTATGTGATTGACAGGAGAATTTAGACTTTGTGTCAACAGAAGTAAAATTCTATTTTCTTACAGGCACCATCAGTGACTCAGCTTCTAGGGGCCCTTTGCAGATTCTATCCATGCTCCATCCCTTTATGGACTTGCCCACACTGCCCAGTTCATTTCTTTAAGTACCCAGGGAAATCATTCTCTTCATAAGTTCTCTGTTTTCCTTTGATTAATTAGCAAAACCTAGGGCAATTCATTTTTAAAACAAGTAAAAGCCATCTGAGGTGGGTCTTAAATGCAAACACAAACTCCCCAAATCTTTGTTATGCACATGAAATACTGGGTGGTGAGATGCCTTGGCTTGTAAAATGCTCATGTGCAAGCATGAGGACCTGACTTCTACAGCACCCAGGTAAAAGCTGTGCATGGTGGTACCCACTGGTCATCTTAGTGCAGTAAAGGGAAGGATGCAGGCATGATCCATGGGCATCAGTGGCCCGGCAGCCTGATACAGTTAGTGAGTCTCAGGGCCCAGAGAACAAGAGGACAGCTCAGGATCTTGAGTTCTTCTTCCCCTTCTTCTGTGTGTGTGTATGTATATATATATGTATGTACGTATGTATGTATGTATGTATGCCTTTGTCTCTGTGTGTATGTGGGGGGAGGCTTGGGGGAGGAATTCCTATCACACACAGAGGTCTTGCGCATCCTAAAATGAGTGAATATTACAGAGTCTAAATCTTTTCTCATAAGAATCAGATTGCTACACCTTCATAATGACTTATGTAGGTTGTTTGTAGGATTATAGTCCAAACATTTTCTGTTTTCCTCTTTCTTTGTTTCTTTCTTTTTTCCTTCCTTCCTTTTTCTTTCTTTCTTTTTTTGTGTGTATGTGCTTGAGTGTGTGTGTGTGTGTGTAAAAAAATTCAGGCCAAAGGACTTCAACTGTACTTGGTTTCTTGGCTTATTTCTTAAAAATGAACTAAAGATCAACTATATGTAATCATGTAACTTGGACTTCACAGAAGGAAAGATCAAATAAGGCCCCTCCCTTACTGCAGCCAATCAGGAACCTTCATTTTTGTGTCTCTTAGTGGAGCTCCTGAGCACTTCAGATGTGCACCTACCTGCCTCAGGAGTGTTCATTTTCTGAAGTAAACTTTAAAATTTCATTGTATCTTGGTATTGTTTTCTAACAATTCTATTGATTTATGTTCTTTTATCTTTTGGAGTAGAGAGATATTTTAAAAACAAATATATAATAGTGGAATTTAGATCAATTAAATGCCTATTTGTTTCCTGAATAAATTAAAATACATTACATGAAGTAGAAAAAGTGAGGTTGGTTTATGAAGTACTTATATGGAGAGAATATATATTTAAACGGTCATATACACATATTTAAATGTATATTCACAAAAAGATGCAGAAATGATATACCTAAGATAAGCCTATACAATATATCTTATGCATATTAAGAATTGGAGAGCCGGGCGTGGGGGTGCACGCCTCTAATCCCAGCACTCGAGAGGCAGAGGCAGGCGGATCGCTGTGAGTTCGAGGCCAGCCTGGTCTACAAAGTGAGTCCAGGATGGCCATCTCGAAAAACCAAAAAAAAAAAAAAAAAAAAAGAATTGGATCAAGGGACCTAAAAGAATGAATCAGTGGTTAAGAACACTGGCTACCCTTCCAGAGGACCAAAGTTTGATTTCCAGCACCAATATGGCAGCTCATAACTGTCCATAACTCCAGTTACCTGTGATCTGATATGCTCTTCTGTGGACACAGGCATATATGCAGACAAACACCCATACCCATAAAGTAGAATAAAGACAAAAACTTTAAAGGAGAATTGGACAGACACTGGGTTTCGGTTTTGACCCTAATCACCCTGTGTCCTTTCAATTAATTTGGAAGTAAGTAATTTAAAGGAAGATGAGTGATGACACAGGGCTGCTCAGTCCAATTTCAGTAGGAATCACTGCATTTTACTGTGTCCTAGTTCACTGAATGTAACTGTCATGTTTCATGTTGGAGGGACATTCTTTTGGCAATATGAGCTCCTTCCAATTCTTCATGCTGTTGGCTTCTTCTCATTTCTCCCAGCGTGTGAAAGGAGACACTTGGGCCTTGATAAGTCTGCTGCTTGGCTTTGGGTCAAGAGGTTGATGAGACAGGAAAGAGGACTGTAACTCAGATGTCCACAATCCAAGTAGAACACCTATTTCCCACCCATAAGCAGTAACTTATTTGGGCGCTTGTTGATTGGGCTGTTATGTACAAACTGCTAACTAGAAGCACTTGGTCAAATGACTGTGTTGGAAAAGCCAACAGAGAGGCTGCTAATAGGCAAAAGGAAATCATTGAAATATGTTCCTCCTTATGTTGACAGAAACCATTTCTCAGAAGGGACAACTTTCACACAGCAGTAAATCAGAGGGATCAGCACACTAAGGTGGTGATTTGTGCTGAGCAGAAGATAAAGCAGGACGTAGTCTCCACCTGCAGGATGGCTGCACATCTGGGACATTGACACAGAAGGCAGATGGCTGAGCTGAAAGTTCAGGTGCGTGCTAGGTAAAGAAGAGGGATTCTGACATTGAAGTGGCTTCAAGTAAAGCCTCTTCCTACATGTCTCAGCCAAAGGGCTTTTCATATCAGGCATGGTGTAGTTAGTTCTGATATTACAATCGGGATGTAAAAATAAAATAAAATAAAATAAAATAAAATAAAATAAAATAAAACCACAAATAATATCAGCACAAACACACAACACACACAAAGAGGGCGAAGTTCATGAGTGACTGAGATTTATCTACAGGGAAATACTTCTTTTTAAAAAAAATTTATTAATTTATTCAGATGACAATTCAATTGTTATCCCATCACTTGTATCCTCCTGTTCCTCCCTCCCTCCCACTTTCACCCTATTCCCATTCCCTAGGTCTATGACCAAGGCGGACCTCCTCCTCCACTATATGGTCATAGGTTATCAAGTCTCATCTTGGTAGCCTGCCTATTCTTTCTTTGAGTGCCAGCAGGCCTCCCCACCAAAGGGAGGTGGTCAAATATAGAGCACCAGAGTTCATGTCAAAGCCAGTTCCTGCTCTCCACATAACTGGAGAATGTCCTGTCCATTGGGTAGATCAGAGCAGAGGTTTGATGTTTACTATTGTATTGTCCTTGGTTAGTGCAATAGTTTGAGCAGACCCCCCCCCCCGGGCCTCGATCCACCCATCATGATGTT
This sequence comes from Acomys minous, assembly GCF_964271855.1. Lineage (NCBI taxonomy): Eukaryota > Metazoa > Chordata > Mammalia > Rodentia > Muridae > Acomys > Acomys minous. The sequence goes on along the minus strand of NC_140494.1, from coordinate 44,623,987 downwards.
CTTCTTGTAGGTTTCTAGGACCCTCTGGGTCCTTCTATTTCCCCATATTGACCAGTTCTGCTAAGACTTCTTTCCCTGAATGAATTATTCATGTGTCCCTAATGAGGCATCCTTTCACAGCACTGGAGTTTTTCTAACCCCAGCTTGCCTTCTCCCTCGGATTCTAAAGGATGCTATTCGGATACAGACAAAGGGGGTGGGGAGTAGCCACTTCCCTTCCAGGACTCTGATCATTTCTCTTCATTACTAAGAATGAGGAAAGCCTGGGCCACGCTGCTGGCATTCTTTCCTTGTTCTGTGGATGTGGAAAAGAAACTCTGGAAGCTGCGTTCACAGTGCCAAGTGCTGCCACACTAGGCAGCACAGGGGCACAACATCAGAATGTTGCTGCTGCTGCCCATTTAGAGCCATTAGCTGCCACGTCCTCTCATAGGGGTTTTGTGGGGTGATGGCTCTGGAGAGAGGGCAGGATGCCCTTGCCCTGTAAGTTAAGTGGAAACAGGCTGAGGACTGAGGAATGATGGTAATACTTCATTTTTTCCTAGCACTTGAACAGGAAGCACTGAGGCAAAACAAAAGACTATTCTGTGTGCAATTAAAACCCTCTCTGAGCAGTTCCTTTTTTTCCCCCTCCCTCTGTTAAAACAGCAGAAATCCAAACTTTCATTTACTCGGCTTGCCCCACGTCCAGTATTAAAGCACCACCATTAGGCACAGTGTCTCAGGCAGTTCAATGCAAAAGTTGATCTATCAAAAAAGAAAAAGGTTTCATTTTAGTTGTTAATTTTAAAGCTATACATGGTCTTTCTCCAGGTGTTTACTAATGTTTTGATGCTAATGCTTGGAAATTAGATGTATATTTTTTTTGTCTTGTGTATGAATCTTCATTAAAGCTTACTTGCCTGAAGTCTTCTTGAGATTTATTTATTTATTTATTTGTTTATTTTTAATTAGTTTATTCTTGTTACATCTCAATGGTTATCCCATCCTTTGTATCCTCCCATTCTCCCCTCCCTCCCATTTTCCCCTTATTCCCCTTCCCTATGACTGTTCCTGAGGGGGATTACCTCCTCGGCTTCTTGAGATTTTAAAAACATTTAATTTTAAAAATTATTTTACTGAATGTAAGAATTTTGAGACTCAGCCCCAAATAAAAATAATGCCAATTATTCAACAATTTATAATGCTTTTAGAATTCCTGAAAGATATGGAATTTGAATTTTCAAATTTTATTCATTTATTACATGAAGCAATTTGAAACAAACACATTATGGACATTGATTTGCCTCCTGAAACAACTTTCTTTCATTTTTTTTTTAAATAGAAATTTTAAAAACTTTGTTTTGGAAGATCAAACACAGCCAACTAACCAGGGCCCAGAGGGGCCTGTGGAGTCTGCAGTACCAACAATGGACCAGGCATGGGCTGGACCTAGGACCTCAGGATGGGCAGCTCAGGCTTCATGTGGGTCCACTAATAAGTAGAGCAGAGGCTGGCTCTGATAGGAACTCTGTTGCCTGCTATTTGCCCACTTCCCGACAGGACTACCTTGTCACACCACAGGGGAAGAGAAGAAACTCAGTCCTTATGCAACTTGATGAGCTGGGGTGTGTGAGTGGTGGTGGGGTTACCCTTCTCTGGGACAGAAGGGCAGGGAGTATGGGACTGGGAGGAGAGGAGGGGTCGGCTATGACCGGGATGTAAAGTGAATAAGTAAATTAAAAAAACAGTGACAAAATGTATTTATTATGTATATAGTATTCTATCTGGATGTATGCCCACACACCAGGAGAGGGCACAAGATCTCATTATAGACGGTTGTGAGTTGTGTTTGCTGCGAAGTGAGCTCAGGATCTATGGAAAGGCAGCTAGTGCTCTTAACCTCTGAGCCACCTCTCCAGAGCCTTCTTTTCTTTGTTAAGAGGTTTTTATTCATATTCTTAAATATACAACAATCAGCCACATAGCAGGCAATATTCATGCAGTTTTTATTTAACCAATAATTTGTCGAATTCTTATGTGAAGCAGGAAACAGAAGAGGCTGTCTTTTAATATATAGAAATTTTATTTGCCCAAGAAAAGGACAATAAACCAACAAACAAGTGTGTTCACTGTGGATAAACTGTTCTGAAGAATATAAAGTAAAATAAAGACAGAGAACAATGTGGAAAATTATTTTATACTATATATTTTAAAATAAAGTTTTATATATATGTATATATATAATATACTATACACACATGTGTGTATATATATATATAATATATATATATTCCAGTTGGCCTCAAATATGCTTTGTAGATTAGGATAAACTTTAGCTCAAAATTCCTTCTATCTTAGCCTCCTTCTTCAGTGCTGGGATTGGAGGAGGGGCCAGCATGACTCTTTATTAAATAAATATTTTTGTTTGTTTGTTTTTTGGGTTTTCTTTTTATTTTATTCAAGACAGGGTTTCTTTGTTTTGGCTGTCTTGGACTTGCTTTGTAGAGCAGGTGGCCTCAAACTCACAGAGATCCACCTGCCTCCACTTCCCTGATTGCTGGGATTAAAGGCGTGCACCACCACTTCTGACTAGGCATGTAGTTTTAATAGAAACAAGACCATAAATAATTCATTTTATATTAAAATATATATTTCTTGATGTTTATATACATGTAGAATAGTGCAGGAAATGACCAAGAGAGATCCTACAAACTGAAGCTCATTTAAGATATTTCCTTATTTGTAAACACGTTCAGTGTTTGTATATCTGACTTTGTATTTTTAGTAAAAATAGAAGTTTGATTACTTCCAGTAGTAAAGGAAGGCTCAGCTTAAGTAAGCTTATAGTTCTAATGAAAAAGACTGGTTCGTGAAATGAACATAAATTTTATTTATTTGGCAAGTGTATTCGTGTATATATGTGCATGTATGTGTGTGCTCACGTGTGTATTTGCACATGTGTGTATTTGTGTGTGGAGACTGAGGTTGACAGCATCTTGTTTGACTGCTTTTCACATTATGTGTTGAGTCGCAGATCTCTCATTGAACACAGATACTGACATGGCAACCAGACGGCTAGCCAGCTGGCTCCAAGGACTTCCTGACTCCACCTTTTATGCAGTGGATAACGAGAGGGTTACTATGCTGACACCGGTTTTACGTGCATCGGTGGATCCGGACTCTTTTATTACATAGCGATTGTAATCCTCTTGCTCTTATCTTCCTGTTCCCACCCTCCCTCCCTTTTCAGCCCAATTCCCCTCCTGTAGACCTCTGATAGGTGGGGTCTTTTTCCCCCACGATCTGACCACAGCCTATCTGATCTCATCTGGATAGCCTGTATTGCCTTCCTCTGTGTTCCCACCAGGCCTCTCTGCCAAGGGGCAGTGATCAAATCGCAGGCACCAGAATTCATATCAGAGGCAGTCCCCTGCTCTCCCCCTATTTTCCCGATTGCTACATCACAACAAGCGTCTAGGGATCTAGGTTCCCTGCTTGCAATGTCCTTTGTTGGTGTAGCAGCTTGTGCAGGTCCCCCTGGGTCCTGATCTGCCAGACTTGATAGTGTCCTCGTGGAGCTCCTGACACCCCCACCCCCAGACCTTCCATCCACCCCCCCACAACTCTTCCGTACAACAGAAACAACTACTTAAACATACTTCCATACTACAGAAACAACTTGACACTCACAATGTAAGAAGCAGAGCCTCAGGTGAAGACCTCAGGTTCCCAGCTGCTGTCAAGTCAACTACAAGGAAGATGACTGTCTTCAAGGTATTGGACTAAAAGCGTCTAGCCATTTCTGGCTCTCATAATATTTTAACAGTGGAAATCATTATAAGTAAAAAAAAATATCTAAAGTGATGAGATAACAACAGATCATTTTCAGAGAGTGCCAAGTTTAGTTCTGTCTAGAATTTGTTTCAGTTTTCCTTTGATAGAGTCAATGTAAACATGCTTGCTCAAATGTCAATTGTAACCAAACAGAGATGTCTCTTAAAAGCACATTTATCTACACTAAAGTAAGCTCCACTCCCCAACTAGCTTTGTAATTTTAAGCATAGCTGAGGCTCCTTTTATTTTTGATATGTCAGTTTTATAGGGGAAATTGTGCCTCTGATGCCTTAATTTTCCCCAGAATTTCTTCTGTGTACTTTGAAAAAACAGGTTCATGCTTGCTTTCATCTGGCATGTGCAACCAAGGAAAATATTTACAATTTACTAGCTTTACAAAAAGTTTAAGGTTCTAAGTTCCTAACGTCAAACAATTGTCTCATTTGGTTTCAGTGCAAACTGGGAAAGTTTATTTGCGCATAAAGGATCCTGCTATTAACTCATCATGGACAGACGTTAGCCCTCAACTCTCTAAGCCAGTGTAAATCCTGGGTAGTAGTTAGCTGCTGGATAGATTTAGCTTTAAGCTGAAAAGATTTGGATACTTGTATGGTCTCTGATAAGAGAAGTAAAAAATTCCAAAATTTCACAAGTGGGAGTATGCCCTAGACAAAAGGGTGAAGGACAGTTGACAGTTGATTTGGTATATATCTCCTAGTAAGAGCCTTATCCTAAGTTCCCTCATACTATAGAATGCAGTTGGCCGGGGCAGTGCTAAGCAGGCTCTCCCAGACTTCATGGCTCCGTAAACAAAATGCTATGTCACAGGGTCTGTTATGGTTCTTGCTACAATTCTTGTCTTCTCCTCTCAAATTGCCCTAGCAGAACAGGCAATGGCTCATTTAGAAGGTTGGTAGGACCATTTACTTCTGTCTGGAACAGTAGTTCTCAATCTGTGAGTTGTGACTCCTTTGGTAAACCTCTATCTCAAGAAATGTTTACATTATGATTCATAACAGTAGCAAATTACAATTGTGAAGAAGTAATGAAAATAATTTTATGGTTGGGGTTTAGCACAACATAAGGAACTGTATTAAAGGGTTGCATCATTAGGAAGGTTGATAATCACTGGTCTAGCCCCATTAGAAATATCCATATGACACATCTTGAGGCAGGAAATGTGTGATGCATGGGGTTCTATTTCAAGCACCATAAATAAAACAAAACAAAACCAACCACTCACCTCATGCAAACATTTGCTTAAATATCAACCTAACACAGTACATCTGATTTTAAATTCAAACCCATATCTCTGCCACTTTAATCTTTTCAATCTCTTAGCATGGTGTAGTTTTTCTTTTCTTTTTTCTTGATGGGATAAAGTACATCTGTTTACAAGGTAAAGTTTATTTTTTATATTATTTTTCACAGTTTTTAAATTTTGTATTATACTTTTGCAACATATGATCCAAGAGACCAGGGACATTTATTTTTTTCTACTGGTATATCTCTAAGTGCTGAAAACAATTCCCAGAGTAAAGTAATTGTACAACAAGTATTTGATGTATGAACGACTGACCTTCGCAGAATATTACATAATCATACGAAACAAAGACCACTAAAGAAAAAGTCCATCTGGATTTTGTCTACTATGATGTCGCTGGTATCTAAGTTACTCACAAAGCCAATTTGTGGGATAAGTAGAAGAGTGAATGGATATAACTGGAGAGAGATACCTCATAATCCTCATAAGCACATTACTCTCCTTCCCCAGTCTGCAGCTGTGTCTTTTGAAATTACTGTTGCCCATTGCCCCCCCCCCACTGTCAAACATTGACTAAAAGCTTTAAATAGGCATTTTCAAAAATAAACAATTCATAAATTCAAATCTACATGTTATGGTTAGAATATAGTACATTACTAAATGTGTTCTTTCTCATTATTAGTTATTTTTATTATGCATAATTTATAATTAAACTTGGCTATAAAAGTGTATATATTGGGAGAACACAGCACACTGAGGGTTTGGCCAAATCTGTGTGTTTTGGACATGCACTGAGTATCTTGGGATGATGTCTCCCTAGGGAAAGGAAGGGGTACTATATTAATAAACAGCAAGTCCCTTTGAACAGGCTTTGGTAAGTCAGTGCCTCCAACCTTTTCTGCTCTTCAGCTGGTTTTAGATGATAAAATTGACGTATGGAGCTCCAAGGAAGATCACTCTTTTTAGTGAATGGAAATATAAAAATCTACAACTTGGGGACACAGCCAAGGAAATAACAAAGGAGGCCTTTGGGATACCCAAGAAGCTTTGGGCTTGGATGTCTCTCTGCCTGCTCCTCTCTGGCCTGGCTCATCTGGGTAACAGACAACAGGGTCTGGTTAGTAAAGGAGAGCTGTGCGCGGGCCACAACCCACATAGTCCACTATACTAAGGAGGTTGGAGGTACACCCAAGCAGATTTCAGATTGTAACTCTCTCAGCTTGCTCCTGTCCTGCTTGAACCAGCTGGGACACAGAGAGAAAACCCAGCAAACTGATCTGGGTAAAGGCTGCAACACCCATTTCCCACCATCTTGAGGAGGCCTCAGGGGAGCAGTGGGAAATACTCTTCAGCTTGGAGCACTCTTTGCCTGCTCCTGACATGCCTGGGCCACCCGTCACAAAGACAGTGATGTCCTATGCCTAATAACAGCATGGCTAGAGGCCAGTGCAAGAACATAAGCATCAAAACTCAGAACCATTTGACACCTGCAGAAACCAGTGGTCTTACCTAACAAGGCCTGAAGATACTCATACCTTGGAAGCACAAGAAGAAGATTTTAAATCTGAGGAGATGAAAATGATAGAAGCCTTGAAGGTGAAAAATATATCTCTTAAAGAAATAGAGGAATATACATTGAAACAGATAAAGAATAAATCCTATAAAGAATTACAAGAAAATACAATCAAACAGGAAAAAGAAATGAAAGAAATGAATAAAACTATTCAAAAACTAAGAAAGGAATTAGAAGCAACAAAGAAAACATAATCTGAGGCAATCCTGAGGTTGAAAAACCTAGAGAAGAGAACAGGAACTGCAGATACAAGCAACAACAAGGGAAGAGAGACAAAGAATGGAGGAGAGAATATTAAGTATAGAAGAGATGTTGACGTTATTGGTACATCAGTCAGAAAATGTTAAAACGAAAAAGTTCCTGACAAAAAACATACAAGAAATCTGGAACACTATAATAAGACCTAACCTAAGAATAATAGAAATGTAAGAAAAAGACTCCAAGAAAACATTCTCAACAAAATCATAGAAGAATACTTCCCCAACCCAAAGAAAGAAATGCCTATAAACATACTGGAAGTATACAGAACTCCAAGTACATTGGACCAGAAAAGAAAATTCTCCCTTCTCATAATAATCAAAACACTAAGTGTACAGAAGAAACAAAGAAATGTTAAAAGCTACAAGAGAAAAAGGCCAAGTCACATATAAAGGCAAATATATCAGAATTATACTTGACTTCTCAAAAAAGAATATGAGAAACAAAAGGGTCTGGATGGATACCATGAAGACACTAAGAGACCACAGATGTCAACCCAGATTACTGTACCCAGCAAAGCTTTTCTTTTAAAATATTTTTATTTTTTACATTTATTTTTATATTATTACACATATATATATAATAATATATACAGCAGGAAGAATCATGAAACAATCAGGAATTATATTTATGTTGCATTCATAGTGTTCTGGTTATTTGTATTTGGCAACCTTGGAGAAAACATATTTTCTATCTTGGTGAGTCTAAAATATACTAAAATTTATAGTATAAAATAACTATAAATCATTATCTATCATATCGATGGAGAAAACAAGATATTCCATGAAAAAACCCAAGTTTATATAGTACCTAGCCACAAATCTAGCCCTACAGAAGATACTAGAAGGAAATTTAGCAACCCAAAGAGGCTAATTACCCAGTAAAACACAGGAAATAAATAACCCTACATCTGCATAAGCAAAAGAAAGGACACACACACACACACACACACACACACACACACACACACACACTATCACTACCAAGATTAAAAAAATAGGAAATAACAACCACTAGTCAGTAATATCTCTCAGCATCAATGACCTCAACTGCCCAATAAAAGAACACAGGCTAACAGAATGGATGCAAAAACAGGACCCATCATTCTCCTGAAAACAAGAAATACACCTAGGCAACAAAGATAGACATTATCTCAGAGTAAAGGGATGGAAACAGGTATTCTAAATAGACCCCAAAAACAAGGTGAAGAAGTCATTCTATTATCAGATAAAATAGACTTTTAACAAAAACTAAGCAAAAGAGACGGGAAAGGACACTTCATACACATCAAAAGAAAAATACACTAAAAGGACTTCTCAATCCTGAACATCTATGTCCCAAGTGCAAGAGAATCCACATTCATAAAAAATCATTACTAAAACTTAAATTACACATTGAACCCCACACACTAATAGTGGAATACTTTAACACTCCACTGTCACCAATAGATAGATCATCAAGACTGAAACTAAATGGAGACATGTTGAAACTAATAGAAGCCATAAATCAAATGGATCTAACTGATATCTACAGAACATTTCACCCAAACACAAAAGAATATACCTTCTTCTCAGCATCTCATGGAACCTTCTCCAAAACTGACCATATACTTTGTCACAAGGCAAGTTTTAACAGATACAAGAAGATTGAAATAACCCCTTGCATCTTATCAGACCACCATGGATTAAAGCTGGAACTCACCAACAACAAAAACAACAGAAAGCCTACAAACTCATGGAAACTTAACAACTCCCTATTCATGACCTTTGGGCCAGGGATGAAATAAACCAAGAAATTAAAGACTTCCTAAAATTCAATGAAAATGAAGACACCACATACCCATACTGATGGGACACAATGAAAGCAGTGCTAAGAGGAAAACTCATAGCACTAAGCACCTTCATGAAGAAATTGCAGAGATCCCATACTAGTAACTTAAGAGAACACATGAAAGTTCTAGAACAAAAAGAAGCATACACACCCAAGAGGAGTAGATGGCTGAAAATAATCAAATTCAGAGTGGAAGTCAATATTTAGAAACAAAGAGAACAATTCAAAGAATCAGTGAAACCAAGAGCTGGTTCTTTAGAAAATCATCAAGATATATAAACCTTTAGCCAGACCAACTAAAAGGCAGAGGGAGAATATTCAAATAAACAAAGTAAGATATGAAAAAAGAGACAAAATGACAGATACTGAGGAAGTCCAAAGAATTAAGATCAGGTAAACAAACTAAATAGACCTGTATCTCCTAAAGAAATAGAAACAGTCATCAAAAGTCTCCCAGCCAAAAAATCAGAGGACTGGGTGTTTTCATTCCAGAATTCTATCAGACCTTCAAAGAAGAGTTAATACCAATTCTTTTCAAACTATTCCACAAAATAGAAACAGAAGGAACATTATCAAGCTCATTCTATGAGGCCACAGTCACTTTGATACCTAAACCACACAAAGACCAACAAAGAAAGAGAATTTCAGACCAATTTCTTTTATGAACATTGATGCAAAAATATTAGATAAAATATTCACAAACTGAATCCAAGAACACGTCCTACATATCATCCACCACGACCAAGTAGGCTTCATCCCAGTCATGCAGGGATGGTTCAATATATGGAAACCTGTCAATGTAATACATCATATAAACAAACTGAAAGAAAAAAAACCACACATCCTCATCTCCTTAGATCCTGAAAAAGCAATTGACAAAATCCAACATCCATTCATGTTGAAAGTCTTGGAGAGAATGGGGATACAATGCACATATCTAAACACAGTGAAGAAAATATACAGCAAGCCTATAGCCAACATCAAACTAAACGGAAGGAAATTTAAATATATTTCACTGAAATCAAGGACACAACAAGGCAGTCCACTTTCTCCCGATCTCTTCTCAAAGTCCCAGTTAGAGCAATAATACAACTAAAGGAGATCAAAGGGATACAAATTGGAAAGGAAGAAGTCAAAGTATTGCTATTTACAGATGGTATTACAGTATACGTAAGTGACCTCCAAAACAATACCAAGGAACTCCTATAGCTGATAAACATCTTTAGCCAAGTGGCTGGATAAAAAAAAAAAAAAACAACTCAAAATAACCAGTAGCCCTCCTTTATACAAAATACAAGCAGTATGAGAAATAATTTAGGAGAAAAGCACCCTTCACAATATTTACAAAAATTGTAAATTATCTTGGTGTAACTCTATCCAAGCAAGTCAAAGACTTGTATGAAAAAACTTTCAAGTCTCTGAAGAAAAAAATTGAAGATATTAGAAGATGGAAAGGTCTCCCCTGCTCATGGATTGTTAGGACTAACATAGTAAAAATGGCCATCTTACCAAAAGCAATCTATAGATTCAATGCAATTCCCATCAAAATGCCAACACATCTCTACAGACCTAGAAAAATCAATTCTCAACTTCATATGGAAAAACAAAAATCCTCAAATAGCTGACACAATCCTACAATAAAATATCTTTTGGAGGTATCTTCCTCCCTGATCTCAAGCTGCACTATACAGAAATGGTAATTAAAAACTGCATGTAACTGGTATAGAAAAGACAGGTGGATCAATGGAATCAAATCAAAGACCCAGAAATAAACCCACACACCTATAGAGACTTGGTTTTTGACAAATAACCTAAAACCCTACAATGGAAAAAGGATAACATCTTAAACAAACGGTGCTAATCTAACTGGATGTTTACATGCAGAAAAATCCAAATATATCCGTACTTATCACCCTGCACAAAATTTAAGTCCAAGTGGATCAAAGATCTCAACATAAAACCAGATAATCTAAATATAAAGGAAGAAAACTTGGGGAAGAGCCTTGAATTCATGGGCACACGAGACAACTTCCTGAAAAGAACATCAACAGCTCAGACTCTAAGATCAACAATTTAATAAATGGGACCTTATAGAACTGAAAAGCTTCTGTAAGGCAAAGGGCACTCTTACCAGAACAAAACAATAGCCTACAGACTGGCAAAAGATCTTTACCAACCCTACATCTGATAGAGGGCTAATATCCAAAATATATAAAGGACTCAAGAAATTAAACACCACCAACCAAATAATTCAATTAAAAAATCAGGTAGTGAACTAAACAGAATTTTCAAAAGAGGAATATCGAATGGCTGAGAAATATTTAAAGAAATGTTCAATATCTCTAGTCATCAGGGAAATGCAAATAAAGCAACTTTGAGATTCCATCTTACAACTACTATAATAGCTAAGATCAAAAACTCATGTAACCGCACATGCTGGTGAGGATGTGGAGAAAGGAGAACACTCCTTCATTGCTGGTGGGAGTGCAAACTAGTACAACCACTTTAGAAATCAGAATGCAACTTTCTCAGAAAATTGGGAATAGTTCTACCTGAAGACCCAGCCTTATTACTCCTGGGCATGTACCTGAAAGACACTCTACCATACAACAAGGACATTTTATTAACTATGTTATTAGCAGCTTCATCCATAACAGTCAGAATCTGGAAGCAACCTAGATGTCCCTCAACTGAAGAATGGATAATGCAACTGTGGTACATTTACACAAAGAAATACTACTCAGCTTTTATTTTTTTTTTTTTTGCCTGAATTTTTAATAGTGTGTAGTTGAAAATCAATGAAACTGAACCAATCACACTCCATCAAATAAATTACACATGAAAAAAATCCTCTGGGATCTAGAATCTTGACAAAGAGAGTTACAGAGGCAGCATTTAAAACAACCTACTGTACTAAATTTCTACTCAGCTTTTAAAAACAGGAAAACTTGAAATTTTCAGGCTAATGGATGAAACTAGTAATGATCATCCTCAGTGAGGTAACCCAGACCCAGAATGACACACATGGTATATACACAATTACAAGTGCATTTTAGCCACATAATACAGGATAACCCCACTACAATCCACAGGCCTAGAGAAGCTAATAACAAGCAGGACCACATGGAGAATGCATTCCGAAAGGCAAATAGAATAGATACTAGAAGAGGATGAAGAGAGGGCACAGGATGGGAGAATGTCCTCTGAAAGATTCCACCCAGGAGGAGATCGAAGCTGATGCTGAGACTCCCAGCCAATCTTTGGAGTGGAGTGCAGAGAGTCTTATGGAACAGTTAAAGCATAAAAGCACCTGGAGGGGATAGGAGCTCCACAAGAATACCAATGGAGTAAACAATTCCAGGCAGGAAGAGGTGAAGGTAGGGGCATGCTGCAGAGGCTGATGCACCAACAAGGCCCATTCATGGTGAGGATCTAGACCCTCTTCTCAGTTGTAGACATAGGCAGCACAGTTTCCTTGTGGGTCCCATCATATGGGGAGTAGCAGCTACTTCTGACATGGACTCTGATGCTCACTGATGGAACACTTCCCCGCTGCCTGTGCAGCATTGCCAGGCCGCATAGGAAGAGGATACAGACAGTCCAGATGGTAGAGTGAGGTCAGATGTTAGGGGAGGAGGGCTCCACTTTCTGAGGACTAGGGGAAGGGGAGTGGGGGGGGTGAGGGAGGGAGGGTGAGAACAGAGGCAACAAGGAAGGGGGCTACAATCAGGATGGAAATTGAACCAATTAAAAATTAAAAATTAAAAATTAAAAGAAATCCTAAGATATCAATAATTTTTCCAAATATAAATTTAAAAATATAATCAATTTAAAAATAATATAAATAAAATTATATACATACATAAAATAATTTATTTAATGAGAAAAATGTACAGGACCCAGTATGTTATGACATGTCTGTGTTGTTCATTTCTATTTCTCCATGTCCTAATCATGGCTGAAGTCCCTAAATCATCCCACAGGCTTTGTGACTTAGAAAACCACCCTTGCAAGGCCCTAGGTTGCACACTTAGAATAATACTCATCCTTTCAAGAGTCTATGAAGCCAAAAATGATGTGTCCAGTAAAATGGTTAGGAGATAGAACATGTCACTAAAGCCCTTTATATACTCTGTGTGCATTTTTCTAATACATCTATACTAATACCAATTCTATTACTTCTACTGCATATTAAAATTAAATAAAAATACATAATTGAATATTATAATTCTAAATGAGATTCTGGTTTTCTGATCTAAGGTATATGAAACTATTTCCAAACCTTAGTTTCTTTTTGTATTTTGCATTGGTACAGTATATTAAAATGCTACAAAAATTTGATGTCAAGCTCTGATCATTTCACTTTCTCCTTAATGCTAATCTGGGTACTGATACTCATAAGTGGCTATTAATACAGAATCTCTTAAATGTTATACCTTGCATGAGAATATTTACTAAAGTGGGTAGGGGAAGGATTCATAAATCACTCTCTATTTATATTTGAGAGATGCTAATAGTGTATACTTATCTTTAGTAAGGCATGGCTTTAATATCAAAGTGATATCACTTTTCAGTGAGGAGCCAAGCTCTCCTATATGACAGTATTTCTTACTGAAATTGGAGTAAAATTTACTTTCTTGAATTAAAGGATATGCAAACCCTTAACCAGTATTTCCTCCTTCTCTTTCTCCCTCCCTCTACCTCCCTCTCCTCTCTCTCTCTCTCTCTCTTTCTCTCTCTCTCTCTCTCTCTCTCTCTCTCTCTCTCTCTCTCTCTCTCTCTCTCTCTCCTCTCTTTTCTGTTGTTTTTTTTTAGCTCTTCAGAAGTATAATGTGCAAAATATAAATGTTGAGGAGAAGTCATGTAATCTCCACTACCAGAACTTATTCTCAGCCTCAAGCCAATAAAACCTGCACACTGATGAGAGAGGAGAAAGTGAGCACAGTGAAATATGAAAAGTGCTCAGAGCATCCTCAGGTCCACAGCACTTCTCTGTGCCCTAGCTGCCATTTGAACTCCTACAGAGTAGTGGGTTGAGGGCATGAATTTGTTTATGTATTTATCCTTTAAGATTTGTTTCTTAAATATGTTTATGTGTGCACCTTGATGTCTGTCACATGTGTGCAGTGGGAGGGGGGGGGTACCAGGAGAAGTAGGAAGAAACTCTGGCATTTCTTCTGGAGCTGGAGTCCCAGGCATTTTGAGCTGTTCATGGTGAGTATTAGGAACAAAAAAAAAAATGAGGTTCTCTGGAAGAGCAGAGGATACTCTTAACCACAGGGCCATCTACCCAGCCCTAAGGACAAGGTCAAACATTTTAGATGGAGGAGAATGCTCCCTCCCCATCCTTTTCAGGGCACCAGAACTTCCATCTATTTTATGCATGTACCCTTTTCATGGATAACAGTGATCCAATTTTTAAAAGCATCGTTTTCAAAAATTCAAGAGCATGAGTCATAAGTATAAATGGGCCCATGTGTAAAGATCACCTGCAACGAGCAGAATGGCAATGCGCCAGCTCAAGAGTAAAGGAGATGACTTCGGAGACAGTGGAGAAAGAATAGTGCAGCAGAGTTTCTGGATCAGCTACAGGAACCCCAGCCAACATCCCACTCAGAACATAGTCATCTTAGATTACGCTCTATATGTTAACAAGTACTGTCTTAGAACTAGGCTGTGTGTCAATGCTACTTGGTGAGTCTAAGTTACTATTCCAACATAAGTACACAATTTTGGGGGTGGTCCTGTTAACCAGTGATCTGAAATGATGTGTTCTCTTGCTTTGCCTCATTTCCAAGGTTTAGAAAACTTGCCCCCTAGTAGGTAGCTTACTAAAATCTGAAATAGACTAATCAGTACAGTGGAGATTCTGTAGGCAAACTTCTTAAAATTATTCAGAGTTCTTTTCCTTTTGACTACAGAGTTTTGTCTGGGGGATATAGCAAACTGGTATTTATTAGGAAATAAGTAACTTCCTGGCTTGGTTTATTTCCTAGCAAGAATGATTTCTAGGTTTGTACAGGCAGGCTTTAAACAGATGTAATATGATGGTATTTCATGATATTACAAGGCTGCTATTCTCAGTGGTTACGTCTTTTTATTATGTTTTCCTCCGCTGTGGTAGCGGCATAGACAGTTTCCTCTATGTACTGCCCTCGGGGAGACAGTGATACAAGCAGAGTTTCAAAATGGGCTTTTGATATTCATAGCAGAGACAACAGTCTTCAAAGACAGACTAATGTAAATTCATAAGAAACGCCTGAGATTTCCCAGGAAGAAAAAAGATGTGTCCATTCCACTAACCAAAGCCTGGTGTATTTAAGGGTTTCACTATAAATCTTGGACTGGGAAGGTACTTGCTGAATCACAGCTGTGTTTTTTCCCCTGAAGGCCCAAGACTTGGGTGAAAAGGAGAGTAACAGGTACTGAAGAATTGTCTATCCTGTCAGGATACCTAACATAACTGCAGAATGAAGGTACTGGCCTCTGGAGACTGAAAATCTTGGTTTACTATGCATGCAGATGTTGTCTATTAATTTCTTTTCCAATTTAAATATGTTGCTCACTTTTAGTTGTGACCCTACCTTTTAATGACTGAGCCATCTCAGAAGAGGGAGGGATGGAGGGAGGGTGGGAACAGGAGGATTAGAGTGAGGGTTGTAACAATCAGGTTGTAATGTGAACAAATTAGAATAAATAAAAAAGTAAAAATCAGAGAAGGAACTAAAAAATATATATTATTCATATCTTTCTGCCCACTCCACTTAATCCCACCTCCTTACCCTCACTACTAATGAGTACTCCAAAGTCTCTTACTCTCTCACATTGTACATTTGTAGTTTTCTGTGTTAATTTTTACCTACAGCAAGAAGCTGCTCTGATGAAAGTTGAGTGGTGCTCTGATCTATGGGTATAGTAACATGTCACTCGGGCTCATTTTATTGCTGAGAGTTCAGTGTTTGACAGGAGAATATCCCGGTTTTACATCTCTTTCCAGTGAACCCAACTGACCACATGTGAGGCCAGGTGCTCTTTGCATTTGTATTTAGAACCATTGGGTAGATCCTATGCCTCACGGGTATGTCCCCTATTCTTGGTCTTCAAAAGAGAAACTCAAAGAAAGTGCAAGGAGCATCATTATAAGTAGCAAGGGAAATTGTCCTCAAATGTGTAAAAAGTAGTGGAGGTGGCTACGTTTTTTCCCCTTACCTACTTCTGAAGATTGACAAATTTCATTGCTTCCATCAGTCCATCAGACAAGAGTGAGGTTATGGTTTATTTTCAAGGGATGAGTGGACAAAAGCATTATACTTATGAGGTACAATGGCAGTGCCAGCCATGCATGACTGATTCCAGTTCACTTGTTACTAGTAATATTTTTTAAAGAATATATAGGATAAACTGTCATTGGATTTATCATTTTTGTCCTCAGATTGTGACAAGGAATCAGATTCTAACACCAAGTCCCCACTGCTTGTGTTTCTTGAAATGTGATAGTCTGGATGAAAGTAGACTTTTAGAGTAAAAGTTGGTGTGGATGGGGAGGTAAACTAATAGTAAGTCTGCTCTTGTAGAGGACTATGGTTTCCAGAACTCAGATGGTGGCTCAGATTCATCTGTTCTCAGCAGGCACCAGGCACCCATGAGGTACAGAGATATACCTGCAGGAAAATACTCACCATAAACTATTTTTAAGAGTAAAAGATGAATAGAGGGTAGAGGGAATTTGTTCCTTGGGACTGTGAAGGATTGGGGGTTGAGCCTCAGGCTCCTGTTCACCACCTCACTCTTCCATGTGTTAAGTTCTTTAGGAATCAATAGGGACTAATAAACACAATATAGAAAAATGGTCAACTTTGGTAGTAATATACAACATGTAGGCAAGACACTGAATCAGCCTCCGCAGTGAAACTGGACCTTAGTTAGTGGCACCTGACATTTGGGTATCTTTCTAAAGTTGGAGTAGAAAAGGATCATAGTCTGACAATTGTGGTAAAGTACTTTAGTTTTGAACAGTTTCAAAATCTTAGATGATATGCTTTTAGATTTCTCCCTAGACATGGGAGGACCTAGGCTAGGGAGGACCCTGATGTACTACACTTATCGGCTTCAAGATAAGTCTATCTCTAGTGACAGGATGGTTAACAGAAGGCTAGAAACATGCTAAACACACTTGTACTTACTTATTCTCACAACATGCAATTTAATGGTCATGTTTCAAATATAAACGCTACAGAACAAGCCCTGAGGGCAATCACTTTACATGGCACATGTTATTATTTTTTTAATGGCATGGTAATATTTCAAAGATATTTCAAAAAGACTTTCTGAAATCTTTCAAACTGAGTGAAGATTGATAAACTTCTCTGCTGGTTGGGGAATGTTAACGCAGAGAACGTACTCCTAAAACTAAGAGAACTGCATATTCATTCATTTATATATTTATTTAATTATATAAGATATGTGGGAGACAAACCACATTAGAAAGAAAATACAAATGGAAATTAATTTTGATTAATTTTCAAGCATTTATTTTCTGAGACAATGATGAAATACAGAGTTAAATGCACACAGACAGTAGGTTCAGTACTCCACAATACATAGCACATTCTTTTAAAACGTTCTATAAAATTCAGTAATATGAACATGTATGTGCAGGTAGGGAGCAGTAATTTAGAAAACAAGGGGAAGCCAGCCGTCAACAGTGAGCTGCATTTAAATTCCGAATGATGTTTACAGGTGACAATGAGAGATGTAAGATGGTGCTGATGCTAGAAGGTGATGTTTTGATCACTGTTAAATACAGATACGGATGTCAACTTGCTGGTAGGACACCTTGAGAAAGCCAGCTCTGTCTCAGCCCTAATAATTTAGGCTGGTGGCATGGCTAAGTGTTTATTACTAACAAAGATATCTTTTTCATGCTCCACTTCTAGTATTTAATTAAAAATGTTCTTCACTCAAAGGTAGGGATAAAAATGTCTATAGAATTTCTAATTCTTTGGAATTAGAAATGTCTCAGGCTGGGTGAAAAAAAAATCCCAGGAACTGTGTGGTTTGAGCTCTTGCAGTGAGTTTATGGAAAGCTGTCAGTGTTTCGTTCAGGTGTCAAGTGAGAAGGACAGAGGAATGGATGCAAATGATTTGAGGACAAAAACATCGCCTTAAGAAAGGGGAGGGGAATAAGGGGAAAATGGGAGGGAGGGAAGAATGGGAGGATACAAGGGATGGGATAACCATTGAGATGTAACAAGAATAAATTAATAAAAAATTTAAAAAAATAGAAGTTGTGCCTTAAACCTGGGTGTTGAAGCTTAGGCATTTTGCCAAGAATAGGAACAAATGTTTTCACTCCATGGAAAAGACTCTGAGCTCCTGGGTTGTTAGGACAGGTGCTTGACCAAGGTTCTTAGCCATTTTGGCTTGCTATGTTGTCTTCTAATTTTAGTATGGAAAATAATTACTACAGGTGTTACCAACCGCACTAAAAGAATATTGGATTTTATGTAATAAAATTCTGAGCAATCCTTCCAAGACAAATTGGCTGCAGTGCATGCCATATAGTAGGTGCTATGGACTGATCGTTTGATCCCTCTAGACGGCATATTAATTGGCACTGTAATGGTATTAGAACGACAGGGGTTTGTAGGGGTGATGTGGGCTGTGTGGGCCCAAGTCTCATGAGCCCCTTAGTGTAGTCATTCCAGGAATGTGACTGCTACTATATCCTGAGCTCACACCCTTGTTGTGTGCACTTTTGTCTGCCTGTCACTCTTTTGTCTACCACCATGTAATGACACCACAGAAGAACTCCACCAGGTGCTGACACATCGATTGTGAGCTTCCTAGCCTCGACAACTTGTCATTAAACATTATTCAGTCTGAGGGAGTCTGTCATAGAAGGATGAAAGAAACTAAGGCAATGGCCAAATGACTTGTTCTGCTTTTTAACATCAACTATTTGAATGACCACCAACAATTATCTGAATGATGCTTTCTATTTGACTGTAATTTAAATATGTGTGCAAGTTGGCTATATATGAAATAGGAAGATACATAAGACAGAAATAGGAAAATCTAAATAGGGAAGTTATGGAAATGCAATGCAGTGATTATTGAGATGGAAATAGGCAAGGTGATTTTAAAATGCAGAGGAGAGTGGAGCTCTCCATCTCAGTATTAGGGAGCTGCCAGAAAGTCTTTGGAGAAGAGATGACAGCTGAACTAAGCCATAAAGAAGACGGACATATTCATCAAGCAAGACTTGCTCATATGCGTAAAAAGGACAAGCCATGATGGAGCCGACCCAGCCTCTGGTCTCTATGAGAGAGGTATATTGGACATCCCACTAACATATACGTAGCACAAGAAAAAGAATCTGTGGACACAGCTCCATGGACGTCCATTTGCTCTTCACAATATTAAAGGACTACTAGGCAGAACATGGTTTCCTCTGCTATTGCAGGACTCAACTGTCTTTAATATTACTATTCTTGATGCTCATGCAGCATGGGCACAGGGTAAGGTCTCAGTGTCTGTGATGGATGAAGGAACAGGAAGTTCACAGATGACATTAAAGGTACTCTTACTCCAAAGACTGCCTGACAGTCACAACTTCAAAAACTAATATACTTTTTCAAGAAGAATATTAATATTGGATAAGTGGAAATTAAAATACTTAAAAATACAAACCCTCCCTTTACAATTCTCAACTATGTTAAGGTCATTGCTAAGGAGAGAAAGGATAACGAGACGTTACCAAGTTCTGATGCTGGAAAATCTCCCCAGGGATCACAGGAACACTGTTTACAAACCACGGTCCTCTGGAAAAGCCTTCTTCTAGGCCCTGTGCCTCTGAATGTAGCCCATGCCCTCCAGATCCTGACTTTATTATAACTCCAAGTTCAACAAATGCTCCACAAGGAGGCTTAGATGACAGACTCCAGAGGTCACAAGGTCCTTCCGCTCCCAAGCAGCACTAGAAAACCCAGGAGTGTCCAGTAATCATGTGTTCCTCTCCAACAGAAGGGACTTACACCTGATTCTACCTTGAAACCTGGGAATAGATGCAGTTAATAACCTAGTGATCTTCGCTATCTGGAGGGCCAGGCTTCACCTGGATCTCCCAGACTCTTCTCAGCCTCCTGAGCATTGTTTCTCAGTCTGGAGAACCCAATCTTACGGAAGAGTCAGAACCCATGTACTTTGCAAAAGAATTCATTATTCTGCCTACCCCAGACTTCCCTCTCCCAAGACCTTTATCCTGAGCTTTGTTTCTCAGTCAGCAGAACCTATTCTTAGGGAAGAAGTCACATGCACTTTGCAAAGGAGACATGTGCTTTGCATGTAGTCATGCTTTAGGCTTTATTGTAATAACTGCCACAAAGAAACTTTTGTTCCAATGTTGTATTGTGCTTAAATACATCTAAAATAAACAGTTTGGGGTCAGACCCTAGAAGATTGAGCCAACACCAGCTAACTAAGTCATGTTGAACTGGATATCTTTCTTGCCTCGTGCACACTGTTACTCTGCCTGCCATGGCATTTGCAGGAAACCCCACAATGAACTCCAGGCACAGAGCACTCAGCATTGGCCCAGGAGTTAGTAGTAGCTAAGCACACACTTGGTTTCACTTCAAACTTAGACAATCATTAGCTGCTCAGCGTCTCCCCCAGGTCCTTTGCAAGAAGAAATAATAAAAAGGGCACCTCTCACAAATTCTAATCCTATAGCACAAATTGCTAGATCGCATGGCTTGTAGAGGTTTGTATTTCGCATCTTTCATAGTTTAGACAAAAGATCAGGGAACCTGGGGAGGAAATGAGAGAGTAGAAGAAAACTTCCCCCATGAAAAAGGGCACATGCAGAAACTGCGGCATCCACAATAAAATCTCATAGCTACATATTCTACAGCGGGAATTGAAAGCCTTTGCATTTCTACACGAACATGGCCAGTCCTCTTCACAGAGAGGCACGTGGCCTCCATCTGTTGGCAAGCAGCCAGTGGACGCCTCAGACAATCCCAAATAAATAATTTGCAAAGCTGTTCACGTGATGAGTTGTAGGATCTGTTTGGTATTTAAAACAAAATAGGTGGTGGCTTTTATGGGTTGAGACTTTATATCTCCTATAAAGTCCCTTTTCAAGTAATAAACATGACTTCACTGGGCTGAATTCAAGAAATATATTTATGGATGATTTCCAAGCTTTTTTGGTTTCTAGTAATCATACAGAAATAAGAGTGAGCACAATGGTCCTATGAATACAAGGACTTGGTCAGAAGCTGCATTAACAAGGATAACAAGAAAACAAACTTTGAAATTTGGACTTCTAAGTCACCGACCATAGCTTATGGGTTTTATTAAATAAATGCAAGATAATTAAATTACTCCAAAAATTTAACTAACTGTTTATTATTTATTTTGGCTTAAAATAAAACACCCAGAAAGTTTATAATATCTCATGCTCCCCAAATTAATATATTTGATTTACTAACATAAAAAAACATATAATAATGAATTAGGTTCACATCTGAACCTCACAGACCAGTTTGAAAACTCTTTTAGCTTCTCAAAACTTTGGTGTCAAGTTTGTGAAAAGACTGTTCTGGCAATTTTTAAAGTGTCTTTAAGTTTATGGAAGGTTGTGACTTAGGAAAGATTTCTCCACAAAGTCCAGAGTAAACCCTGAGATTGTTCAATATTACACCCTGTGGAAAAAGTATCCTTTTCTTCTCCACATAAGTCAATGGGTGAGTCCGGGTTACTGAGGCCTCATAGAGCACTGCTTAAGTCTGACGATATTTTTTTTTGGTTCCATAGAATGCTCTCCTTTAAGCTGTACTTAGCTTTTAAATAAGTGATTGTAGTTACAGAAACTGTGGTGCCATCTTACAAAAAGACAAAACCTTATGTGTTCCATCTTGAGTTTCCTGTGGAAACGCACATGCTGTACAGATGCTAGGAACAGCAGAGGGCACCAAAATCCCAAGCAAACAAACAAAGCCAAAGCTTGGCGTCCAACACAGGCCCAGCCGGTTCCTGAGAGAGCATCCCAGAGAAGGGACTGCAGCTGGGTAAGAAGGACACATTTTCAAAACGCATTTGGGAGACAGCCAGTGGAAACCGTTTGTGCTTATTCTCGCTGTCTGTTTCCACATTAAGGCACTGAGTCCTCATCCTTTGGCATTTATTAGAACATTTCATTCACTTGGAGATGCTAACCGAGGGGAGCATGCTGCCCTGGAACGTGCTCACAACAGGTGGTTCAAGGAGAAAGAAGATGTGTTCCACTGATCATAAACTGTAGGACATCAGATTCCTGGGTGTGGAGACTTTGAACATTTGCGATGGTCTCTGCTGAGACATGGAATAGACCTCTTTGTTAACAGAGAGGACAGGGCTATGACACAGAGAGCTCACAGGAAGGAAAGTTTGGGGCGACCATGAGAAAGGTTCTGAAAGTCAGTGGAGCAGCTCTTAAATGAATCGGATTCCTGGTGAAGCCTTTGAGCGATGGCACCTCAACTTCATGAACCTCAGGCTCGTGAATCCAGTGAAAGTCTGAGGATGATGACGAAGAACTCCCAATTCTAGTGCATTAATTACACCTGTCATTATGTCAAATTGCAGCAAGCACTATTCTCCTACCAGGAAATGAGTATGAGATTATATATGCTTTTGAAACACAGACCCATTATTTTCAAATGAAAGGTTGCAGAGACCATGATGAGCTCAGAGATCTGTTATTGAGAGAGAAAGTAATGATCATAATTGTACAACTAAGTACAAGAATGATGAAAGAATTTACTAATGACTGTTTCCTGTTGACACATATTGGACTCAGTGGGGTGTGCGATTACAACATACATGTGTATGTTCATCTGCTCCAAAAATTAGAAAATGACTTCTATGGAAACCAGCATTTTTTCTAAGACATACAGACTTGCCTCGTTATTACTGGAAGCAAAGGAAAGGCAGAGGCTGACTCTCTTTTGATTACAGCCTCTCATTTGCCCACTCTGCAGCCCTGGGCAACTTTTTCAACAGACACCCTATGTGGTCTTTGGTGCAGCAACATCAGCAGGAAACTTGAAAAAAACTTTTCAGCACCATCATCTAGTATCAGAAACTGATGGCTTAGAGTTGATGGTAACAATCTACTGCATTAATTACACATGGGTATTTGGGAAGCTCTGTTCTATCTCTGTGTTCACTTTCTTCATCTATCAAATGGAGCAATTAGAGACACATGAGTCCACAGGCAGGCGCAATGATCAGAGCACGGTGCCTGGCACGCAATATGTATATATGGTCTGGTATTTCTGTGTAAACACCACAGTGTATGAAGGAAAAGAGTAATATTATCTACAACAAACATGCTATTTAGTAATAGAAAAGGATAAAACACTTATTTTGTTATGTGTAATAATTGAAATGCCAGATCCCACTGGAGAGTGGAATGGAATGGAAAGACATGTGGCATCCCGAAGCCAGGACTTACAGCAGTTCCCAGTGAGCAAACCCTAGTCAAGCTGCCTTGACAAAGCAACCGTGTCATCATTGCCTGCACCAATGCTCCAGCTTCTAGGGTGCATTGTTTGATTAAAGGTTGGCTCATCACATACCTCCTATGGGAGATTTTTAACTGTAGAAGAAGATAGGAAAAGGCTCTTGGTAGACAGTGGCAGCCCCTCCCTTGTCCCTCCAGAGTGGAAGTAGCTGAGTCATTCAGAAAGGGACAACTTCAGACGCTCTGAGGTAAGGGAATAAGAGTGTTTACCAGCAAAGTGATTAACCTCTCTCCTGACAGTTTGGGGAGTCGGTCCTACCTTCTCCTTTGAGAGGTGACAGAACTTGGTGGATATAAAAGTGGCCGCGGAAGGTTTTTGCTCTACTTTTAGAGTCTAGAAAGTCTTCACCACTAACCTTCTGAGTGTGCAAAAGAGGCACAGAGGAGGCAGTGATGATGATGCTCTGCATCATACAAAGATGGGAGGCTCAGAGAAGATGAAGGAAAGAGATGGCAATCACTTATCAAGTGCCCATTTGCTGTTGGCTTTTGATACATCATGTGGCTGTTTTGCCTGCATGTCATACTGATCACCATATGTGTGCAGTGTCCATGAGGGCTAGAAGAGAGTGTCAGACACATTGAAACTAGGGTTACAAATAGTTGGAACCACCATGTGGATGCTGGGATTAAAGCCCAGGTCCTCTGGAAGAGCAGCAAGTGCTCTTAAACAATGAGCCATTTCTCTAACCTCTGCTGCTGTATTAACTATTACAGCTAAGAAAAATGATGTCTCAAGGGATTACTTAAAACAACACATACAACAGGAATGAGTGGGAGGATACAGCCTGAAAGGCGGGTCTATGCAACATATGCTCTCCTACCTGCATTGTACTCTGTGTGTGTGTGTGTGTGTGTGTGTGCGCGCGCGCACACACACACACGCGCTCTACACATGTATGTGCATGCATTTAGAAGCCAGAGGACTATGTTGTCATTATCAGGTGCTATGAACATTTTATAAGACAAGCCTGGAGCTCAGTGAGTAGGCTAGGCTGGCCATGAACCTCAGAGACCCACCTCTTTCTGTCTCTCCAGCACTGGAGTTTTAAAGAATACCCAATCATTCCTGATATTTTTTTTCATATGGTGTCTAAGGATCAAACTCAGGCCCTCATGCTTGCAAGGCAAACAATCCTGAGAGCAAAACTTCTCCCCTGCTTTCCACAATACTTTAAGAACTGTCCTGTTATAGGTTTCTAGGACCCTCTGGGTCCTTCTATTTCCCCATCTCCTATATTTCTCTTACCTAGAGGCCCAGTAGGATGTCCTCACATTTATCCCAATCTCCTGGTAAGTGAAGACTTTCATGGGACATGCCTTTTGGAAGGAATAGGGTGAAAGTGGGAGGGAGGGAGGAATGGGAAGATACATGTGATGGGATAACAATTGAGTTGTAATCTGAATAAATTAATTAAATAAAAAATAATACATAAAAAAAGAGCTGTCCTGTTATACCAACTTGAGATTAGCATTTCTTAGGAATTACACAAGATGTAACTCAAGTGAAGAAGAAATCTCCATGAAAGAAAGATGACTGCCATTAATCAGCAAAGGGTTTAGGAAGAGCTGTTGGTCACAGCAGTGAATTTTTTTTTTCGAGACAGGGTTTCTCGGTGTAGCTTTAGCTGTCCTTGACTCGCTTTGTAGACCAGGCTGGCCTTGAACTCACAGTGATCCACCTGCCTCTGCCTCCTTCGTGCTGGGATTAAGGGCATGCACGACCACCACCTGGCCCTATGGCAGAGAAATTATTAAACTCATTCATTAATGAAGTTACTTCTTTCTTTGGAAATTTATCCACAATGATGCTACTGAATTATGAAAGAATTTATTGAGAACCTACCTTGTGTTAGGCCCTATTCAGTAGGTAGGGAAATTAAAGAGGAGGTGCCCTTTCTCATCTAGGAGGTGAGATTCCAATAGGACAACTGCTCTCCCACCACCCTACAGAAGTTATATTGGGATATCAGGGTGGCAGAATGATGGGTAAAACCAGTATTTTCTTAAATCTTTTTAGGTGTTGCCAAGAAATCCAACTTTTCCTCCATTCAAGTCCTGGATTCATCCCTCCCTTTACTGGCCTGTGTGGTAATTTTAGGAGGGTAATATAACATTAAGGAACACAAATTGGAGCAGAAATGCCATTCCATCCATCAGTTTTTGTTTTACAAAACTGGATTCAAAGAGAGAACGGGAAAAAAGTACTATTTTGCTGTTGTTTCCAGCCTTTTAAACATGTTGAGATCACTCTTGGAATGAAGTACACAGATGCTTGGTTGTAATCATAATGATAACGTAATAGGTGTTTTTCACTTGTTAGCTTAGATTTCCAAGCATCCAGATGTTTGGCCTTTGCTGAGAGTGTCCAGATGAGCGATTGCATTTGTGCAGTTTTCATACAGCTATGGGACCCTCTGGGGCCTCAATTCCTTTTAGTTTCAGCAGTATAATTAGAAATCAAAATTAGTCTCCTATCACGAGTGATCCCAGGGAATGAACTAGGGCTGGCAGGCCCCTTCCAGCCCTTGCTAACTCCTGGCTGCTTCTACACCCACAGGCAGACATGAGTAACTGTGACCAAGCCCCATACTCTGCACTGTGGAAAATGTGGGTCATTTGCCTCTCTGCTGCAAATTCAAGGTACAGAATATTCTCCCCTTGGCAGATAGGCTTCCCTGAGATTATCGTTCAGGGCTTATATATAGGAATTAATGAGAAATAATTTAATAGAATAGGCCAGGGTCTGTGATTCCTGCTCAGAGGCCCGCTTCATTGTGTGGAGATGGTTGCATTGACTGTATATTCTACTATTCAACTAACCCTTGAAAATGATTGTGTATTTGGTAGGCCATTTCACTTAAACTTATAAATTACTTATTTACTTATTCTCTAAATTTTTCATTTCTATGTTAATGTCCTAGAAAAATTTAAATGATACAGACACACATAACTTTAAGAAACGATGGAACATTCAAGTTTATTCCAATGTAAGGACTTTAGTCTTGTTATATTTTATAATGAAACAACTATTAGTAATATGAGTCCAAAATTTTTTTATATTTATTTATTTATTTATTGAGACACACACACACACACACACACACACACACACACACAGAGAGAGAGAGAGAGAGAGAGAGAGAGAGAGACAGAGAGAGAGACAGAGAGAGAGACAGAGAGAGAGACAGAGAGAGACAGAGACACACAGAGAGAGACACAGAGAGAGAGAGAGACAGACAGAGAGAAAGACAGAGAGAGAGACAGAGACAGAGAGAGAGAGACAGAGAGAGACAGAGAGACAGAGAGAGAGAAAGAGAGAGAGACAGAAAGAGACAGAGAGAGAGAAAGAGAGAGAGAGACAAAGACAGAGAGACAGACAGAGAGAGAGACAGAGACACAGAGAGAGAGACAGAGAGAGAGAGACAGAGAGACAGAGAGAGACAGAGACAGAGAGAGAGACAGAGAGACAGAGAGAGAGACAGAGAGAGACAGAGAGAGAGCGCTTGTGTGTGTTTGCTACAGTATGCATATGGAAGCCAGAAGACAAATCTTAGGCGTCACTTCTCTCCTTCCACCATGTAGGTCTCCAGGAGTGGACCCAGGTCATCAGGCATGGTGGCAGGCACCATTACTTACCAAGCCACCTTCCAGGACCTATTATGCTTGCTTGATAAACAATTTTAAATTAACATTTAGAGCAAGATAAGGAGTAAGTAGACTATTTTACAAACCATTATTTTACCATATCATTAAAATTTAAAGTTTTTAATAAATTTAATAAGACTACTATTTAATGAGTTAGTCTGTGCCTATGTTTGTGTGGTAAGCATGCACGTGGATACCTAAAGCTGCTCTTGGGGCATCTTTCTCTACTGATTTCCACTTTTTATACTGAGTCAGGGTCTCTCACTTGAACCCAGAGCCTACCATAAGAAATCATTAACTTAGCTCTTGTCTTCCCAGCAAATTTGAATCACTATTTGCCCACAAGCTAAGAAATGCCCTACTCTTACAGAGTAAGAAGACGTTCTGCCTATCTTAATACTTAGATATGAAAAACGAGCCTAACTTTTTCACAGCTGTGAAATTCAGGAGTCCAAAGGCCATGATGTCAACAGATCCATAATTTGTACACAACTCTTCACTTGATCCTATATTAGTATGATTCTAGTAGTTTATAGAGAGATGGAGATGCATCCTGAATTAGACAAACATGAAGAGTGATAGAGAAAACAAAGCTGCTATGGCCCAGCTCTCCTCACAGGACCATGTCCCCTGAGTGCTAGCAGACTCTAGACAACTGATCTAAAGATCCGCTGGGAAGCGGATGACATAAACACATACCTTCTTTAGCGGTTATTTATTGGGCTGTTAATTGGTTTAGTATCCAGTCTCTAACAATGTTAGTTTTGCTTTTCTAGGACCTAAGACGCATGAAAATAGTTTAGGTGACAAGATGGCTAGCCTCATGGTTTCAGAGACTTCTGTCCATGTTCACTTGGACTCATTGCTTTGGCCTGAGCCGATGTGACACAGCACGGTGAGTGATGGGATGTGCACACCATGAGGAGAGAAAATAAAGAAGGGACAAAGTCTCTATATGTCAGTCAAGGCCAGGCCCCCAGTGTCTTCCCTCGCCCCTCTGTGCTCCGTCATCAGGCCAGACCTCTAGCACATAATTTGGAGGCGAGGTGGTGGTGGTGGTGGGGTATTTCAGATCTAAACTGTAAGTTTAAATTTTCTAATCTTGTAATTTTCAGTCTCATTAGCCTTTTCATTTTTTTTTTGTCCTGATCCTTATTACTCAGCTAGAAAAATGTTTCAACTTGTTGTACATGACTAACTCAGATACAAGAGGAAACATCCCCTGCAAATGCCTCAGCAAATGAGTTAGGAAAGATCCTTGTAATATTATTTGCCTTTTAAGACTTATATTTCTGCTACTTGGGGTTCACCCTCATACCATCAACAAAGTTACAGATACTCTCTTCCATCATAATTGTCATAAAGGATGTACTTTTAAACTGTGCAAAATGAGTTCCTCTTGCAGCCAGCAACATGCGTACAATTTACAGCACAGAAACAAACAAACAAACAAACAAACAAACACAAATAAAACCTGGATGTGGTGTTTTATGTAGTTCAGGCATTTTACTTGTGATTTCACACATCTCATGGGCTAAAGACCAGTAACAGAGATTTTCGCAGATACTAGGACATGCTTGCTTCTTCTTTTAAATTTTGTTTTTTGACAAAGGTTTTATTAGTCAAGAGCTATATTTTTCATTCTGATGAAATTCTCAGTATGACAATCAAGATATGAGCTTTTTAAAAAAAAGATTATCAACTTTAATGCTTTTACATTAAAAACATGATCCACAGCAATACAAAAACCATTAAATCAACGTCAAGATTAAGGGAGCACATAAAATGTGTTAGTAACTTGCATCAATATTATAAGCAATCAAATGCATCTTAAAAAATACTCAGGCATACACCAATTCAAAAGCAATAAAGAAACTGAAAAATGGCTCATTTCATAGTCCAGGAAAGGACTACAACCTCTCATTACCAATTAATACCATATGCAACAACTTATTGTTAGTTTCTTCTACTTTAGTGCTTTCCACACAAAGATTAATCATCAAATAAGCTGTGTTCACCAAATTTGAGAGATCCACATTCTTATGGTGGTGTGCACGTCAATGACACCCAAGGATGGAACAGCATAGAATATTAAGAGTTCAAAGAAAATTATTTTGGCCATTCATTCCCGCCAATTAATTTTTGAGTGCTTTCTAACAATGACAGGAAATATAAAGGGTTGATCACAGTTTCTATTAAAGTAACATATTTGAAGAGCCAAACATTGCTTGGTACAACTTGTTTTAATTTTGCTTTATATCAAAGCCTTGGCATAGATGCAGAAAATTCGCACCTCACTAGTGAGAATCCAACAGTACTTTTCAAATATAAATATGTATTCATGGCATTCTCCAGACAGTTTAAAATGAAGCATATATTACACTTTAATCTAAAATAAATTACATTTTCTCAAATGTAGCCATTGGCTGTCACCTTACTAAAAAAAACCCTTCAACTGAAACTCAATATCTAGCCATTTGATTTAGTGCAGCTACTGAGGTTCGATGAAAGCAAGAAAGTATAAAATTTAAAACCCCTTAAAGCAAATACAGAACACTTCATAGGTGCTGAAAATTATTACCCATAAATCCTATATTTCACTTCAATTTCTCACGAAATTATCCTGTCCTAAGTGGTCAGGTATATGTAGATTGAGGTAAATGTATAATGCTCCAAAATAATTTTTAAACCAAAGCTTCTCATTAATGGCAGATGACTCTCACCATCTCCCAATCTGTCTCACTAAATGAGGATTAAATCTCAAGGCTCCGACTCTGCTAAGAGCCCACTGTAATATATGCAGTAGAAGCTCAGAGAACAGGGCTAAAGTCATGTCACTATTAAAGCACTAATGTCTTAAGGAGATTAGCAAGTTGCCTCTGTAATGAGTCTAGTGAAGGATTTTGTTTCCGTGGAGGCTGGGTAACCACTCTGCATTGGAATACTGTTCCAAAGTTGTGTGTTTATGTTTCTCTGCATGTAAAAGGCATCACATTGCATTTCCCCCTCTCCTTATTCTTTTCAATGACATAATTAGCTGCAAAAAAATGTGATCAAACCATTCATAACAGGGGTACAGCAGCACCTCCCAAATTGGAAAGGTTGGTGGAAAACTCATTGCCAATGGGTTGGTAGAATATAAAGGGGGAAACTCAGCGATGTTATGAAATATCTAAAGAAAAGTCTCCTGTAAAATTTAGAGTTCGTTTTGGAGATAGAAATCTGCAAACAGTTGTATATAAGAGACAAGAGGCACCATTAGGGCACCAGTATTGCTCAGGGCTAGGCCGAGGCCAGACAGCAGCCCTTCAATCTGTGTATTATTGCAGTGCGAAAGGAATTTGGTCCTTCCTTCTTTCTTACTTTCCTTCCTCCCTCCCTCCTTTCCTCTCTCCCTTCTTTCTTCTTCCTTCTTCCTTCTTCTTCTTCTTCTTCTTCTTCTTCTTCTTCTTCTTCTTCTTTTTCTTCTTCTTCTTCTTCTTCTTCTTCTTCTTCTTCTTCTTCTTCTTCTTCTTCTTCTTTTCTCTCTCTCTCTCTCTCTCTCTCTCTCTCTCTCTCTCTCTCTCTCTCTCTCTCTCTCTCAGTCAGGATTAGAGATTTTTTAAAAAAATATTAATATCTTTTTTACATTATTCATGTATGTACATGTGTTCATGAGTAGAGGTGCCCCTAGAGATAAGAAAGGGGAGTAAGATACCTGGAGTTGGAGTGACAGATAATAGTGACTGCCATGTACATACTGAGACCTGACCCCAGGTTTTTCCATGAGCTTCAAAGCTCTTAATCAGTAAGACACCACCCCCACGTCTCTCTTAGAGACTGTTGGTGCACAGTAAACAGTACCCTAAGTGGATCTGTTGAATTTAGTCTCAGTGGGCATTTTTATACCCATGTACTTGATCATGAAAGATTTTTCACGTATGACTCTTACAGATTGAATTTTATCTTTCATCCTTAGTTCAAATGTTGAAGTCCTAAGCCCAGCACTTCATTATGTAGCTGTGTTTTTGAGAGTTTTTAAAGTGGTGAATAAGTTGCTTAACTCCTAACACAAAACAGCTCATGTTTTTCTTAAGAAGCAGAGATTGGTCAATGGATGTAAGTAGAGATCATGAAAAACACAGAGGGAAGATGACTATCTAGCAGCCAAGGAGAGAGGCCAGGAAGAAGCCCAGCCTGCCTTGAGCTCTAACATTGAGTCTTCAGAACTGAGAGACTTTCCTCTGTGGTTTAAGCCCCTAGCTGTGGGACCTTCAATGCCAGTGCTAGAAGACAATATCTCCAAGGGCTTTTTCCCCATTCCATCAGCTTTTGTTTTCTCTTGTGTTAGGAAATACACAAAGGGTAAAAACTGCATATATAAAGTTTGCATGACTCTATTATATTTGATTTTTTATTTCAAGAATGCTTAAGCAAAGTAGGTTCAACAGTAAGTGCTCAATAATGAAAATATAGAAAAAACATGAGAAGAAAGAGAAAATATTAAGCAAACTCTGTTACAATACATTGTTTTTATTTAAGTTTTCTAAGTGTAGTAAGAGGCAGTAGGAGGGAGGCAGCCAAACTTAATGTAGCTACACTGTCACTATCTACCTACTTTCACTGAACAAAGTCAAGGTGACTAAAATAGCACAACTGAACATTTCCATAGCTGTGTACATATAATATGTCAGCTGTCCACGATTATACTTTTAAATATCACACAAGGTTTGAAGATGACCATTCTGTGGTACTGGTTTATTATCCTTCTTTTTAAAAAGTATTTAACTCATTTAATGTTCATGTGTGCTTTGTCTGTACCTGTGTCTAAGTGCCACTTGTCTGCCTGATATCTGCAGAAACCAGAGGAGGGCACAGAATCTCCTGGAACTGGAGTTACAGAGGGTTGGGAGCTGCATGTGGGTGCTGGCAATGGAACCTGGGTCTTGTGGAAGAGTAGCCAGTGCTATTAACCACTCAGCCATATACTGAGGCTCTTTATTATCTTTCTTAATGAACTGATGATGAGACACATAGAAAGACTGAGAAATAAGGGTATACTTTAACGCTAAAAATTTCCCAGGACTGCTTTCCACATAAAACGGGGAGGAAAGGCCCATGATAGGTATATGGGTTGAATTCTATTTTCTAAACAGTTTGCTAAACAAATATTTGCTAAACAAAATATTTTGCAGGCCCAAAGAAGTTCTGGTAATCTAGGTACACACATGTATGCCACACATGTAAGTGTTATCTTTCCTTAACACTAGGAAGAGGAAAATTCAGGACTTCAACTGTTGGAAAAAAAACTCCAAAAAATGGACACTCCGTTACACTCTCATTTTCAAGAGCATACTCCTCCTCATTTATTAGAAAGTTATTTTCAAGTAGTTTTTCCTCATCTTCCCCTTTCTATCTTATCTCCATGCCTCATTCTGTTTACCACTTAACTGTTTCCCATTTTCATTTTCCATATAATCTTTCTCTTTTGGAAAAATGTTTAAAGCTTATTTTTTAAAATTATTTTTACCTCCTAGGATATAGAGCATCAATATGGGCAAATGATCATATAATCAGTGATTAGTTATTTGAAATTGCAGTGATATATTAACATCTGATAAGTATTGCATACACCTTCTGTACTTATCTGTGCACTGCAGTAAGTATATCCACTATTGAATTTAGTTGGTCTAACAGTCCTAGGTAGTTATTTCTATTAATGGGTGCTTCCTTTCACCTTTTTATTTTTTGATAAGAGGAAATAGACTTTGAGAGGTTAGACACTGGACTCTAAAGCAGAGCCACAGAGTCCCAGACTCTGTATTCTTTACCACTTGGCTGAAGCAAGAGGGAAAGCAGCTCATGGAGCATGCGAGAGTGCTGTGGGGGCAGGGCTTGGGGCAGGGGAGACTTCTCAAGAGGCAATTAACTCTCACATTAATTTTATAAAAATCATTTTCACGTATCATCCTTTATGGTACACACACAACTGCTGGAGAACATATATAGTGAGCATAGGGCCTAGAAAAAAATCTTCAAAGACTATGAACATAAAGACAATGGAACAAATCTCAGGATGCCTTAGTAGCGTCACGAACAGTAGATTAGGAGCCATATCAACACCACATATATTGTAATGGATGAAATCCTGACGTATACATTTTCAACATCACTGAGGACATCCTCTTACTTGCTGGGTTTCCTAACAGCCAAGGTTGCCTATATCCTTGTGCCCATTTGGTGGGTCTTTTCATGCCAAACTCTTTGGTTTCCTATTTCTCAATATAGTGTTTGATTGTCAGTGTGTTAAAAGAGATACAGCCATCTCACATTTGCAGGTCTGATTGGCTTTGTGATTTTAGAGTGAACAATGTTCTAGAACAAAACTGGTTCAATATATGCCATCCTACCACACGAGTAGATTACTTTGATGGCCAGAGGAAAGTAACTGAACATAGGAAACAGAAGTGCAGTTAGTCAGGCTGGATGCACTCCAAACCTGTCTTATCTGACTCGGATTTACTTAAGTTACCATAAAGAACCAATCTTACATCAAAACACCCATGATTAACAAACAATTTTGTTCATAAATAGATTAGTTTTTCTTCATATGTTTATTATAGTTCATATTCAGTGGCCAAATAGGTCATCTAATGTCTTTGGGGCCCCACATTGATTATTCATATAAATTTTTTTACCAACATTTGTAGGGATATGCTAATGTATTTTCTCAAAAAAAATTGTAATCAGACAGCGTTTCTTGATCAACAGTGGAGGCGTAGTCTCTACATAAATCTTAGGTTAGATAAACAAAAGGCAGAATCTAAAACTTCAGGGAATTTTGAAAAGTTGCTTTTTATATGAAGTTTATTATATCTAGTCAGAGTATAAAGTATTTTTATTTATCAAGTTATCAAGTTTAGTTATCACGTTATGGGGAGTGAAATTGAAGAACATAGAAATGTACTACATAAATTATACAATTATATAGCTATTAATATAAAATAGTTTTTACATATATATGGCCAAAGGGTAAATCATATCTAATTTCAGCTGAGTATCTTTATTGTAGTCTCTATATGATGACAAGTTGAATTTTGTCCTCTAGAACTACATATGTTGAAGACTTAACCCTCAGGACCTCAGATCACAACTGTATTGAGAGAATGTTAAAGGGGAATTCAGGTTTAGTGAGGGCCCTATTCCAATACAAATGGTGTCGAAAAAGAAGGCATGAGATAGAAAAGTACAAACACTGGTAAAGTGAAGGCAAAGAGAGAGAATGGCCTTTACAAGACAGAATTCTCAGACCAGACCAACCCTATCAATGGCTGATATTTCACACTCAGTGTCGGAAACCATAGCATGGTGTTAGAGTAATGTAGAAGATAGATAATGGTGGTTGTCTTTGTTGTCAGTGTACAAATTTGGAATAACGATATTTTTGTAAAAATAGAAAATAGAAAAGCATAAAATCAGTTAAACCTGGGTTAGATGAGAAAGATTTTAAAAAATACATGTGCCAGTAATAATATTGAAGTGAATACTTCAGAAAGAAGACCCAGAGTGTCCCTGTTAAGTGATGGGCACTTCTGCTCTCAAACATGGAAAGCATCTGTCTGGTGTTTGCTGGTGGGCTGGGCTTGAAGGCTGAAGCACTGTCCCTCAAATATGGTGGCTGCCACATGTGTGAGCCCCTCTACATATACTGACGTAGCTGACTTGCTCATGCACAAGATGTACAACAGACACAGGTGTGAATGCAGACAACAGACACAAGTGTGAATGCAGATAACAGACACAAAGGCAGGGGAATTGCTATTCCTCAAATCCATTTCTTGCCTCTTGTCTTGTCTTGTCTTGTCTTGTCTTGTCTTCTCTTCTCTTTTCTTCTCTCCCTCCCTCCCTCCCTCTCTCCCTCCCTCCCCCCTCCCTCCCTCCCTCCCTCCCTCCGTCTCTGTGTCTGTCTCTCTCTCTCTCTCTCTCTCTCTCTCTCTCTCTCTCTCTCTCTCTCCCTCCCTCCCTCCCTCCCTCCCTCCCTCTGAGAGTCGATGCACTTAGCATCTACGGTCAGATAAATTGCAGCAGCAGACTATCCTCAACACCATAAGCCTGCCTCATTCAAAGCTCTTGACAGCAAAACAGATTCCAAGGCCTAACAGAAGAGGGTTTTTTGTTTTTCAGGAGCATAGCATCCATTCATGCCTGAGTTGGAATCTGGTCCTCTCATTAGGTGATGAGAACTTGCTGCATTGATTATATTCCTCTGGTCAGAGTTTGTGTCTGACAATCATGTATTCCCTCATGAACTGACAAACAAGTGTAATTGGGACTCATTTCTTAAAGTCACAGAGGAAGGAGAAAGGCTAAGTACTGGCTAAGTGAGCAAAAACTTCACTTCTTCTGGTAGAGTTCTCAGTAGGTTTGGAATGCAGCAATTTAAATAGGTAGAGTCTGCAGTAAGTCTGTATAACAGATAGCTAACCATAGTGTTCCACAGAAAAAGAGGGACAGACAGGTGGCCTCAGTGAGTCACCTGGTAGGTATGTGATATACAGAGAACTGATTTTTGTCAGTTTCTCTGGAAAATTCCAAGTGAGTCAATTGCTGAAGATTTTATTTTTGTGAGTACTTTATAATAAGGCTTGCTTGAATTCAGAGGCAGGCACTGCTTAAGCCAGTGGCCTTGTGATTTTCATATCATGGGTTTTGTTGTTGTTGTTGTTCCTTGTATCTCAAAACATCTGCAAAAGCGGTTACAGCATTATTGTTACAAATTTTCTTCTACTGATAGCTATGAAGTACTTCTACAATCTTGCTTTCTTCAGTGAGTCAAAAGGATGCTTGCTTAGTTGCCAAGAGTGGTGTTGGGGGACATATAAATCTTTTTTGTGACCTAGCAATGAAACCCCAAGACATTATTTGTTGTTTGGATAATGAAAGTAGAATATGGACATGAAGTTTATCTGTGTAGTGTTCTATGATGATTTAATAAGTTACTTTTTCCTCAAGTATTTGCATTTGAGAGACCTTCAGCTTTATGACTTTTCTTTCATTTTTTTATGAGTGTTGGGGAAATAACCTAAAATATTTGTAGCATCATCAGTTCTTGATGTAATGAGATGTAGGTTCACATTCTTTCTTGATATGTCTCAGTCAGGCCATCTGTTTGTCCTTCATCTTGGTATAGCTTTCCACATCTAGCTTTCTCTTGTTCTACGTCATATATTTCTACACAGACTCTGTGTATTTAAATTGCTATATCCCAAACATCCTGAGAACTCTACCAGAAGACGTGAAGGTCTTGCTCACTTAGCCAGCACTTAGCCTGTCTCCTTCCACTGTGACTTTAAGAAATGAGTCCCAAATACACTTGCTTGTCAGTTCATGGAGGAATGTGTGTGATTGTCTGACACAAACTCTGGCTAAGGGGACTGCATCAATGCAGCACATTGTACCGGGTCTGCCGCACATTATCACACTGAACTTCCATTCACTGAGAAGACTCATTTGTGGGAAGATCATCTTGTCTCCTACAAAGTCAACAAGGCACACACAGTTGTAAATGTGGCAGAGCATCCAACAGAATGGTGCCAAGCACATTCTCTGGGGGAAGAGGTAATGTGCCAACCTTCAGATTCCACGGTCCTGTCGTAGAGGGTGTTAGTGGAGCAGTTGTTTATGCGCCTCCTGTTTTGTTATGGAAAAAGTAACCTTATGTTCTTTTTGCAACTCACGTAGATCATAAATTAACCCCATAGATTCACAATGACTCTAACTCCAAACCTGTGACCACTCATCTTATCAGACTACAATGAACTGTATCTATTATGGTCTGCACACACTACACATTTTTATATAACCATCTGAGTCACTCCCAGGTTTTGGAAATGGTTAATTGTACACATATCAAATCCTACAAATAGAAGGAAGGTCATACGGTTGAGAAAAATATAGGCAGATTAATAAAAGTAAGGAATTAAAAACTGGAAAGAAAAGAGAGTAAGGAGTGAAAAAGAAAAGCATGAAGTGATCAAGGGGAATTTTGTTCACTTTTCCATCATCCTTGCACACAAAAGAGGAGGAGATTCACTCTTTCAGCAGCTTGGCCAGCCTTTGGACAGTGCACGGCTCAATGTGGTACTGTTTGGTCATCAGTCTCTCCAAATAAAAAGTTCAGGGCCTGCCAGGAGCATGAAGAACAATAGCAGCCTAGATGGCTTGTTGCAGCTTGTGGTCAGAAAAATTACATGAAATTACAGCAGTGCTCTTAGTTCCGTGGCCAGCTTGTTTTGTGTCTCTGTCCCTAGGTTCACATTTCTCTTCGCTACCTCTCTTCAGCCATCTGGCCTATATTAATGGAGAAATGGGAAGGAACCACAGCAATTATTTGGAAAATTAAGTGGAAAAAAAAACCCAAATTACCTTCTCCTGAAAGGTCTTGGAGAATTTAAAAGCCAGTATTTCCTATGATTGAGATGATTTCAAGTTTTCAGAACATGTAATTTCTTTCAGGAGTATAAAAGTTACATTTTTAAAAGCACAGACATCACAAATTTCTTCTCTAAATTGTAGGCTATTATTGGGTAATACTTTAATTGGTCTTTGTTCAAATTTATTCTTTTCCAACTATCTAAAACATTAGGGGGCCAGCTAATGTTGATATAAGGCTGATATAAGTATAGTGAACTAATATATCCACATAAATCCGTTATCATTTTTCACTACCATTACTTGCTGCCAAGCTGAGAAGCCACATAAGTTCTGCCTAGTGAGCTGCCTGGGCTGCATTGTCCAACTACAGGTCTTAGATAAACTATGGCACTGAGTGGTGCCCTATGTAGCAACACCCCAGTAGAAGGACAGTCCTACTGCAAGCTGCATGTGGTGTTTTACAACACCATCAACGACTACCTATAGACCACTGGGCATCAAGTACCTTCAGGAGCCGTGCTTATATTGCAAGGAAAGATAGCAGGTTAATCCAAGATAGTGTTACACTTCCCTATTGGCTTGGACTACTTATTAATAAGGACCTATTAACTTGTCACAGTGTTTGTGGATATGTGATTTAGGATATTGGTCACTGGTTCCATATGCTGACTAGCATTTTAATTTTCAATACTCTATCCAATCTCTGTTTACATTGCAAGACCTAGTAGAAGTCAAAAGGAAATCATTTTAAAGCTACACACATGATAATAATTGAGATGGCTACTTTGTTATTTTGCATTTCTTTTTTGACACATACTTTGTAGGCCGGCAAGATAGCTCAACAGGAAATGGTATTTTTCATGAAACCAGGAAGTCCTGCGTCCCATGCTCAGAATTCTTGTCATAGTGGCAGAGATGGAGATGCTATTTGTGCCAAAAAAACATACACTTCCTCTTCCTAAGGGTGATTTGGCTACAGCATCTGCTGAGTGACAAACTTGCCAGCAGCAGAGACCATCACAGGGCCTCCACTGGAGCACTACTCCTGGTGATGAGCAAGCAATCTGGTGGCAGGTTACTTATACTGGACCACTTTAATGGTTACTTTGTCCTTAGTGGAATAGATACTTATTCTAACCGGCTCTTCATGGTATAAGCCCATTCAGTTATACCACCCACACAGGAGTGGCGCCACCTACAGGCAGCTGTGTTCCCCACATCAGTCATCAGCGAAGAAGAAAATGCCTTACAAATCTGTCTACAGGCCAATTTTATGGAGGAATTTTTCCTAATTGATTCCCTATTCCCTGATATGTCTAGGTTTGAATCCAGTAGACAAAAACCAAGCAGCACATGATATAAAGGTACAAGGAGAAAACAGGCACTCAGTTTTCTTCTGGCATCAACATGTGCACTTTGGCACAACATATACACACGCGCATGCGCGCACACACACACACACAGACGCGCGTGCACTAACACACATACACATAAAATGATTCACTAATGAAAAATATACTGTGTAGTTCAAACAATCTAGTAACAATTATTATTTTGTTTAAAGCACATACTTCAGTTTTGATAAAAAGTCAGCCTGCTTTGATGCTCCTCTCTCAGGCAGTTATTTGAGTTTCTACCCAGGACTCTTTGTTTTCATTGTGGCTGTTTGGGCACAGGAAGTAGTAAAAACATAGAAGAGAAAATAAAGCAAGGGCTGTCCTAGTTCTTCAGCTAAGGGGCAAGCAGTGAACATTTTAAGCTTTACACACCAAGTAGTCTCCTCTGCATCCACTGGACTCCGTCATCACATGGTAAACACAGTCTCCTCTGCATCCACTTGACTCCATCATCACATGGTAAACACAGGCATGGATGATACATAGATGAATGAACATCACTGTGTTGCTATTGTTCTAGATTCCAGAGTGACAAGTAGCAGGCCAGGGTTGGCCAGCAGCTACAGTTTGTCATTATCTTAAACTAATGCACTCACCTGCTTGCACATCAGCTACTTATGAGGGGAAAAAATGCCCTTATTGTCTCTGGGATTCATATAAATATTCCCAAGGGATCTTTCCTTATAGCAACGCGCTGTTTTCTCTGACACAAAATCGCCTAGATCAAGTTGGGTTTGAGAGTCCTGTCACGCTTCTAGATTTAGTCATAATTGAACAAATGATTCTTCAGGCAATCTGTTCAAGCAAAGAAAATGGGGATCAATACAAAGCCTTGATTTTCAATGACATACCACTTTCCCGACAAAAAGCACACTTTAGCTTACCTAGGAGAACTGCCTGTGGGGTCACAAACATGGAAAATGGATGATAGATTGCCATAAAAACACACAGCAGTCAGCAGTATGGTAGTTTTTGCTTCACTACTGTTGTGTTTTTAAGACTTGCTTCCTGTCCCTCTGGGTCCTGTATTCATTGTGGCGTAGTATATGAGGATGCCTTGAAACAAACAAACAAAATACTCTGGTGTCCTTTGACCTCTGATTAGGAAGAAATCTTTTAAAAACATGGGAATTGACTTGTAAGATAAAATATACCGTCTCTTCTCCATTCTATCAACTAAAGTATACTGTTGTATTTTATAAAAACAAAACAAAAAACCTCTCTTAAAAAAGAGACATGATGCACATGGTTAAGCTGACTTTAGTGACCAAACATGTCAACTGTTTGCAAATGATTCTGGAACTGAGTCCCTGGTATAGACTTTTAAAGACTAATTTAGTAGTGTGATGGGGCATAAATATATACTTTCTGGCTCTTATGAATATTGATATTAGGGATCTTTATACTTTAAGACCTATAGACTCTCTGAAGCACTAATAAGCATGTTAGCTTCTAAAATTCTATTTTAAAGCGCTAATGTGAAAACGTGAATCAAGTTTAGGCTGTATCCTATCTGGTCAGCAAAATGACATATTTAGAACAACAACATTCAAGGTTTGCTTAGGCGAAAGGTCTTCCTGTGCTTTAGGAGAGACCCTGATCTTCTCCCAGCCTGTCAAGGTGCCTTGGATGCATCTGTGTGAGAGGCATGAGGTTTTGCCTTCCTCAGCTACTATGGAAGAATGCAAATATGAATATAAGGTTCCAGAGACGACAACACACACACACACACACACACACACACACACACACACACACGGGTAGTGGTGGGGAGCAAGGTTGGATACGTGGCAGACCCCATTAAGGAAGAACAAAAGAATGGCCATGCAGGGCACATCTTAGAAGTTCTAAGTCTTTAAAAGTTTTATGAGCAATTTGTATGACAACACAATGAAAAAAAAATAACATTCTCACAGGAAATGCACTCAGTTTGCTCTCCCTGGCCTGTACTGAAGCCAACTTTCTATCTGTAGAGGAAAGACCTTTTGTGTTTTTATTCCTGCCGGTCTGCAATTATATTATTATTAGGTTGTAAACAATAGTTGTTTTGTTGTAGAGCATGAATAAAGGAGCCTAAAGTCAGAACACAATTGTGTGATCACTGGTTAGCCTTGAATCCCAAAGCTAAAAAAAAAAAAAAAAGAGATAGTTTTCAATATCCTGTCTTCCAACTTGTATGCAAAGATAAGAGGAAGGTTGGGAGTCTCTGAGCAGAAAGCCCTATGTCTAACTTTACAAGGCCCTGACAGCATTTCCCAAGGGCCTTCTCAACTAGAAGCATGTTGTTATTTTTGTTTGGCTCTGCTTTATTGATTCACCTTTAGGAGAGGGAGCAACTCCTACTTAAACCTCAGATCTTTGTTTCCTTTGAGGACAGGGACAATCAGAATAGTATTAGAACATTCCAAAGTGTTGATGGTTGCAAAGCAGACATTTGGAGAACAAATTTTTCTCTCATTCCTTTTAGATCTTTAGAATTTCAAGTACCCTTAGACATCTACCTGTCATCCCTCACATCAGCCAGGAGATGTCACTGTAGTTGGATTAAAGGATTAACAAAAGAATTCTCAACACTCTCTGAGGACACTTTGACCTTCCCACGAAACTATTACAACTCTCTAGAAAAGGTTTTGCACTACAAGCAAACCAACAAACTGGCTACCCAATTGTACCTTTTAGGATAGAGATACCATTTATGTTACATCACATATTAACAGAAAAATAATGAGTATTCCCTCCTTCCTGGATCCTTGACAAAGCAGCTTCCCTTCACTGGGCAGTGTGATAGGCTTAGTGGGTAACTCACCTGGGTAGTTAAAGCCTTTGGGGGCCCTGGGCAGGAGAGAGCTTTATCATAAAAATGTGTCGTCACTTATGTGGAAATGAGAGCCAGAGAGGGCACAGTGTGGTGGATGAAGGGAATAGAATAGGCTTAACACAGCCGGTTGCTAGGCACTCACGATGCACTTGTGCTGTTGTTGTATTTTTATCTAGGAAAAAGCTTTCAACTCTAACTTATATTCAAGGCAAAGATCGAGTTCATATTATTCACTCTCCTCTACCCCATAAATAATATAATCTTGCTTAAGAGAGGTGCCCGAATATTTGTTGAAAGAATGACCACTATATTAAACTACATAACTGACATAAGAAAGCAAGCCAGGAAGGGTTAGGGTTAGAAAAGCAGGAAGCACTAGGTCTCTCTATGTCCCAGCTGCAGGCTAGGGCCACTAACTTCTGAACAATGAGAGGTGCAAAGTTACAGGTAGTCTGCTACCGGACCAAGCCGAGGGGTCACTCAGTGTCCAAATTATTCATCAGATAACACTCTGTATCCTAAAGCAATAAGAAAGGGAATTTGGGGAAGGGGAAAAGTGTGGCCTATAGCAAGAGAGGACAGCAATTTCTCACCAAGCGACTTTAAAGCATTGTACTGTAACAAAGGAATGCCATTCAGTTTTGTCTTATACTTATGCTGGGCTCTGCTTATGTAGAGTTGTATATTAAAAATTGTTTCATTTCTGTAAGTCCCTTTACTTTGTGTAACCTGTTCCTGGTATTGGTACCTGCATTTCAGATGTGTGACCTCCAGAACTCTGACAGAATAAATGACCGCTGTTTCAAGCCACCAGATTGTTTGTAATTTACCACAGCAGCCAGAGGGAATCACACCTCATTCAGATGACCCTGACTTCCATCTGTGAGAATGTGGCACCAAGGACTTACAATGTCCCAGAGAAGGATGCCCCTCTGCCTCCTGCACCTAGTTTATTCCATTACAGCTCTTCCTCTAATCACTGTGACATTTCAGTATAAATGTAAGCGCCTACTTTATGTATGTATAAAACATACATAAAGAAGGAAGCATAACAGAGAAAATAGTCATAACGTACATGCTGGCTTAACTGTCAACTGTCATTTAAAGCCACTGTGACCTTGACGTCATGATTAAATGAAAAGAGGTCAGGAATTTCTCACCATCAGGGGACTTCCTTTAATACCTCCTTTCTCCTCTCTTTTTACCCAACTGGAATCTAGGGTTATAAAAGGAGTTCTAGGTTTGAAGATATCCCTGGCGTGAACAACAGTGTCGTGCTAAACCAAGTGACCCCTGGTTCTGTGTGATAATGGCAGGATATGCTGCTTATGCCACTATGTCTCTACATGCAACAAGGGGGCAGCCTGTGGAAGGCTGCACTCTGGTTTCTACAGCTGTAAAGAGGGTCAAAAGGAGCTGCCGCGGAGCACTGCAGAAGCACAGACCCAGCTCAGATCCCCCGAGGAAGCTGAAGTTCTTCTGTCCAGTCTCATCTGGACTCTGCCAAACCTCCGCTTCCGGAAAAGTGAGTCCGACATCACAGTGATGGGGCATGTCACTATATGCTTTCAGGTCTCGGGAGCATCATGCTCTCTCCGTATGCACTACACAACATAAGTCAGTCTATTGCCTGATGTGCAGACATGGAACTTTCAAATGTTTTCCAGAATACATCGCAGACATAAATGGGCATGCAATTGCAGACTATACTGAGGAAGACTCAGTTGCATGTCCACAGCAGAGGTCTTGGTGTGCAGCAGTGAATACACTCTTCATCAAAGGAAAAAGGAAACGAGGACGTCTAAGTTAAAGAGTCTTCATGGCATCTGGCATCATTTAATCATGGGGTCGAAGTCATGGTGGCTTTAAAATGATATGTCACAGTTACGCCGGACTGCACACTGTAATTTCATTTCTCTGTTATGTTCCCTTTATGCTTGTATAAAATCAAGCGGACTCTTATAATTTATCACTGCAATTCCATAATGATTAGCTTTATCAATGTTGCAGATAACACACATTTTGTAATTGTTTATCGAATTTGAATGTTGTGATTTAAGAATGATACGCTAGCTGGGTATTTTCCATGGAGTCTCTTGGAATTAGGAATTTATTTACTCCATCTTACTCCGTCAATTCAACCCAGGAAACTCCAGGACCACTTCTATATACAGGGTCGTATTATGGTGATTCATGGACATGAGTGTCTCTTGCTGTCTGGCCCCCAGAGGAGAAGAGAGTTATTGTGGCTTTAAATATCTATTTACCTCCCACATGAACCACCCTTCTACCAAGTAGACACAATTGGTGCTCATGGACATTTTTTGCAAGGAACTTGGAAGGTCTTGCCAGACATAGGACCTACCTGGTTGGCTTCTCATCTCTGAAGATCTATGTGAATATGTCCTTAACTTTGTAGAAGTCATCCTAATAAATGCTTTCAGTACCGTGTTAGGATACACCATGTAAGCACATCATCTCTGGGCTGTAGGTGGCACTCAGAGCATAAAGTGTGCACCACTGTAATAGGCAATGTTTACTGTTTAGCTGTGCG
The DNA here is from genome assembly GCF_964271855.1 of Acomys minous. Lineage (NCBI taxonomy): Eukaryota > Metazoa > Chordata > Mammalia > Rodentia > Muridae > Acomys > Acomys minous. Next base: position 44,579,844 of record NC_140494.1, on the reverse strand, counting down.
GATGCTTACACATCAAATGTTACAGACTTACATCAGAAGTTAAGTTAGGTTCTTCTTAGGGGAAAGATGATCCATATTGACAACAGAATGGGGTGCGGAGACCTATAGAACTGAACCTCGCAGATAGAATCAAAAGGTGATCTTAGTTGACTGCAGTTTATAGCACTGAGTTTGACTACCACACACAGAACTCCTTCTAAGAGCTTAATATTGTGTTCAGAATTTAAACACCAGTCATAATAATATTGCAAGGGGGAATGAAGAAACATGAGCTGGAAATACATACAGTAACTTACTTTTCCTGTACATTGAGCTGTGACCTAAGCAAGAAGCTTAGGTCAAATGCACCTGGATATATAATTCTTGTTCTATATCTGCTTACCAAACCACGTGGTCCACAGGTGTTGGGAGCTCTTAGGCTTGGGCCCCCTGGGGCCATGCCCTGGCTGGTATGCAGTTGTTATTCTGTCCTAACAGCTTCCTGTTGTGAATGTTGTGCCTTACTGAGCTGACCAGAAGTTCCAGTTTTGCACCCTGGTTACCTTGGTTACATAGTTCCTCTTGTCCTAGGGACTTCCCACCTGCATTCTCTTGTATTTTTCACCTGCCTCTGTACTATATAAAAGGCCTTGGCCCCTCCTCATTAAATGGCATTCTCTTAGAATGGATGACCCGCTGTCTGGAGTGATTCTTCAACCCGCAGTCCCTCGCTCGATACATCGGGGTATGTGCGGGGCGGGTGCAGCACACAGGAGCACTGGGCACATACAGACTTCCATGATAAAGAGAACGGAGCCTCACAACATAACTGGTTAACTCACTAACATCTGCTAAACAGATGTGTACTGAAAGCATCTCATAGATAGCTCATTAACATGTGATGTCCATGACTGAAGGTCTGTAAACTGCAATGATCCACTTCTGTGTCTCTATGTGCTTTTGTTACTTGGAACTGACGCACATGCCTACCATTGTTCTCAGGACAAGTGAGGACATCTCAGAGAGTCAGCTTTAAACAATCAGGAATGTTTTAGGTCCTCAGCCACTCCATAGTTTGTATGTGTTACCATGGGGATTTCAGAACTGGCCACTATTTAATGAGGAGGAAAGGAAAAGAAGACTCTTCTTAACAACGTCCTGAGTGTGAAACAACTCTGGCCTCCTTCTCTTCCTTCTCCTCCTCATACTCTTCTTTTTTTTTAAAAAAAAATACAACCAAACTACTTTGGCATTAGTTAGTCTTAATTATGTCAACAGTCTTGGGTCCACATTGATTCTTAGTGCAGCTTACATCTCTGAGACCTATTCCTGTTCCTAGTCTTTCTAGTCGGAATCCATGGTCTTTGAAATTTTGACCAAAACCACTTCCATCAAAAAGTTTTCCCAGGCAGCTTTATTTGAAACATGTCCTCTTGTATCCCTGTGGTAACTGTTCACAGGTTGTCATACACTGCGTCTTATAAGCACTTTCAGTAAGATAGATCTGTACTTATTCTACAAGTTTCTAGTGCTGCTGTAACAAATTATAACACATTACCTTCAGATAACAGATATCCTCTCTTAAACTTCAGTGGACATGGAGCTGAAAGTGGAGTTATATACAGACCTGCACCCCTTCATAAGGCTTTGGGGAAGGATAATTCCAGGCTTACTCAAACTACTGGAATTTCTTGGTGTTCCCTGTCTTGTGCATGTTTCTCTTTGGTTCTATGCCCCACTGTTTTCTCTCTCTCTGTGTTTACCTTCATATATATCTTTTAAGGACTCAAGCTGTTAGATTCAGGGTCTACTTGAATAATGCATTATAAGTTCATTTCTATATCTTTAATATAATTCATCCATAAAGACTTTTTTTCAAATGCAGTCACATTCCCAAGTTTCTATGTGTAGAACACAGATATATATTTGGTGTGTGTGTGTGTGTGTGTGTGTGTGTGTGTGTGTGTGTGTGTGTGTAGAGGATATCATTTAGTTGATCATTCTTTTTTAAAATCTACCCATAGCTATAAATTCCTCATATATATTATATATGATGTCATTAATTTATCCATTATATTGAATTGAATAAGATAACCTACACAAGTTTCAGGATCTAGAAATCACCACACATCCCATTCTGGTACCAATTACATATCCGCTAAATGACTTTACCACTCAATACTTAAGAAACAAATACTGCCGTGCCATTTATAAATCATAATAACCCAATGAGAAACAGACAGAAGTGTAAAAAGCATAAACCTTCAGAAAATACAGTCAATGATACTCATAATTTGAGTGAAATCTAGGCAGTGATGGGCCTAGCTTGCATTATAGAGTTCTACTTATTATTTGCCCAATCATTAGAAGTTATTTTAACCTCAGTTGGTAAATAAAGATGGGAAGGGAGAAGGAACCAACAGTCTTCTACAGATTCTCTAGTGTTGCTTTATTTGGATGTTGAACTCTTGTGTTAATGACTTGGTGCTCCCTCTTAGGAGGTGGTGGAACCTTGTAGATGTGGGGATAAATGGAGTGCCTTAATTTACTGAGGCATCATCATTCCTGTCATGGCCCACAGAAGTGTGGCCAATCAATTATGGACAATTGATAAATTGTCTACAGTATCTACAATTATCGATCAAATCAAACCTCTCTTCTTCATTGCTCAGGTACCTCATTAGGGTGATAGAAAGATGGCATATCCAAATGCCATCTCCATTTAAAATTCACAGCATCACAGACCTCATGGGACTGTGGAAATGACCATCACAGGGCTCAGTTTGAGGACTATATATCTAGCAGCCTTTTTTGTTTTCTAGAAAGACGACATGTTTCACAAAATTTGGTTACCAGTAGAAGCTTGATTTACATTTTTGTTTTTAGGGAAGGGGATGCTCAAAAACCTACTTCATGATGACAGTCAAATGAATGAAGTCGTTCCAATACTGAATATTGCTTTTATAAAGCATTTTCTGTTCACTGTGGAAATTAAGAAGTGTCATTACTTTACAGATGCCACCCAGAGCAACATGCTGCTTAAGCCAAAGGTGAGGATTTCACTGTTGTGAAAGGGAGAAGACAACAGGCCACGATCTATACCAGATGCTGTTGAGCTATGATGAGGATTGAAAGGGCTGCATTGAAAGTGTCCTGAACCTACTCTGCCCAAGAATGATCACTCTGACAGCAATCTCTTTGATATGGTAATGCATCCAGCTGCTAGTTTATCTCCACTTACATTGTGAGAATCCACGGTGCTTTTCATCTTTAATACTGGAGGGTTCCAGCATCCACGTATGGGCTCACTTCTTTCCTTTCATTGGGAGTGGAGACATGGAGATTGGCTTACACAATTGCAAACACAGAAAGGATGGAGACAAGTTCTCCTCACTTTGCCTCTGTTCTTTGTATAAAGGGTGCTACAAAGATCCTTGATAGCAGTTAAATGCAAAGGCACTCCAGTTGGTGCTGGAAGCCTGTCTCATACTGAGATGCCCACAGTTGTCCATGCACGTGTGTGCATGTGTGTGTGTGTGTGTGTGTGTGTGTGTGTGTGTGTGTGTATGTGTATGCATGCATGTGTGCCTGTGCATGCATGCATGTGTGCCTGTGTGTGTGCATGTGCATTTATACGCATGCACATGCAATATCTGCCACAGTAAGATTCCTCACTGCTTCCTCCACCTACATGAGTAATGTTTCTGAAAATGTGTGGGAAGATTATTCTGTTTCCTTCTTTCTTCTCATAGTGTCTCTGCAGCCCTTTGGTCAGAACAACCAATGCAACATGATCACATCTGGACCAATGAGGTAGCAGAAGTTTATGAAGGGTAAACAGAATTTCCCTTCCACTTTGCAAGCATAAATCTTTTTTTTTCTAATGTGATGATAATTTAACAGAATCTTATGCTACTAAAGACAAAGATTTGGCTTAATATGTTCAATACTATGGTATGAAATTGACCCTGGGAGACAAAATGCCATCCATCAGATGAGTGGAGGAGAAAAGGTAAAAAGGTATCTTTAAAATAATGGCAGTGATACATATAGAGATAGACACAAACAAAAAATGTATATTCTTATGTTGTTTCACAATTACAAATGCCAGCATAATCCATTAGGCTGGAAAAGAAGCCCAGGATAAGTCCAATACCACTGGGCATTTCTCTTTAATTAGAAAGCCACAGATATTTTACTTTATTTTTTCTTTTATTGAAAATACATTATTGCTTCTACTTCCTTTGCAACTTCAGGATACTTCCTGTCTTCCCTTCCATTCAAATCCATACTCTCTTGTCTCTTAATAACCAAACCAAAAAATAGGTACCTGAGAAGTAATAATACAATGAAATAAAGTAAAACAAAAGCAAACAAACTTGAATAGTGTAAAACAATCAGAAAAGAGCCAAAGAAAATAGATGCAAACATACACACACACATTTGCATGCACAGTAATCCTATGAAAACAGAAAGTAGGAAGTCATAATATATATGCAAAGAACTTATAAGGTTTTAAAAATATGCCCGGATACAACACTATTAGATAAAGAAACTCCAAAGATGCCATTGAACTTGTTTTGTGTTGGCCATCTACAGCTGGGCAAGGGCCTAGCCTTAAAAGTGGTTTGTATCCCCCAAAACACTACAGACAGAGCTGGAGAGAAGGTATAGGTTTAAGATCAACTGCTGCTTCCGTAGAGGACCAAGTTCCTTCCCCAGCACCCATGTTTGGTGGCTCACAACTGCCTGCAACCACAGCTGCAGAAGACCTAAATCTTTCTCTGTCCTCCTGAGGACACCTGCACTCAGGATAGCACACCACTACATAGACACACAGACATAATTTAGAAATAAATAAAAATCCTTAAAAATGCTACAAATATACCTTATGTGCTTATTGTTACAATAACAGGAATTCAAGCCACGGAGGGTTTAATTTCCCTCTCTGAGATGAGACTTAAGCTCCAGAGAAGCAATGGAACTTCTTCCAGATTCCCAGCAAGCTTGGTGACAGAGACCTGGCACACTCAACAGCTCCCCTAGTGTCAACTAAGCATCACACTGTCCTTTCTCCACAGCGACCTTTGCCAAGGCAATGACAATGGCTGTTAAGAGGCTGAACAGTCCTATTACCAAGATAAATATTTGAGGTCATTATGCTAGGACTGAAAGTCCATCTGACAACGAGGAACATTATTTTCTCCACATCCTTATTTACTTTGGCCGTTGGAGAGAGTTCAGATTTCCAGCGAACACTGTAACAATACCCATGCCCACTCCAATGGGTATTTGTCTCCGGTCTCACACAGCCAGTCATCTCTGTCCACTGCAAAGCCTTCTTGTTATATTTCTTGGAATTCAATTTACCATACAGCTTTACTTCTCATTTATTTTGATGAATACTCTCTTCATGCTTTACACTTTAAACAATACCAATACCTGCCCTCTACACACACACACACACACACACACACACACACACACACACACACACACATACACACACACACACACACACACACACACACACACACACACACACACACACACAACACCCCTTCCTGTTTTTCCTGTGTCCCATGAACCTCAGGAGTCAGAATTGAGGAAATACCTGCCTAGTCTTCTTGATATTCTTTAGGAACCTCTTCCCAGTGTCACACCATGTAACTGCTCACACCTTTACACGGACACTAGGCCACCCCAACAACTCACTTACCAAAATGATAACAGTTCCACAACTCCAATTTCTCATCGAGGACACTACTACCTATTCTCAACGTGTGTCAATCACTTGATGGCTGATGTTTTTCTTTATTCAGCCTAAATCCCAAATAGATACAACTTACCCTCATAGAAAAGCCTCCAGCAGTGTCTGTTCTGTCTTCTGCTGTGCTTTTTCCTGTCAAGGTCCAAGACTCATTGCTGTAGCTATCTACTCTCTTTCTGCCCCCAGTACCTGCTGATTTAGATCACTAGAGAACATGCTGCGAATGTTTGATTTCACTTTAGATTTATTGTTGCAGGTGCCCAGTGAAGTCTCAATATTTCTTTCAGAAACCCACTTTCTTATGTATTATTTCTCCTCTAAACCCTCAGTCTTATTTCTAACTCTAGCTTCTGCTCTTTGAATACAGAAGGCATCCATCATCATTTCATGGCGGGAAATGCCTTTAACTAGACTGAGGATTTCACCCCATTCTCTCAAGCATGTTTCACCTTTGAATTTTTCCTGTTTATGTTGCATTACAGTGGTTCCCTTTCAACTCTCCACTCCTACACACAGGAGAGAGACGTAACAATCTCCCCACTTAAAGGAAAAACATCTTCCTTTCACTTACTCCCTTTAAACTTTGCCCTATTTTCACGTACTTGCTTGTCAAGTGGTATTTCTTGTGTATATTTATAACATTAAAATCATTTTCTGACCTTTTAAGAATCTTACGTGTTTTTAAATGCCCAATTCTTTTTTTCCTCTAGAAAGAATCATTTACAAGTGTTTTAAGCAAGTGATAAGTGATTCAAACATAAAGAACTCACAAAGTTTGCCTCTATTCTTTTGTTTGTTCGTTTCATTTTATTTTGTTTTTTTTTTCTCAAAACAGGGTTTCTTTCTGTAGCCTTGGCTGTCCTGGACTCACTATGTAGACCAAGCTAGCCTCTCGCACTCACAGTAATCCACCTGTCTCTGCCTCTACACCTGGCTGTTGGTATTCTTATATTGAACACTGACATGTTTCAAATGATTTAATATGTCATTTTAGTTACACGCACCCATGTATGCACACACACACACACACACACACACACACACACACACACACACACACACTTCTTCAAGAGTTCCAATGTATTTATGCCAGAACTTAAAAAAATTTTTTCCAACATGGACATTTCTCTCTTTTGTGAATTATTGCTTTTGTTAATATTAGAGAATATAAACTTCAAGATATTTATATAGATGAGATACAACTTTTTAAGAATTCTGTTCTTGAATAAACTTGCCATATACAAACTATATTGCATCCTCTTAACACTTTAATTTTTTTAGCTACAAATCACTTAAATTTTCTAATAATTGTAATATTTATCAAAAATCTAGAATTCCTCTAGATTTACTTAAATGTAAACTCCATAATCTTACTCAAGAGAAGAGTGAAAGCAGGGCAGTGGGGGGGGGGCACTGCTGTAGCTGCCCTCACTGCTTCTGTTATCTCTGCTGTAGCTGCCCTCACTGCCTCTGTTGTCACTGCTGTAGCTGCACTCACTGCTTCTGTTATCTCTGCTGTAGCTGCCCTCACTGCCTCTGTTGTCACTGCTGTAGCTGCACCCACTGCCTCTGTTGTCACTGCTGTAGCTGCACCCACTGCCTCTGTTGTCACTGCTGTAGCTGCACCCACTGCCTCTGTTCTCACTGCTGTAGCTGCACCCACTGCCTCTGTTCTCACTGCTGTAGTTGCACCCACTGCCTCTGTTGTCACTGCTGTAGCTGCACCCACTGCCTCTGTTCTCACTGCTGTAGCTGCACCCACTGCCTCTGTTCTCACTGCTGTAGCTGCACCCACTGCCTCTGTTCTCACTGCTGTAGCTGCACCCACTGCCTCTTTTGTCACTGCTATAGCTGCACCCACTGCCTCTGTTCTCACTGCTGTAGCTGCACCCACTGCCTCTGTTATCACTGCTGTAACTGCACCCACTGCCTCTGTTCTTACTGCTGTAGTTGTATCCACTGCCTCTGTTTGAATCCAGACTTGGCTAAGAAGCTGAAGGCAATGCTGAGCTATTTGAAAGCACAGCAATAGTTTTAAGATTCTGGTTGCTGTTATGTTTACAATCACGGGAAGCTTTGACACCAAAGACCATAGTTTTTCTGAACCTTTATGTATCCCAGGGTGGAAGCAAATACAATCACCAGACAAAATGATGGCGCTGGCTCACTGATTTGTCAAAATTACACTCTCAATTCAGATTAGGTGACTGAATCTGAAAGAACTGAAAATGCACCCAAATAAACGGAAAATGATTTTTATCCCATGTAAATGTTTTAAGTAACAAGAAGCACTTTTGTGTTTGTGAGCTATAGAGGGGGATTCCTTAGACCTGACAGTGGGACGAAAACCAAGCAGTGGGAGCCATGCTGCCACAGAGGGACCCCCTTCAGAGAAAGAACAAAACAGCAACTCGGTAGGTAACTCCAGCATCATTCTTTTCATTTATAACAACATGGTGTGCATTCAGCTAAAGACATGGTGATGAGACGTGGATGTGAGTCACTGAGTGCGCTGACAATATTCAGGAAATAAGGAAGGGGTTCACCCAATGACAAGGAAAAACTGAAACAAAACCCCATCAACTAAATGTATCTGTTACCCTGAAATTTAAAGCATACTTGTGTACTGTGAAGCAGTTTGCTGTTTATGTAAAGGAGGTGTCTGCAGTCACAATACATCATTTCCAAAGAAGCATCATTTTCTGTGTGCCTCTGGCTTTGGCTTCTTGAACAATAGCCATCCTAAGTCAATTCATTTACTTAAGAAAGTTGACTGCGGTGTCTGCTGCTCTCTTTCTGTTCTGTGGATGGGGTGATTTATCATTTTTCATTAAAGGCCCTTCTGGGGCTCTCCTCTGAAAGATGGAAAATCTCAGCTTACTGGCTTCATGAGAGCATTCGGGAGACAAGGATGATGTGTACAGGAAAGAAGTAATTGAGGAATCAGTGCCCTAGAGATGGCAGGATGCGTGACTGACCACAGTGAGGGCCTGGGTGAGAAAGGGGAGGGCACAGTGCCTTAGAAGAGACTGAGTTCTGTGGGGTACCCTGTAGTTCTTAACAAACACTTCCAGCGTGGGTCTATGCAACAGTACTGTTGTTAGTGTTCCTCAGGTTCAGTTTGTAATATCTACTCAGGGTTTAAGAGTACTAAGTTAAAGAGAGAGAGAGAGAGAGAGAGAGAGAGAGAGAGAGAGAGAGAGAGAGAGAGAGAGAATGCCTAAAAACTCATGTTTTGTGAAGTAGAAAAATCTGAATCAAAGAAGAAAAATGTCACTATGTAAGCTCAGAAAAAGAGAAAGCTGTATCTCTCGATTTGAAGTTCTGAGAAGTATAGGGGATATTTTAAAGGGGAAGTTAACACCGGCTATGAATCACGATTCAGCAGCAGCCTTTGATGACTCTATTGCAGAGAAAAGATAACTAAAGTCTCTAAATATATTAGATTCCCACATATTTACTTTATACTGTAATGTCCTCATATTCACCATGTATAAAATAGGAGAAATGTAAACATATTTCAGTTATTTGTTGATTTGCCTAGTGAATCTTGGCTAAATTCAGATAACAGTATAAATAAAATATACTTCTTTTCGCAAACTATGTACATTGGAAATTCTTCCCATTGTAGGACGTACAAATACTCTCAAGGGGCACATTTGGTTCTTTGTTCATGTGGGGTAGTGGGACTACGTGATTTATTCTCCCTTCCAACATTGCCAAAATAGAAGATAAATTAGTGTTGTCCTAGATTAAGAGTATAACTCCTTGAACAAATGATTACCATTCCAATGTGTGAAAAAGTTATCCCACCTTAGAACTGGAATTTATATTTTAAAAATGGAGTATGGGTCTTCAAACTATACATAGCAAGTTTCCTTAAAAGGAAAAAAATTCTTGCATGTCTCCTAGGACCCAGAAGTTCTATGTATCATATTTAAAATTTTTTGATTCAACTTCTCTTTCACTTTTTAAGGCTGTGCCATGTGCATAGTAATTGTGTAAGTCTGACAATCTCATAACGAGAGTTGAACACAGCAGCTGTTTAGCATTTCATGCTAATTAAATGTGATTTTCAGCATAAGCTGTTTCATTCTCTTGCCTCCAATCACTTAAGCACAAGTAATGAGAGGCACAGGTAGATGAGAGAGGATATATTATCCATATATTTCCCAATGACAAGTTTCAAGCATAAGCAAATTTTGGAGTTCAGATTCCAAAACCCATATGACTCACTATAATAGAAGTTGATGTCCAGGTGCATTTGATTTTAAGCTAGAAAGAGGCACAGTACAAAAATGCTCCAGGATCTCAAGGTACATGATGAGGATTTGTCCCAAGTTCCACAACTAACAGTAGATGGTGACTTCTGATCAGTGTCCGATATTTGTATTTCTCAGTTGCTTGGCATGCAAATGAAGGATGTCTTCTTTCACTGTAAGCAAGAGGAGTGGCAGGCAAGCACGTACAAATATTTGTACTCTGTTTCCTCATTCATGTTCAAGGTGGCGTCTCTGCCGATTTCTTTTGGCAATAATTTTTTAAAGAAAAATCTATGGACTTATATGTAAATAAATTATCTTCTATTTTGTAAATGTACCGTATTGTCATACTGATTTTCCTGAAGATAAAACACAATAGGCAGACTAGGAAGGAGTGATCAAGACGGATATTCACAGTAACATGGTTGTCCATTGGTTAAATACTAGAACTATTGATTGGCAGTTCATGCATTTTATTCAAGTTCTATGATGATTATCTTTATAAATATGAGCATGATACATTGTTATGCATATTAACATAGGAATATTTAAAGCAAGTCTTATGAATATAAAGATAGATTATGAGAGATCTTTTTTCTCTCTCCTGTGCTGATGCTGGTGCCACGAAGTTATAAGAAACATCTGAGAGAAATTACACACAAAAAAAAAATGTGAGAATTTTTTCCTGCCTCAACATCACATATGCTGAGATCCAGACACAATTACCCTTTAGAATGTATTGCAGATGCGGCGTTTAGTAAATGGGTGCAAGATGTTTGCGCAGAGAGAAGCCTGCAGCCCAGTGCTGGGGAAAACTGGCAGAAGCCGTTAGTAGAGGTTTTTAGAAGGTTGCCAACCCGGATCATTTTTTCCTTGAGAGTTTTGGCAGTTGCATTCCATCTCTTCAGATTGCATTTATAATTGGTTGTTTCCATGGAAACATGGATTTAAATCCATAGTTTTCTTTATTAACTAGCTTTAAAATGGAGGTGTGCCCTGAGCAAAATGGGATTTGGGGCAGGGATGGGAGATAACAGCAAACCTATCTGTGTCCACAAGCATGAGTTGCAAACGCATGTCTATTGATCTATGTGCAGCGTGTCATCTATGCTCATTACTTTTTATAATAATTTTTAACAAAGATCTATAGACTCACATTTATTTATTTGTTGACCAAGTTCATTGGTACTATTGTCATTTTTGTAATACTGTTTCAAAGGGCTCCCATTTGGCATAACAAAATTCATGACATGGTACAGTTTTCTGTTTTTGATTCTGACAAAAAAAATCGAAAGATTAGATGTTCTTCATGCCTTACATTTTAAAATCTCAGAATATTCAAGTGAAAACTTGGATAAGTACTTGTATGTCTGGAATGTTCCTGCAAAGACTGCAATGGTCGTGGAGTTGGAGAATACGATCTGACAGTACAATTGGCAAGGGCTTGTATTGACTTAACTTAGTGGGTAAGTCTTGTGCCATGCTGAAATCCTGAGTTAGCCGAAATACATGAAAAGGTCACTAGTTTTGTAAAAACTTGCAGAGTTTCCTGCAAATCTCGTGGAAATCAATATCCAGATCACAAAACATGTTTCTGATTCCCATTCAGTCTCATTCCTGATGAGTGTAGAGGTTTCCCAAAAGAACATCTGAGGCATAGAAAATGTCAAGGAAAACATCAAATAAAGATTTAGTTCATGTGTAATGGGCTGGAGTTGGAGTTGGGAAGAAGACTGTGAACTATTGCATTCCTAGGTAATTTTCCACTGACTGGAGGTGGGGGGTCAAGTATGTATAGAAAGCAACTTCCACAATTGAACATTCTAGAATGCACACATGTCTAAATTACACGAAGTAACACTTGCCATCAAATTATAAGCAAAAATTATGAAAGCTAAGGATTTGTGCTATTCAAAAGATGACAAATATTTTCTCTTTTTCTCTCCTTTCCTCCTCTCTCTCACCCACAGTATCATTGATCTTACATTACATACTCAGTCATGTAAGATATACATCATGGTTAGCTGTGGTAACTTCTTCATAATTTAAATTGTCTTAAATTTATGAAAAAGAGCATTTCTATACTGTGCCTCGCAATTTGTAAGGGCTAGGCCTGACTGAATGTGTCTGTTGTACATTACTGTCAACTCCATTCTCAGATACAACTACATCTTTTCTCATCAGCTTCAACAATATTTGGAAGCTTTAGAAAAATTGGAGAGAAATTCCTGTATTCCCAGGGGTGAAAAAATCACAGAATCCAAGCTCCTGTGATGATTCAGGACCATGGACAACAACCAGAGCCTCACCTGCCTCCACCTCCCAGTTCAAAAGTGAGAGCCAAAACAGGGCAAAGTCTTTATTATTTTTAAATCAGCTTTGCTTCTTGTTAAGATCGTTCTCTATGTGTAAAGATTTTTTCTACATGCTTCCTATAATCAAGCGAACATGATTTCTCTTGGAGAAATAATGAGCTGACTAATTTTCAATTCAGAAATCTGGATTCTATACTATGAGAAGCATAAGCCAAGTTTACAAGGTAAATTCGCAAAGACGGGACTCCCAGGACCATAGCCAGATGAAATGGGATGCATTACTTCATGGGGGAATAAATAAAATGAAATAAGAATCATATACATATACGAATGCATACACACATACACAACTAAATATATATACAACACATTTACATATATGCACAACATAAATATTAGGATAAATAATGACCCTTCAAAGACATTTATGTCCTAATCCTTTTAGCCTGTTATTATGTTTCTTTGCAAGGTATAATCAGATCTGTACATCAAATTAAATTCACTGGAGCTGAAGAGATGTTCACGGGTTAAAAGAGCTTGCTGTTCCTGAAGAAGACCTCAATCCAGTTCCCAGCACCCAGAGTGGGCAGCTCACAAACACCTCCAAGGACAGCTCTGGGGCTTTCCCATTCTTTCTCTCCCCCTTGGGCACCTATACTCAGGTGTACAGACACACATATAAATATGTACATGCACATAATTAAATATAAAATAAATATTTAAACAGCAAATAAAAATTAGATTTCTGATTTATTTGTTAATGGTTATACTGTAAATTTTAAGTTATTTGGTTGTAGTAATTTACTATGGCAGCAATAAAAACTGATAACATGTATGTATGTAGAACTCACATGTACACTGAAGGAAAATGACTCAAAGACAATGAGATCACAGCATATATTTGAAATAAAGGGCTTCTGAATGATTTTCTTTTTTCTGTTTTGATAAATTGACTAAAGCATTGAGTGAATATATTATTTTACATTCATTTCTCTGGTCAAGGTAAAATATATTATACAGTACCACATACATACATACACACATATACATACATATATAACACATATATAAAATAACATTTAATATTTTATATTCTCTGATATATCAAAAACAGCAGCAATCAATACAGAACTCAGTAAAATATAATATAGTCCACGAAAAATTTGTTTGCATACTAAAATTTCTCTAAAATTAGAGATTAAACTATTAAATATAATGTTTAATATGAAAGCTAATTCAATCATATTTGGAGAAGGAAGTGAGTAGAAAGCAAATATAGAGCTGTTACTTGTAAACCTGCTTTTCCTTTCATGTTTAAATGCTGGACATTTTACACATGGAAAAGAGTGGTCACACATGTTCACAGAATTGGATCACTGATGAGATCTTTGGAGAAGTCACCAAGCTTTAAAAGACTATGAAAACAGAGACAGAAAGAGCTGAGAGAAGAAAAAGCAGAATAACTGGGTATAAGTACTGTTGGAGGAGGAGAAGGAAGAGGAGGAGGAGGAGGAGAAGGGGGAGGAGAAGGAAAAGGAGGGGGGGGAAGACTATGGGACCCAGCTCCTTCCTCCACTAATACATAGAGTTTGGCCAGAGTTACACCGTAGTCAGTGCCAACATGCCTCATTTTAATTCATGCAATCACAACAAGCAGAAGGTTTTATTCTCCCCACTTTAATAGACTTACAGACCTATGTAACCAGCCCAAGCTGATGGAGCATCTGTGGCTGAGCCAGCAGCAATAATTTAAAGGTATCTGATTCCAAAGCCATGGTTTTCCCATCATGTATCTTGGAGATGAGTACACAAAACCTTTCCTTTAACTCTTTGTCTTCCAAACAGGCAGTATTCTGTTTCCTTGTCATGGGAACAAGATTTTTTTTTAAATGAAATTGGACAGTGATTCAGAAGGCCTCCCAAGCTGCCAGCCTCAGCCTCACTGATGGGTTAAGTATTCCACAGCTCTCCCCTGGAAGAGTACAGAACTCTGCAAAGAGAGGACAGGACAGCCAAAGCTACACAGGGAAAGCTCAGCTCAAAAAACTGAAAACAACCACAAAAGGTGTGCTAATATTAGTCCAGCAGTTTTCAGAAATACTTTTATTTCTATAATTTTTTATATTTATTTTACTATGTTATGTGTGTGACTGTTTCCCTTGCATATTTGTGGCTCACATGGTACCCGATGCCTATCAAGATGGGCAGAGCATTTTAGATCCCCTGAGACTGGAGCTAAAGACAATTGGAACTGCCAGGCTTGTGCTGGGTATTGAACCTGGGTCCTCTGTAAGAGCAGCAAGTGGTGTGTGTGTGTGTGTGTGTGTGTGTGTGTGTGTGTGTGTGTGTTCATGTGTGGAGATAAAAAAAGATGGTGGGTTGGGAGAGAGAGAGAGAGACAGAGAGAGAGACAGAGAGACAGACAGAGAGAGAGAGACAGAGAGAGAGAGAGAAAGGGAGAGAGAGAGAGAAGAGCACCTTGCACCTGAATGCAGTGCCATGGAAGTCAGAAGATGGCATAAAATCCCCTAATGATGGAGTTACAGGTAGTTGTGGCCTCTAATATAGGTCCTAGGAACAGAACTCTGGTCCTCTGAATTAGCAGTTAGCACTATTTGCTGCTATGCCAACTCCTGGGCCCCAAGCTTCCAGTAATTTCTATGAGTTCTTTATCAACTATTTGAAATGTTTAGTCTATGATACCATTTCTGTGAGCATCAGTTTGTCATGTGAGCTTCTTTAGTGAAGATCGCTATTGTCTTAGAACTAGGGAAGGTCTGGTTGGAAGGGACAAGCGGACATTCTGAACAATATCCATAGATCTTTTCAGTAGCAACTCACGTTGTGTAGCCTCCATCTCTTTAGAAACAGACAAGGCCTGTAATCAGAGTCCTTCATTTACATATAGAGCCTCTTTCTTTTACCAGATCATTTTTCTTCAGTTTACAGAGGGATTACATCCCCTTTCTTCCTCTCCTTCTAGTCCTTCCCTCATAACCTCTTCCCCCCACCCCATTATCCTCAGAGAAGTGGAAGCCCCAACCCCCCACCCCCATGGGTACCAACCTACTCCAGTACATCAAGTCACAGCTGGATGGATGTATCCTACCCACTGAGGCCAGACAAGGCAGCCCAGCTATGTGAAAGAAATCCAAAGGCAGGCAACAGAGCCAGAGACAGTTCCTTGTTAGGGAATCTGCAAGAACAAGCTACACATCTGTTCCATGTGTGTAGGGGGACTAGGTCCAATTCGTGCATGCTCTTTGGTTGGTGGTTCAGTCTCTGTGAGGCCCCATGGGTCCAGATTAGTTTACTCTGTAGGTCTTCTTGTGGTGTCATTGACCACCTCCAGCTCCCTCAATCCTTCTTCCCACTCTTCCACAAATTTCCTCGCGCTCTGCCTATTGTTTGACTATGGGTCTCTGAATCTGTTTCCATCAGGTGCTGGATGGAGCCTCTCAGAAAACAGTTATTCTAGGCTCCTGTCTGTCAGTACAGCAGAATATCATTCATGGTGTCAGGGCTTGGCTCTCTCCCATGGGTGGGTCTCATTTGGGCCAGTCACTGGTTGGTCATTCCCTCAATCTCTGCTTCATCTTTATCCCTGCATACCTTGTAGGCAGGACAAATTTTTGGTTGAATGTTATGTAGGTGGGTTGGTGTCTTCCTCCCTCCCTCCACTAGAAGTCCTACCTGGCTACAGGAAGTGGTCCTTTCAGGCTCCATGTCCCCTGCTCGTAGATGTCACAGCTAGGGTCACTCCCATAAACTTCCAGAATCCTCTCCAGTTTGTTGTATATCTACTTCCCAAAGATCATTACAAGTCCCAGAGTACTGATGGTATGTCCCATAAGCCCTCCATCCTCTATCCCAAATGTGATAATATTGCATGATGGCAGCAAACATCACAGCCAGGGAAATGACATTGATTTAGAGTAACTAATTAACCTTTAAATATTCATTAAAATGTTACCCTGCACCCTCTAGTTGCTATTTATTGGCCAGGAACCACTCCAAGATTCCACCACACTTATTTACTTGTGTTTATTAGCCTCACCCAATCTGAGCATACATTATTTTACCACAAAATAAAAAATTTTCTAGTAAAGTGATGTATATGTTTGGAAAATAATTTCACATATCTCGGTGGGTAATGAGATCAATAATCTGAGCATTTCCAACATCTTCAAGCACTGCTCGTTTTACAGGTCGGGATTTTGCACTCTTCCCATTGCTTACGATGGTATTAGAGATGAGACTACATTGGTACAAGCACTAGAGAGACAGGCAGCAGTTCACTATGGGTTTCTTTCTATTTCTTTCCCACTCATCTTCTGTCTTCAGTGATCACTGTTTTATTCTGTTTTTCTATGAGACTGACTTATTGGTTTGAATGTGGCATATTTTGAAGTCAGGCATATTTACTGCCTTGATGTAGTCCCATTTAGTTACTTGTTTCAAAAAAAATTTTTTTTGAGTATGCCAGGTTGAATTTTAAAATCACAGTGCTATGGTATCTGAAAGATTACATTGCTAATTTGACTATCCCTCAGTCATATACAAGAATTTGTGTATTGTCATGATAGAAGGTGACAAGTGGAACATGGATTTATGAAAGATTTCTATATCTCAGTCTGTACAACGTTTAATTTTTCTCTTGGAGAATTTTGTCCCCACAAGATATGAATTTATATTCATGATATATACATCATGCTGGTAATTAGCCAAACAGAGTCAGTATCATTTATTAGAGAATTCCAATAAAGAACACTCAGCAATTCTTCTTGGAGCCTTCTGCCTTCCCCATGAGAAAGCAGCTGGTGGTACAGAGTTGAGTGCCAAAGTCCATGTGCCAAGTCAGGAGAGGATGAAGCAAGTGATCTTTGAGCACTGTCCTTGTCTCTCCGTTCTGCTGCCTGTTGGTCCAGGGAAGCACAATGAGCTATGATTTTGGCAAACCGGTTCAAATACTTTGCCAATACTATAGGTCACTATCTGGGAGCAGTTCTCTGTGTGACTGGCTCTTTCACTGCTTGCTCTTTTGACTGAGACATCAGTGTCCCGAGATGGAAGTCAAACGAATCAATCCATCCACGTTCTCTGATACATAGGTGCATGTCCACTGCTCACTGGGACTGATATCCAGCTTATGCCCAATCACCACTGTAGCTGCCTTGCACAGGGATGCAGCCCTAAGTGGACCATGTCTGGCCTCACACCAATGGAGAATTTGATACAGCACTATGCCATACCACAAATGTTACTACCACGGCCTGCAGACTGAGTTCAGGATAGCATGCTTTCCCATCATTCAAAATTATGATGCTGGCTGCCTTCTTTGTTTTATGTTGTTGGCTCTCTATCACACCTCTCTTTACGTGCTTATGAGTTATCAAACTCAATGTTACTCTATATGCCAATGATGGCTCTCCAACTTTAGTATGCAAAGGATCCGAAAGGGAGAAAAGTTTTGAAATACACAAAGAAAGAGCATAACTTAACATCTTTGTCTCTCAATATAAAAACAGACCCCCAAATTGTTTTCATGTTAACCTGTGTAATTTCTCTCTGGACCAAGGGGATCCCTCACCTTCTAAATAGTATCTGGATTTGAGAGGTAAAAATATGACAAAAGTTCATGTGTAACTCTTCAGACAAACATGACAAAACATTTTGAGTATGCACACCCATTATTCTTTTAGAAGAAAAATCACTTTATGAATAATCATGTGCCTTATAATCTGTGTATATTTTACAGAAGCACTCACCCATGGGGACATTGGTATTCACTGATGAATGCTGTTGGATACCCATTATTATACATATGAGTAATAGGATCTTGTTGAAAGTGACAGCAAGTTAGTTAGCAAGGCAAGAAGCCTGGAATGGCAACACAACTTCCCCAGGAAATTGCTTACATTGATTTTTACTATAATGAGGCACCTTGTATTAGCATATGTACTTGCTCATTGTACATTATTCCTGAAAGAGAGCTGGGTGCTCATTTGAAGCCACGATACATGGAAATAGAGACTAGATACCCATTTGAGTTCTGGGGCTCAGGGAAGTGGATCCACAGAGCTGGTACCTTCCTAGCACAGGAGTCTTTATAGCAACTTCCTGGCAGATGAAGAAACCCAAGATGGCAAATCACAGCCCACTCTTAATATTTTTTCATTGTACTGTGGAGTGAAAGAATGTTTATACAGTCACTTAGTGCATGCTGTTTTTTTAAAAATAAGAATTCTAGATTTTATTTTAAATGTAATTTTATCTTTTGGTTGAAACAGAACCTCATTCTGTGGTCCTGTTTGTCCTGAACCCCACCATGGAATTTGTAGGCTGGCTTCTAATTCAAATCCACTCTTTGGAATCTACCTCTCAAGAGCTGTAAAATGGGCCAGCATACCCTGGAATACTGTAAATTTCTAAAACAAATATTTTATATCAGAGTGAAAAAAAATCCAATTAGCTTAGGGGATAGATAACTGACTTCTTTTCAGAGAGTTCTGTCCAGGGGGATAACATGGGGCATGCAGACAGCAGATTAATTCCTTCAATGGTGTCTAAGGGTTAGAAAACTAGATTGGTTCTAGTCTCAGATATTTCTCTGGTTAGATGAGGGTAGGTTAAAAAACAAATCCGAGTCCGAAACAAAGTAGTTATATAGGAAAGTAATTCCCATTTATATTCAGGTGGAGTGAATACACTCTAAGGAAGCATACAGCTGGGATGACAAAACTCATGGTTAAAAAGAGGCAGTTGTGTTTGAAAGCACTCAGGGGCCGATGCGTGACAATGGAAGCAAGAGCTTAGAAAGAGATCTGTAGTTATTAGGCCCCCACTTTCATCTTATGGCAATGAAACCAGGACAGACAGTGGCAGTGTGCCAGTTCTGGGGCACTAAATTAACAAACATTTCCTGAATGCCTCCTTATTGTAAGAATCACTGTAGAGGAAGGCAAAAATAAGCATGTACCTTTTTCTCAATGTGCAGAAGGGACACAGATTTGTACAAAGACATTTGAAATTCAATGGAATAGGAATAAGTCATGCCTAAAATGTTGTTTGGAGTTCAGAGAAAAAGTGGCCAGGTTCCGGCTTTGGGATGAGGGGAGGGAGGTGGGAGACATCAGGAATTCTGGGCCTGTGATTAAGGAGGGAAGATGTGAGGTATATCATCAGGTTACAGAGAATGAAAGACAAAATTGGAATGCACTCACAGTTGGTGGAAAGCTGTGCTGCGGGACCTTCAGTGCACACCAGATACCTTGCTTAATACTAACCTCTAAGGACATCATGCCTTTCTTTATGAACTCAGCAAGCTGGCCACATAAAGTTTCTATTACCCACCCTTCCATATCCTAGTCACGGTGTCCCCTTTGCATCATCACTCTTGTGCCCTGATTACATAAAATTGGATTTAATGGAACACAAACGTTCTGATACTGCTGTGGGGCCCATTAGGGAATCGGGACAGCTATTAATTTATATAACAATGTGGGTACACTGGACAAAGGAATGATTGGCATCCAGGGTGAGAATGGAGAAGGGTACACAGAATAGTGTGTGGCTGAGCTGGAGAGAGGACCAAGTGAAGAGAGAATAACTGCACATAAACCATGCATGATGCACACTATCAAGAACAACTAGAGTGGATCCCATGAATTTGTAAAATCCATATTGCTAACAATCAAAATAAACTTGAAACAAAAACAGTGTCATTAAAATGTATACATGGTAGACTTAGATTTAAATTATTTTGATTGTGGATAACTATGGTTAATAAATGCAGAAAATAAAACTTTGGGAAAAGAAGCCTACTACAGATTAAGTGGAGTGGTTGGGGCAGGTCTCACAAACACAGGTCTAGAAGCCAAGATAAGGACCACTGGCTTATCCCTACAAAATTCCTGGTCATTATAGAACCACAATGGGAAATAGACTGGGGCTGGAGAAGGCAGGTGTGGAGCAGCATGCAGACTTTACATTGCTGAGGAGAGGAAGTGATGATTCCAGTCTTGAGGTGTCGGCCTGAGGTATCTGCGGGTGACTGAAAAATGTCCTGAGAGTGGGACTTACATATAAGGAATTCCTGGACAAGCCATGAAATGCCAGCGTTGTTGAGAAAGCCACTGATACAGCTGCTCCTGCAGCTCAGCTTCTGCTTACCCATCCCAGCACACAAACCACCAGATCCAAAACAGCAAACGGAGACCTCTCCCTTCCATATGCTAGGACTTCCTCTCTTTGGAAGATTCCAGCATGTCAACTGCAGGAACTTTGATGGCGAACGATTTCACATACTGGCAATATTCAGAGAACCTAGAGTCACATTACACAGTGTCAGAGTGCTCCCTTGTGATGCTTACCTTGAAGCATTTATTACTATATTAAGTATAGCCCCACTTTTCATTTTTTCTGTATTCTTCTCTCATACACCACACCCTGAGCACAGCCTCCCCTCCTTCCTGCCCCCTCCTCACCTCCTCTCTCACTCATAGCCACTACTCCGCCACTTCCCTTTAGAAAAGAACAGGCTTCTCAGTGATAATTACTGAACATAGCATGACAAGATGCAATAAGACCAGGCACGGACTTCATATCAAGGATGGACAAGGCAACCCAGTAGGAGGAAAAGAATGTTTTTACAGTTTTTTCCCTATTTCATCAGACAATAGTGTGTGGAACAGTTCTATTAAATTCCATGATTATGCTTTGAATTCTGTTGATAAACATTATGATAAACATTGACTTCCATAAAAATAACCTTTACCTCTTTTAAAGCACATATGAAGCATCAATAGGCTTCCTGGTCTCTATTGTCTTAGATATTTGCTATCTGATCCCTAACAGAGGATGTATGCATATGTTCACTCCATAGCAAAAATGCAACCCAAACAAGAAAGCGACACTATGCCCATCACTATTCTCAAAAAGCCTTGTTGGGCAAATGCTGTAGTCAGCAGTTAGCCCTACCTCAGTTATGAGACCAGAAACATAGACATGACAAATCATGTGTCGCTTTACTGTGAGCTGTGCTTCTCTCATGGAATGCCGTGAACTGGGTAACAGATAATCAATGACAGCTTATTTGGCTCACAGTTCTGGAAGCTGAAAAGTCTAAGACGGAAGGGATGTACCCAGGGATGACATTCTTGCTACACTACCACTGAGATGAACTCTCTATAATATTAAGAGTCAGTTCCTGAGATGAAAAACCTACTCCATGAATAACAGCACCAATCCATTCCCAGGGGTTATGACCTAAGTGGCACTTAAAGGTTTCCTCCTTTTAATAGTGTTACAATGGCAATGTAATTTCCATACAATTTTTGGAGAAGGTATTCAAATGGCAGCATTTGCCCAAGTCTGTACATCATCAAGTGAGGAAGGGATGTGAAATCTAGTTGACAGGCCTGAGCTTTTATATTCATGATCATGGCTTAGCCTTCTGTGTGGCTGGGCTGCTGCTCCATCCCTCCTCACCGGTGTGCCTCACCTTGATCCTTATGGCTCCAGTAGACCTGTGAACTTTCTGTCCTTTCCTTTTCTTTTCTAATGTTTTCTATGTGACTGTCTCCATCATTTGCACCTCCATCATCTCCACACCAAAAGGGGTCCCTCAGCCTCAGGTAAGAACGTCTGAACATAGTCTCTGAACTTGCATTTATAACAGCTATGATTAATGCTTGAGATGGTAACAGTGTCCTGAGATCAGAGTGAGAGCTATTCCGATCCCCGTACCCTGGCGTCATGTTTCTAATCCATGTAGTGTGAAATATGATGTCACTTTCAATGTCCGTTACTTAGTCTTTGGTTTCTGTGATGGATAACTTTGGGGTCACAGTGACTGGGCTTAGGGATACCCTGACTCCAGGGAAACCATGTGCATGTCTGTTGAGTGCATTTGGATCTGTTGCCTAAACATGGACTCTCTGAGCTCAAAAATGTGGCTGAGCACTGTGCAAAACACTGAGGGCCCAGGTAGGATAAAAGGTAGAGAAAAACTAAACTATCTGGTCTTCAACCCCATCAGAGACTTCATAAGGAATAAAATGAATTATCTGATTTGACAGGAAGTGCAAGTAAGCAGCTTCAAAAATGAGAAAAATGACAGGAACAGTTTGATGCCTTAACAGTCACCCAAAACTCTATTCTGTTGGAGCATCATCTTCAGCCCTCTGGCCCAATATATCTGACAGACATATTTATGAGACAGGAACTATTGAAGACCTGCTTATCCTGTCTTGGCAGAGTTTGGCTATCAACTGTGCCTGCATCCAAGATTGTCCATTTTTAGGCAGAATTCTGTCTGTGGCAAAAATGATGACATTTTTCCCAGTGGCTGGTTTGCCACATTTGAAGCCATCTCCATAAGAAAGTTCACTGGGTTGCCAAATACAAATAGTCAAAACATTATGAATGTAACATTTATATAATTCCTGATTGTTTTGTAGTTCATCTTGTTGTAGGTAATTTGTTGTATATGTGTGTAATAATATAAATTCAAATGTAACAAAAAGGACAAAAAAGTAGAGGAAAAGTCAATTTTCTGTCTGATCATCTAGGGCTAGGGCACTCATCACTGCTTTCCTTTAAGTTGGAGCTCAAATTTCTAATGTCTTCAGACAACTGGACGTACAATGGGCCACCCACCCCAAGGTCTGAGGCTTCCAACCATGGTCCCTTGGTCATCTAGATTTCATATACTACATCATGGGATTCAGCCTTCATGTGAGCGAGTCCCCCAGCTCACTCCATGCACACATACCCACGTCCACACATCCACACAGCCATGGATACCTTTTTTACTCTGCCCCTCTGGAGAATTCTTATCTATATAGCTTATAACAGTTATCAGTGAGGACTAAACTGTGTGCCATGTGGTTTATTTTCAACTCAAAATTGAGTTCTAATGGTTTTCTTGATATAAGAATTTATGAAGCCAAGATACAAAAATGCTTTGATATAAGGGGAAAACCCCAGGTAACCGTAGCACCGGTATGAAATGATTAGCACAGTTTTCTTCCACTTAAGGAATTTCTGTTGAATTAAACACAGTTTATAATAGATAAAATCCCATAACAAATTTAATGATTTATGTCTCATCAGAATTTTTACAGATGATTATTTTTTCCATAAAAGGTTTATCTGTGGCCTGTATGTCTTCATATTTCAGTTATTTCTAGGACATTTATTTATGTTGATTGCTATATGATAGCCAAATTACTTAATATGTGGAATATGTGTCTAGCATATATGTATGATTTAACTTACTGCTAACAAATCATTTAATACTATATATTATGAATACACAAAAATATGTAAGGTATAAGGATATTCAGGATTTGTAATCAAGTACTTAGTTAAGTACTCTCTCGGAGTAGCAAGAAGAATTTGAATATTATTTTATTTTCTTAAGTGTACATACTTATTTCCACTGTAGTAAGGCCACCAAAGTTCAGAAATAAATTATTTAAAAGATGGACATTTTGATACATGTAATTCACAAAAAAATGATAATGTACTGTTTTTAGTGTGAGAATAAACAACAACAACAGAGAGACAACAGACACAGCTCTCTCAAAAGCAGTTTTGGACAAACATTGAAGGAAAGACAGTTTTCAAACAAGTCTCAAGTTCCTCCCTGTCCAACTGCATGTCAGCACAAAGAGACAATTAGCTTTCAAGTGAAGGCCATTGATTACTGACGCAACTGTATGTAAAATAAGGTATTCAGAAAAAAATATTGTAATTCATCTTAGAAACATCTCAACCAAAATGTTAAATTAAAACTATGTAGAAACATTTTATAAGCCTCTCAACACTCTAGGATGAAAAAAAAAAAACCACAAACATTATATGTCATTCTTTGATCAGCTTGATAATTGCCTTCGAAGAATTAGTTCAATTAATGTACCATACAATTGCTAGAAGGTATTCCTTTAATCTTTATTTTAGAGATTTACGCTTAGAGATGAGGAGAGTGATGGAGTTTTAAATCATTCATCTGGCTAATAGAACTAGCAATTCCTGAACATGAGATGGAACATGAACCCAATGTCAGAAATCTGTTTAGATTAAATTAAATACCCAGACTGGAATGGTCCTTTAATAAATGATTGTGCTCCAAAGACTGAATTGACAACCAGGGAGCCCACATGGGACTGACCTAACCCCTCTGCACACATGTTACAGTTGTGTAGCGTGGTCTTCATGTGGGACTACTAACAACTAGAGAACAGACTGTCTCTGACTCTTCTGTCTGCTTTTGGGATTCTTTTCCTCCTACTGGGTTGCCCTGTCCAGCCTTAATACGAGCGAAGGGCCTAGTCTCACTGCAAATTGGTAGGACATGTTTGGTTGCTATCCATGGGAGGCCTACCTTTTTCTGAACAGAAAGGAGAAAAGGAGGAAGAGTCAATGGGGGCGGGTAGTACAAGGGGAGGGGAGAGGGGAGGGACTTGGAGGAGAGGAGGGAAGGGAATCTGCAGTCAAGATATTAAAAACAAGAGGAAAAGAAAGTGATTGTGGCATTGAAGAGATGTCTCGACAGTTAAGAACACTTGTTGCTCTAGCAGAAGCCTTGAGTTTAGTTCCCAGCATCACAAAGTGGCTCACAACCATGCCTGATCCCAGTTGCAGGGGATCTGATGCTCTCTTCTGGCCTATAGGTGCAAGGGGGCAGCCAAATACATGTCTACGCATTCAGGCAATGCAGCCATGCACACAAAATAAAGCAAACAAACCATCTGAAAAGATAAAGTCATCACCACTTCCTGCTATTCATGATCCGGTGGCTTTGTTTACAGATGTGCTTCTCAGAGACAGAATTTGGCAAAGGTGGAATGATGCCTTTTACATGTTAAGAGAAGGCGTTCCCAAGGATGCCTTTGATGGAGTAAGCTGCCATGTTGTACAGATTGTACAGACCCCACATCCAGGAATTGAGCCCTGTCATTGGCCAACAGCAAAGAACTTCAACTCTTCTTGTCACAGCCCGTGGAGAAAGACCATTTCTCGGTAAACCTGACACCTTGAGGATCAGAAGCTGATTTCCAACCAAGTCAGACCTGGACTCTTGGCCAATAGAAAATCTTCTGTAAGGAAAAAAAATGTGTGATATGCTATGCTGCCAAGTTGAGGGGTCATTTCTTATATAGAACCAATAAGTTCATGTGTTCTGTTTTAGTATTGGGACCATATCAAAGCACACTGTTGCACTTTAAAATGACTCAAATGCCTTATTTCCATTTAAGGATCACTTCAAATGATGCCTTACACGGAAGAAGAAAAAAAATCAACCAAATGAAGTTCCAGTTCCAAAGGAAAGAGACTCCATGAACTGGAAGAAAAATATCTTTTCAGGTATACAGGTCATGACTTTCCAAGCAGTAAACAACCAGGAAGCCCAGACCCTGAGTATAAGGACATTTTTAGGGTACAGAATCTTTTCTGATGGTCTTCTCTTTATTGCATACCAGACTGTGTTATTTCTGGTACACAGAGAGACATAAACAACTAGATATAAAGAGAGAGAAAAGGAAATAACCTACTTAAAATTAACTAACTCAGAAAACAAAAAACATCAAGAAGTTGAGAGGAAATGAAAAAAGCAGATTGCTCTACACCTCAAAGCCACGCCAGCTCCTAAGCCACCCCTGTTCACATGCCCACAGGGGACTGAAAGGCCAAGGCTGAGAAAAATGAGGCCACACTTTCTACTCTTTCACCTTCCCATTCACGGAATATACTTTTAAGTGTCTGGTATCTGTGGTCATCTAAAAGGAAATTACTTAGCTTTTTCTAACTCACCACCTGGATATCCCTAGCTCACTTCCGGTTTCAAAAGTTTACAGCTATTTACCCAAGAGACAAAATTTATTGAAGCAAACGGCTTAGCTGAGAGTCAATCGTTTCCTTCACTAAATTCAGTGGTCCAGCCAACATACAGCGTGAGCGTTAGGATCAGCCTCTCACTGACTCTTCTGTCATACGATCCTTTGAGTGCACAGTTCCGTGGCAAGTGTCTGGATATTGGTCTCTGACTTCTTGCTTCAATTCCGTTATTACAGATGAGATATTTGTACTATGTACAATAAAGTGTTAAGTTTTGGGGCCCACAGTGCTTTGTTCATCATTGTACGTGTCTTGTTATTATTTGACACCCCCCAAAAAGTCTTCAAGTGCTCAAAAAAATGTCATTGAGTATAACATCGTTATGTGCCCATAAACTCTCAGGTGAGATGAAACTACTGGAAGCTGGAACCGCATTTAACAAACCTATCCTGCTACCCAGCACAGGCTAGCCATTTAGCCACACAGAGAGTCCGGTGAATACGTTTATGAATGGAGAGCTGCCTCCAAGCTGCGGCTGGCTGCTGGTACTCAGCATCTAGAGATCACATTCATATTAAATATGCCTACTGTAACAAAGATGCCTACATTAAAAAATAAAAGTCAAAGCATGGCTTCTGTTAGATGTGCGTCACTCGTGTAAGCTTACAAAGTTGACAAACCCCAATATGAGGTCCATCTGAATCTCTGGAAAGGTTCACCCTGTTGGGCAGGGAAGAGGCTAAGGAAACCTCAGCAGAAATATAGTAGGAAGACAGGATCCCTGACTATGTGCTTAGGACTGTTACACCATCCTGCTTCTACGCCTCTTCAAATCAGAGCTCACTTAAAATGGTTTTGTGTAATATGCAGCGAACGTGTGCCTGAGGTTAACATGCCATCACCGAGCTGTAAAGGAGACATCTTCATGACCACATATAAGGAATATAAATGTGATTCTCTGAGACACAGAACAGCAGGATAGTTTTCTGTGGCATGTGGGTGCCTGGCATAACATAATGAATGTATCCCAGACAATTCAGACACAGCCGACTCCTGCTCACTGGTGCACTGGAGATCTGCCTGCTTTGCCTGAATTTTACTTTGACTTTCTAGGTCATCTTTTCTTCATTTGAGAGACACAAAGGATTAAATCTCAACAATAATGAATGGTGGATTTTAAAAGTTATATACTCTAAGCATTTAACACTCATTTACGTGGTGGGAATTTGTGAGGTGACGTTTAAAATACTTGAGTTGTATAAAAAGAAGCTTCACTGTTGGACACATGGAGCAACTTGAACTAGTAATTACTGGTCCGTTTTTTGTCCTGCGCCACTTGGGTGTTGGATTCAATGTTTCCACCCATTGTTTCTCTCATCATAGTCATAATGTAAGCATGGAATACATGGCAGCCAAGAAAAACAGAATGTCAGAGAACAAAGGCGGGAAATAAGCCATTTTGCTTTATCTGTTAGCTTGAAAATGGGAGAAAGTTTGGTGAGAAAGTGAAATATGTAACTAGAGGTGAGAGAGAGAGGGAGGGACAGAGAGAGAGGGACAGTGAGACAGAGAGAGAGAGAGAGAGAGAGAGAGAGAGAGAGACAGAGAGAGAGACAGAGAGAGAGACAGAGAGAGACAGAGAGAGAGACAGAGAGAGAGAGAGGGAGAGAGAGAGGGAGAGGAAGAAGAAGGAGGAGGAGGGAGGAAAGGAGGGAGGGAGGGAGAGACAATGAGACAGAGACTGAGGGAGGAACAGTGAGACAGAGAGTATGGATGAGTGGTTGATGAGGGTATTAACCAAGTCTCATTTCCATTTGGCTTAACCTTCGGGGCTTGTGCATTCTCCTTAGTGCCCAAGGCATTCCCACACATGTAAGCAGTCTATATCTTCATGGATATGCACATGGAAATTTAAATCACCTTCATTTATGAATGAGAAGAGAGGAACACAGTAGTCGCTGGCTATCTTGAGAATACAAAAAAAAATCCTAGCTAATTTCTATGAAACCTGTGTCTCTGTGACAACAGCATAAGGTGCCTGGTCACAGAGTATTCTTGCGCACATGCTTGTGATGAGTTTTGGCAAATATTTAGCCTTCTGTGTGTCACAGGTAATTGATGTCTTTTGGACATTGAGACTCTCCTTAGGATCAGTATGTAAAGCCTCTCTGAATCTCCTAGGAGAGAACAAAAATTCAAAGCATTTTTCAGAAGCCTGAAAATACATGGGCCTCTGCGTCTGCGCAGTTTCAGCCAACGTCCTCCTCCTGGCCTCTGTGAACCAGAGTGCAGACCTTTCTGGCTTTTGCACTATTCCAACATCATTTCCCATAGCTTTTCTGAAGTGTAAAACTTCCCTTAGAAGGAAGAAGAAAAATCACATGATTCTTTAGGAAAGAGTTCCAAATCAGAGCCTCAGAGCCTGAGGTGACTGGTGGTAGTGTGCACTCACGGGTTTACTCTGTGGGGCTCATAGCAGTATCATTTACTCTACACTTGTGGCCATTCTTGATGAATAAAAAGGAATAAAATGCTTCTTGACTGTATGAAAACACTAAACCAAACCAAACCAACGAACCAACCAAACAAACAAAACCAATTAATAAATAAAACCAAACAGAAAAAGAGGTCTTCCTATTTTTTCCTGCATAATTTATTGGTCTAAACTCCTAATTTGTGGAGTTAATCAAGTCTTTATTTCTGTGTTACCATTGTACTAGTGTGTTGGTTAAAATGTAACAAACCAGTTACTGTGAGGTATCAGTCCAAACAAAAACAAATATCTAACTGTCTCGAGCCACAGCCTTGTATTCAAAGAGCAATGTGTGTGGGGGGATGGGGGTTAGTCTTTCTCTACCAGTTCAGATATATCATTAATATCTGGACCATCTGAGCCTATTTACTCAAATGCCTGTTCTTAGTAAAAATCTGCTGATAGAATATTCTTTTTTTAAATCAAGTTTTCCTGTCATGGCTAATAGATAGAAAGTTCCCAAAGACCTTTGTGTTCACTGACTCTGAGAATGTTGCCCTGACTTAGTATTTTCAGCTGTTGTCAGAGCTATCGTCCAACCCAGTGATTGTTTGTGTTTACATTACAGAGGCTTTGGGAGAAACGTGACTTCTGTGAGGCCCGACCCAGGCTCAGTACCAAGCTTTTTCTTTTCTTTTTTCTTTTTTTTTTTTTTTCATCCTTGGCACTGATCCTGTGTCAGTGAGATAGCTCTGTGGATGAAGGCACTTGCTACCAGACTTGAAGACCTTAGTTCCATTCCTGAACCCCACATGGTGGAAGGTGAGAACAGTCTCTTCAAGGTTTTGCTCTGACCTCCACATCTGATTTGTAGTACATATGTATATACACACATGCATGCACTACATAAGGACATGTGATGGAAACTAAGAAAAGAAACAATGATATTACTTCAGTGATATTACCCAATTTATTTTGCCACTGGGAATTCAGAAATGCGTGAGTTTGTCCCTTATCCCTCACCCCACACTGAGTTGGCAGTACAAATCAAGGCTGGAAATCACATCGCACACCCGGTGCTGACTTCCCTTTGTCAGTTCATCACAACAGTTTCCTGACACTCCTGTTGTAAACTAACCATACAAAATGAAAACTTAAAATCTCGGCTGAGGGTTGGAGGCAGTGGAAACCGAGGCTTGCTGTAAACGGATGTTCCACGACTCCTTCCCATTGTTTTTAACTCATGGGGAGAGCTACAGCTTCTCCGAATTAATGTACATCTACTAGAGAACTCCCAATACTTCACCGAGTCTAGGTACCAGTGTTCAACACCAGGGTGAATAAGGAATCTATTCTGAAGCTCTGAGGGAGGAAGTGAGATTATAGATGGGTGAATAAAATCTTTCAAACAGAGGGCCAGCGGGCCTTTATTTATGTCTGCTTCTCCTTATACGCAAATCACAAGAAGCATGCAGAACTTTCCCAACAGCAAAGGCTTTTTAGAATTGCCTTGTAAGTGAACTTCCAAGCTCGTAATGTTTGTCCACAGATCGGGGAGAATGCAGGCCAATTATGATTAATTGCTCTTCTAAGTCACAAAGCTCACGTACAGGATGGGACCTTTTGACATTGAGGTAGAATAGTCCCCATGATCATCCTTCAGCTTATTCGGGGAGCTGATTACTCATTTGCCAAAAATAAGCTCTCAAGGAAATAAATGGTCCTGCTGAAAGAACAAAACAGGAGATATTAAAATGCTTATTGGATTCATCAGTCACAAGCCCTGTGTTAGAGGAGAAAGAAGGATGAAGAGCAGAGGAGTATCTTGGTTCCTTTTCTGATCGCTATGATAAAATACCCCAACAAAGCAACTTAAAGGAGATAGGGCGTATTTGGTTCACAACACTAGGTTTCCATCCCTCGCAGCAGGGAAGCCAAGACAGCAGGTCCTTCAAACAACTCATCACATCATCCCCACAGTCAAGAGAAGAGAGGGCTGAGGCACACTCCAGTAGTCAGCTCCCTATCCCCACTGTTACTCAGTTCAGAACCTCCTGCCCAGGGAAGGGGGGCACCCACAAAACCTGGAAAGTAGTTCGTAAATTGAGACTGGAGCAATCAACGTCAATTATTCAACAGGGAGATTCTGGGGAATGTAGATGCACTTTGGGACAGCCATGCACACGGGGAGTGCACTTTGGGGCAGCCATGCACACGGGGAGTGAACTGGACCCCAGGCTGAAGCATCAGAACCCCTATGGAGGTAAGAAATGTTAAGGCAATTCACTCCAGGCTTCTGCTGTATATATGCATTACTTTTGGTTCACCTCTATGACCCGTGCTTCAAATATACAGAGTATATGCACTATAATATTAATTCTTTAAGGATGGTAATTTCTATTCTATTTTGTAGCCTTGTATATCAAAACCTTTGAAGATAGACATATGGTAGGCTCTTACATATTTCTGTTCACTTTATAAAGCCAATATGAATGCTCATTATATATAATATATTATATATAATATATATATCACATGAATATACAAATAATTCCTGAGCCTGTCTTTAATGTTTGTGTGTATATGATTGCATAGCCGACTGCTCTGTATTAAATAAACAATTAGGAGTTCACCCTTGGAAGAGACACACTCTTTCAAAAATAATTTTACAATTCAGATGTTTCTTCGGCTATCTGCATGGTGGAGGTTTTAATGGATCAACCACACTAGAATAATGAAGACAGGCACCTCGAACATGTTTGGTACAGAGCTCTTATCAACTTTGCTCACAAGATGACTTTGTTGCCATAGCATTGTAAGGACTGGCTCACTCTCCTCTTCCTACAGCTGCGGCTGACATGGTGTCATGGGCATTAGCTCATTCTTCAATTTCCCTTTCCTTTCCTTTCTCTTCCCTTTTTCTTTTCCTCTTCCTCTTTCTTCCTCTATTTGTCATCCCTTTCCTTCTCCTTCCCTTTCATTTTTTTCTTTTCTTTTGCTCTTTATGCTAATGTGGTTGCCATCAGAAAGTATATATAATGTATCAGTAGTGTAAAACATCTACATGAACTAATGGTGGAATATAGGTCAAAGTTCTTTAATAATGGCAGTGGTGTCTGGGTCATGTGGTCCATTGTTGTCAGGGCTGTCCTGTGTGTGGTATGAGGCTGCACAACATTGCTGATTTCACTCATCAGATCCCAAGCAAAAGGTCTCCAGATTTTTCCAAAAATTCCCTGGAGTACTAAATCAGTCCTGCCTAAGAACCACGGGAGGGAAGAGGGACAGTTGCCAGCCTGGGATTGGGGTGGAGCCAGAAGATGTTTAAACATTCATGGCTAATTAAAAGAATTGCCAGCCAAATACTAGAACAGGCTTGCCTAATTCCTTACAACGAGCTGGGCAAGAGGCCAAGTTCGGCTGCCCCAGTTGGCAAAACAGAAAGAGGTGAGGAGATGGGGTGAGAAGCAGAAACAAGCACACAGATAGACAAAAATGTAGGGCAGTATTTGTGGATGGGGAAATTGCCGATGAAAACTTTCGATAACACTGTTCCTTTTGGCTAGACATCAAGCAATCTTGCATTGCAATGTTCAGGAGCATCTCAATTCACTACAGCTGCTCTCCTTTCCTTTGCCGGAAATAGTCTTTGCTGGGAAGTCCGGGACGTCATCATATTGTTGCCTATATTTTGATAATGTATCAGCTGAAAAAACACTCATTATCAATAATGAAGGGCAAGATGAAAACAGTCATGGCCAACTTGTTTATTATTTTTATTGTGAAATTTCTCCAGTACGAGCCT
Organism: Acomys minous; assembly: GCF_964271855.1. Classification (NCBI taxonomy): domain Eukaryota; kingdom Metazoa; phylum Chordata; class Mammalia; order Rodentia; family Muridae; genus Acomys; species Acomys minous. The sequence goes on along the minus strand of NC_140494.1, from coordinate 44,547,398 downwards.
TGTGCTCCCTTTAGGTTTAGGTAGGAGGTGTGTAAGTGTCTGACCCTACACTGAACTTCTCAATCCCATTGCTCTCTGCCGGGCTTATGATTTCAGGCTTGTCCCCAAATCACCTTAGAGCAGACCATAAATAAGTGAAGGTGGCAACTGGAAAAAGCTGGACAACCAGGGGAAGAGAAAATCAAAAAGAAAATGGCATCTCTGAGTTGCCATGGCATGTCACCACTGCAAACCTATGCTTGCGGGAATCTCATTTGCATACACCACATAAGGGCTCATTTACAAAATACATTTTACGTCTGTGTTCTAGAAACTGTAACTGATTTCCCATCCCTTCCCTCATTATCTTCCACCAGGTCCAGTCTCTTTCTCCCTTCACACTCAATCCCAGTGCAATGTGGTCTGAGACCTGACAAATCTGTCATTTCTCTGCCTTCACCTGACACCACCTTCCCACTGGCTCACTCCATACCAAACACAGTACCCACTTCCTGTTTGGAAAACAGTATGAGCATACTCCTGCCTCAGACACCTTTTTTTAAGGCTCTTCTTTCTTTATACTACTGGAAATGTGCTCATTCCTAGACTTTTGCAGATTTATTCCCCACTTCCCGGAGAACCTCGGCACGTAGCAGTGCCACCATGCACAGGGCCTCACTTCCTCATTCACTGTATTCATTCTGTGCACAGTGGATGCAATTTTAGTACCATTCTATTATTTTCCAGTAGATTGCTCCCCTCTTCCCTTAGGATACGAGCACAAAGGTCTTTAATCTGTTTCTAGTTTTCCTCCTGTGTCTAGAGACACTCTGGCCCAAAGCAGACACCTAAAGCATGTGTGTAAGTGAACTTCTTTATTTCTAGTATTTTTATGAAAGCAGAAAGTAGACAGGAAAAAAAAAAGTAGTGAATCAGCTAACAAGGGTTTTGCTACTTCCAATTACCAGGCATCCAGTGATATTATTCCTTTAATTCTGCATCCGCGTAGTGATGGTTTGCATCTCTTTAAAGGAGTTAAAGCTATTTAGACAGATATCAACAGTAGAGAAGTGTGATAATTTTGGCCCATTTGGTTCTTATTTCATGATAACACTGCGCATTTTATTGACAAAAGTTCAAAGTAACCTAAACAAGATGGAGTCTATAACACTAAAAAGAAAGGCTCTGAAAAATTTTAACGATTCCAGCACTTGAAAAATAAATAAACGAAAAGGAAGGTGATATAACTATATGAACACGTCGCTGGTAATTACGATGAAGCCTTCTCAATTCCCTCTCATGGGAAGCTGTCTCAGGTACCACCTAGTCTTCCCAAGTCATCCCTTTTACAAGCATTTCTGCTGTGTGCTGTGTGCTCTACTTGGAAGTAGAAATTGAGCAAAACAAGAATGAGCAATGTGGACAGACAACAGCTGAATGAGCTGCATTAGCAAGCACCTGTTTGACAGCGGTGAAAGTTTGTGTCAGCCACATCTGATGATTCACAGGACCCAAGCAGTGCTAACTTTCTTCCTGTTACACATTAGTTCGCTCATTTCCCCAGAACCCATATTTAAAATCCTTGTACAGCTTCAAAATTAAGATGTATTGTTCTCTGCCACCACCACAAGAAGAAACACTTAGGGGGTGCTTCTCAGATTTTGATTTATTAAGGACAAAGACATTTATATTTCTCACCAGGGAGTATTTATACATAAATCCCATCCCAACAAGTAACTGTGGGCAAAAAATATCCCTGGAAACAGCAGAAAGTGTCCATTAAGCAGAGATAGAGCTAAGTGAGCTATGTACACATTCAGTATTTGCTCTTCTTTGCTGTGGCGCCGGGAGAAACACATTCATTCCAGGAAGATGATTAGGGATGAATTTGATTCAGTCTTAACCATAACTACCAGGAGGCCAAAGCTTGACACATTCCTTCCCTCATCCTTGAACTGCACAGCACACTGAGCATTGGCTTTCCATCTGTGAGGGCCTCCTGCAGCTCGGCGGGTGGTACTGTCAGAAACCGGGGGTGTTCTTTCCTTCATGTCTTTCTGTTTGGTTAAGTGTTGCTACAGCTCCTAAGAAAAGTCTCATTCTCCTCGTAAAACCTGAGCTAACTAGACTACATGATATTTTCCTTCCCTTTTTGGCCTTACATCTTACATTTTTTTTTCTTTCAGAAAGCCACCTCTGGACACACATAAACCAGATGTCCTTTACCAATTTATAATCTTTAACCATTTTTACCCCCAACTTTTATCATTTCCTAGAAACGAAGAGAAAGAAAGAGAGAGGAAGAAACTTCTGATCTCCCACAAAGTACAGGAAACTCTAAAAAGTGGCTTCCCACATATATAATTTTAGGATAACTGTCAATCCGCAAATTTGGTAGAATATCTTTTTAATTGAAAATTCCCACGAGAAAGAAGTTGCAAATATACACAAAAATACCCACCCACACCATGGTGAATCACAAGCAAATTTTAACCTCCTGTTTGCTATGAATCAAAATTATGACTCAAATTAAAAGTGGTATGACAAGAGATTCAAAATGTGTGCATGTCACTATAAGGATCCAATATTGGACTAATCTAAAGCAAAAAAAAAAATCAATTAATATTGTGGTTTCTTTTTTATGAAACAACTCTCTAGGTGAGTTTAATAAAACAGCACTTAGCACCTTTTCCTTGCATTTCAACACCTGAAAAGAACATTTCTTTAAGAGTTGTTTATTTGAAATATACCATATTCCATTCTATAGTCACATACAATACCCTTATTACAGGAATGCACAGAGACATTTATTACTCTTTGGGGAAAATTCTTTACTGTATTGACCAAATGCAGTCTTTATGTCATATGAAACTGATTTGTGTTGTTGTTTGAAAAATGTAAAGATGCCAGAGAACTCCTTGACTACCTCCAAAGAACAGTGCTAAATGCTACACATTTATGAGTGTTCCTTTCTCCTTGGGTGGGTTTTTATTTTTCTATACTTTACATTTATCCATGGCTCGCTCTCAGTTCTATCATACCCTGGCATGTGTATCTTGGTTAGCCAGGTCAAACGCACTTTAGACAAGGCAAGACAGGGGTGTGGTGGCGCATGCCTTTAATCCCAGCACTCGGGAAGCAGAGGCAGGCGGATGTCTGAGTTTAAGGCCAGCCTGGTCTACAAAGCGAGTCCAGGACAGCCAGGGCTGTTACACAGAGAAAGTCTGTCTCAAAAAACAAAACAAAAAACAAACTAGGCAAGTCGCTATGGCTTCGATATGAAATGTCCACAACAAGGTCATGTGTCTAAAGTCTCGATCCCCAGCTGGTGACACTGTTTGGAAAGGTCATAGAACATTTAGAAGGTGGAGGCCTGTTAGAGGAAGTATGTCATTTGGGGTCAGCTTTGAGGTTTTTATTGCTTGGCCCCATTGCTGTTGGCCCTGCCTCTTGAGTATGGATGCAGCAAATACCTCTGTAGGAACACAGGGAAGCATGAACATTTCCTAGCGAAGAATGTGTAGAGAGGTAGATGAAGATGCAACTTTATCAGGTAGTAATTATTCTTCTGTGAGCTAAGACTACCTCATTTGTTTTGTTTTGCTTCAGGTAAGACAGTCACATCAAGAGCAGCTAGCTGGCAGGCTGAAAAGATGAAGAGAAGGAATTCAAGGGAAGAGGTGTGCACCTGAATTAGGGAGCCAGCAGATAGTCATAAAGAGAAGGTGTATTATCTTTTTTTAAAAAAAAGATTTATTTATTTTATTTATTGCATATGAGTGCTTTATCTGCAGAAGAGGGTATCAGATTACATTATAGATGGTTATGAACCACCATGTGGTTGCTGGGAATTGAAATCAGGATCTCTGGGAGAGCAGGCGGCGCTCTTAACCACTGAGTCATCTCTCCAGCCCCATGGTGTATCATCTTAATGATAATTCTGGAAATTAGGATGTATATCAGTGTCAGGGAAACTTATCTACTATGCTCAAAGCCCTGGGCTTGGTCTTTGGCATTACAGATCATAATAAAACAAATTAACTAAAAAAATATTTATTCAGAATACAAAAAAAAAAAAGAAGTTAAAGAATATCTTATTTTAGGAGGTGTGGATTTTCTGGAGCAAGAGAAGAGCTGTGTGTTTGCAGAGAACTGTTTTCCTTCAAGTAAACACGTGTTACATGAAGGATTTCCAAAGGTCTTCCACAAGATTCTGGGAGACAACAAAAAGGCAAACTGCCTAGATGATGAAGGTTCCAACACTGCCAGTGCAGTCACACACTGGGAAACTGTTCTGAGTTATCAGGGCTTGAATTACAGATGGTAGATCTCCATTTTTTCTGATGAAGATAGTGATGCATATTTCGACTGTACTGTGGGGCCATAAAGTTTTTTTTAATTACAACATTTTATTCATTGTCACAAATACCCCAATTTAACATGTAAGGACAAACTAAATTTGAAGATTGGGGCTATCAGTAAGACCCAATAACTTAAGTAGAGTCAGACTTGATTGAGGACACCTGACGTTATAGCGTAGGTGCAATGTCAGACACCTATCCTTTGGAGTTGAGTATTCTATACTATGTCCTGTACAACTGTTCTGAGAAAGCCATGGGCTCTAGTCCCAGGAAAAATGTCTAGCATGCAAGGTGTTCATGGTGTGATGGTGTGATTAAGAACGGCTCCCATAGGATCACATGTTTGAATTTTTGGTCATCAGGGAGTGGCACTACTTGGGAAGGATCGGGAGGTATGGCTTTGTTAAAGAAAATACATCACTTAGGGCTTTAAGGTTTCAAAATGCTGAGCCAGGCCTGTGGATCCGGATATAGAACTTTCAGCTACTTTTCCAGCACAATGTCTGCCTGCATGTCACCACGCTCCTTGCCATGGTGAAAACTGACTAAACCTCTGAAACTGTAAGCAAGCTCTAACTTAAATGCATTCTTTTATAAGAGTTGCCATGGTCATGGCATCTCTTTAAAGCAATGGTACCTCTGACTAAGAGGTACCATCACTTGTACATGTAAAAAAAAAAAAACAACAGGTCGTTTTTATGAGTACTGAATGGTCCCTTGCTTAGAAATTGATTATGGTTAGGTAGGTGTCTCCAGTCCCAGTGACCCCATGTACATTCTTCATGAGCCTCCTAATCAAACACCCCTCTAAAGCTTCCTCTTCAAATCATGTGAGTTGGATCTCTGCTGAGCCCTGGCTTAAAGTCCACCTTCTCCCACCCTGTACACAGTCATTGGTTTCTGCAACAGTCCTCATTAACCCTTTCCATTTCTTGTATCAATACTTGTTTACATTTTTCTCATTGCTACCTAATCACAAATACCACTTTCAACACCCCTAAATCTAGGTCATAATTTCTGAAAAAAAAATATTCAAAGTCTCCACATAGAATAATGGAATATAAACTTCCTTACCGAAAAAGGAAAGCCATCCACCATGCTTTTAAGTGTCCATCCATCACTTTGAATCTTCTCTCTCTCTCTCTCTTCTCAAATCTGCTTATAAAATTTACTCATATTTCATGACATATATATATGTGATCCCCTTATATATATCTCCCAACCCTTTATTTATTTATTTTTGTGGTGCCGGCAATCGAATCAAGTGTATCGCCACTGAGCTATGGATCCCATGCCATTTCTCTAAAAAGACATGTTTTTGAGAAATGATCTTACCATGTTACTCAGGATGCCCTTGATCTCTCTACAGCCCAGAGGAGCTTTCTGCCTCAAAACTATGCTACCAGGATTTGTTCTTCCTTACGCCTTTAATTCAAATAAACCTATTTCCAGAACAAATTATGGGTCCTTCCTTTGAGATTATTGTCTCTAAAGGAAGAAAAGAGACCATAAAAAGAAAATGAAAAAAAAATGGAGCTCAGGAAGGAAGAAACATTTGGACATGACCGACTGTGAGAAGGTGGCAAGATCGGGGAGGGAGGCTGGAAGAGCACGTAGATCACTGGTCCTCAACTTTTCCTATGGACTTTGGCCCACTTCCTCATGTTGTGGTGACCCCCGCCACAAAATTATTTCATTGCAAAAACAATTATTTCATTGCTACTTCATAACTATAATTTTGTAATCTCATGAATTGGAAATATCTGATATATAGGATATCTCATATGTGATCACCAAAGGGGTCATGACTCGCAGGTTGAGAACCACTGTCATTGGGAGCTACAATACAGCCGAATACCAGAGTGTGCTAGCAGACAGATGATGAGGCCACAGTGAAGGAATTCATGTGTTGTTTTATGGGGAAGAGGTATTATTTAAAAATATACCATATCTGATTAAAAATCACATTTTTCCAAAATGTTTTTACTAATTTAATAATTTCTCATTTTCACAGATTCACACTGCTCCCAAGACATCCACAATTCCCACACATATCTTTAGCATATTTTATTATCTGAAATTCATAATCTGGGCCCTGCCTCACTTGCTGACACAGAGGTTGCTTAAGGACAGCTAGACAGAGTTCATTTTCTACACTCAGCCCTGCCAGGGAACTGCTATTTACTTGGAAGACACTCATGGAACACTCATTGAATTCATAAATTTTATGTGGACACCATCAACAACTTCGGCGAAAAATATGCTAATTTGATTTTCTTATCACTGTACTTAGTTAAAAGTGACTCCTAATTTACATGTTTGGCCCAAGGCAATACTACTCCTTGCTCCTTGCTTATGAGCTATAATGCTTGGCAGAATACACCTTTTTCTGTGATGCCTGAGCAATTTTACCTCTTTAAGTATAATAGTTTTCTATGAGACCATATTGTAACACTAATAGGAAAACCAAGTTAACATTGCTCAGTCCCAGAGGAGAGAATGATTTTGAAGGCCCATAGCTTTTCTGCTCTTTAGGGAGCACAGTCAAAGAACAATGCAGTGATTCCCGTCTGAAATCTGTCCAAAGTTGGTAATGTAATTCCACAAATCCGTCTCACACATGTGCAAAATCACAAGGATTAGGCATCTGACATATAAAAGGTACTACATACACAAAGAAAGATGTTAATTTGTACATCAGTTCATTAAAAATATAAAACACTAATCCCCCTATTGTTTCATCATACCCCTCTTGGATTTATCTTCTTTGTTTTAAACTAAACAGACTGACTTTTAAACTCTTGAAAGAACAGCTAATTATCACCGTGTCCTGACTATGTATAACAGAAAGTTGAGGAAAGAAAGTGTACCAGACATGAACAAATAAACACATCTCTGGAATTAAACATAAAAGCTATTTGGTTACTTTTGCCAGACCCAACTACCAAGTACTGAATTTTATATCTGGGGGAAAAAATTAGAAGTATGTAAAATAAACAGGTCAAGGGCAAAAGAGCTCCTCAGACTGACTGAGGGAAATGGGACCAGTGAATGCTCATACTCTCTTATTCACTGCGCTTGGAACCATCGTTCAACCTTGAAGCCTAACACGATGTGGCTATTGTTTCCGGCAGCCATCGGCATCATGGACAATCCACGAAAGTCCAGAACCTGGCCAGGACCGACAGGGAGGCTGCTAGTAGCAGGCAGGGAATTAAAAGGCTGACCACAGACAGCCTCCTCTGCTTCTCCCTGCTAAGCACGCTCAGGAATTCAATTCATCAAGGTAATTAATCATACGGGTTGCTAGCAGCCTAACTCTCAGCATCGAAAGGTAACGTGTGTGTTCTGTGACAAGTCACGGGCTGCAAGAATGATGAAACGGGGGCTTTCCAGAAGCCCGTGCTACACGACGACTTAGTTAAGGCATCTCTGCTCTACAGTTATTTGTTTTCTGAACTAGAGAAATACTGACCCTTCCATAGTTTTCATCCCTAATATGTGCCCGCTGAGCCCCACCCCACACTCGTTCCTGCCACCTACTGCTCTGACTCTCCGGAAGACTGACTTTCACTTTCACTCATTTTTCTTCTTGCACAAAAGAATGGACTTGGTAACCGGTACCTCTGGGGGCTGTGCTGCCCAGAAGTCATGCCCAGATGTTTATATTTGGGAAAATGCTGCCAGGCACTGGTTATTAAATAAGGTTATCCATCAGGTTTAAAATGTAACCCTTTAGCCTTTTCTTCAGAAAAGGCACGGGACTTTTGTCTAAGAGGCATCAGGGTTATAAAAGAATTTAGTTTCATCAAATGTTCTGGAGACTATGCTTGCTACCAGGCTATCCACACTAACAACATTATATATATATATATTTTTTTCAACATTTTTCTTTAACAACACTTACAGCCAGCAGAAAACTACCCCTTTGTGTTATGGAACAAATTTTTCATGAAAACTATATGGTGTAAAAATAGCTTTTACAAAATAAAACAAAACTTATTTTCACACTAGGCTGTACGAGACCACAATCATCTAATAGTAAATCATGGATACGCTCTTCTCTAAAAGTAAATCAAAATGAACATAATGTTTAATGCAGATATGAAAAAAATCTCAGTAGTCCATATTTATTACAATTATTGAATAAAATAATAATTAACATTTATTTTACATGTAAAATTTTTGAGATAAAAAGGCTGAATTACCTTGAGATTTTCTATAAAACGATAACAGCACAAACAGATGGAAATTAGGTAAAAAAAAAAAGTGTTAAGCCAATGTACGATTTTTTTTTCTGGACATAATAAAGTTATGTGTAACTGTTGAAGCCATGCTATGATGTTCATTGAAATTCTTTTTGCTCAACCTAGGTACAAATCCTGGACCTACAATAGTGACGTGCCTGCATGATACACCATTGCATTAATGGCATAGACATCGCTGTGAGTAGTCAACCACTATCTGATTGGATTTAGGGCCCACCTATGAGATAGAACCAAATTTGGACACTGCTCAAATGACCAAGAAACTAGACTACATGAGCTATGGGCCTCAGGCCAAATACTGCTATTATGGTAAAGGAACATGGCAATAAAATGACTCCTAATACATTCTGCTATATCCATAGATCAGTGTCTAGCTCAGCCATCATCAGAGAAGCGTCCTACTGTGGCAGATGGGAACTAACACTGAGAGTCACAACTGGACACTTTTCAGAGAGTGAGAAACTCCTGTAACACTGAGTCCTAAATGGGATGTCTCCATCAAATCCCTCCCCTCAGAACACAGAGAACCATGTGGAATAGAGGGGGGCAGAACGAGTGAGCCAGAAGGCATGGATGACATCAAGGAAACTGTCTTCCAGACAGAACAGGACTGAAGCACATAGGGACTCACAGAGGCTGTGGCAGCACGCACGCACAGGGATGCACAAGGCTGAGACAGATGTGTTCCCAGTGTGGAGTGGGAAGTGGACATGAGGCTCATATACACGACATTATCCTGGAATAATCATAAAACAACTAAAAAAAGGAATATGGAAATTACAACATAACATGACATAAATGCGGCTAGTGGTATCACCTGCCTGATGAGCTTCACTACTTTGTGTATTGTCTTTCATTTATGTGAAACAGGCACAGCACTCATACCAACTTTCTGGACTACTTGTAAGCATGAATAAATTAACATATTATGCTGTCAGAAGAAAATGATCACTGAAAGGTTCTTGTGATTAAAACCATCATCATCATCATTTATGATCAGTAATTATTCATAATCACATATAACTATTGCCAGTTAACTAACAAAGCTATGTCATATATAGCACAATATTCTACAATCGTAACATCAACTCTGCCTTATAGTGAAGATACTCAGAACAGTTATCACCTAAACAACATCACTTTTCCCAGTGAACAGTTATCTGTGAGTTTATACTCCTGCTTTGTAATATAATGCTTTCACTCTTTTCTATTTTTAAATATTTCTATTTTTAAAATATATTTTTTTTACTTCTCACCCTTATTGCATCCCTCCTTCTTCTCCTCCCAGCATCCCCATGACCCTACTTACCCCATTCTTTCCTCTCCTTCTCCTCAGAGAAGGGGGAGGTCCCTCATGTGTATCAACCCACCCTGGCACAATATATAATACTTTTTTTTTAATGTACGTAGAGTCCAGGAATAGAGGCTAATAGCAGTAATTTACTTTTGGCCATTAATCATAAAAAGGAAAAGTCACTGTATTGCTAGGTCTCTGGGAAGTGAGCAAGAGCAAAAATGCTCTTGGGGGACAGCTTCAAGCACACATTTTCTGTTGCTGCTGAAAGAAAAGGGGGAACGCTACATTAATTTCAAAAAGAGAAAAAGAAACATTAAAAACTGGACAACACAACAGCAGGCACACCACATGAGGAAATGGTCTACAAAGAGGAAAACTCAAAAGAGCTGGTCATCTTTCCTTGCTTCCTACTTCCAATGAGTAGATAGATTCCTTAATGATGCATACTCTAATTAGAATTTCAGGGAATTTCCATCATGAAGTTACTCCATAGGGGGTTATAAATTAGATTCATGCATGCATTTCACTGTGAAGTCTCCAAGACACTAACAGGTCATCCATCATCCAATCTTTAATTATGAAAGCTGAAAAAAAAAAACCCAATGGTGTAAGAGGTAAACTGTTGTGCTCCTTCAGGAAGGGAGTCGAGACACACCTAGCCTATATGGTCTTAAAGTGAGACTAGCATGGAAAGTCAAAGAATATGATTTTGGCCCAAGTACTTAAATAATTTAACCTCCATTTACTTAACTCAGGTAAAAGAAAAAACAAAATATGCCTAGTTTAGGGACACATTCTAAGGATAATGTGGTTTTAAGATGCCTTTGAATTGAAAATATTATATAGAAGTAGAATTACATTTCCTGCATGCCTGTCTTTTAGTTACAAGATGACATGTACTTTGGACCTACAACTAAGAAAGAAGAAAGAGGGTCTGGAGAGATGGCTCAACAGTTAAGAGCACTGGCTACTCTTCCAGAGGACACGAGTTCAAATCCCAGCACCCACATGGCAGCTCACAACTGTCGGTAATCCAGTTCCAAATGACTTGACACCCTCACAAAGAAAAATATGCATATGGGCAAGACATTAATGCACATAAAATAAAAATAAATAAGTCATTAAAAAAAGAAAGATGGAAGAAAGCAAAGGAAGAAGGGAGGGAGGAAAGGCAGGTTTATTCTTGAAGACTTATTTTTAAAGAATGTATTTATTTATTTATTCATTCATTCATTTAGTGTGTGTGTGTGCGTGCGTGCATGTGTGTGTGTGTGTGTGTGTGTGTGTGTGTGTGTGTGTGTGTGTGTATGATGATACATTAACATGCTATGATGTGTGTACAGAGATCAGAAGTCAACTTGCAGGAATCGATTTTTACCTTCTACTATGCAGGTTCCAGGAATCTGACACGTCATCAAGCTTGACGTCCTCAAGCACCTTTACCACCGAGCCATCTCTGAACTCACTCTTGATGCAAAATATGACAACCCCTGCCCTGTTTATGCATAAGGTTCACTTATAAAGTGTATATATATATATATACAGATATAAGCATTCCCATAAAAGAAGCTAAAATATTACATATTCTTTTAACTTAAGCATTGGATATTTTAACCAGAATAAAAAATATGAGAGGAAATATTGATTCTAATAAAAGTTTGGCAAAAATAACAATGTGATCAATCTTCATAAGTATTCTTTCCAAACACTAGGAAGATGTTAAAAATCTGTTTGATTTTTTCTTCAGTAAAATGAGCCAGATCCCCAAAAGATTGCATACATTTCTATCTCATTGTATGGAATGTTAAAATGGAAAATCAATGTGTGGTGATTGCCAGATAATTGGTGGTTTCCTAGAGGTTGAAACATGAAATTATACTGAAACAGGGTAGTAATGACCATTTTGGGGTGACACAAACTCTCTCTGTTCTAAGTGTGGTACTAGTTATAGGCATGTGTACATTTCTTAAAATCCATCAAATTGTGTACATAAGGTTGTTGTATCCCATTGCTTATAAATTATACCTTGACAAAGTTAACCTTAAAAAAAAATAAAAGCAAGATAGAAGTGGATTTATTTTTGAAACTAAAAGTGAAAGTTCAAAATATCTAAAAAGTCTTAAATAGTATAACATTAAGCAAATAACAAAAAACACTTATTTGGAGAAATATAAAATTCATGTGAAAAAAAAATGAATGTTTCACTACAAAGCAAGGATTAGATGAATTTCTATTTAAAATCCAAGAAGAACAACAGTGACATTTACAAAATATTATAAAATTCATAGCTCCAAGAAACACTTCAACACCAAAAGGCATAGACAGTATTTCTGAAGAAGCTGCGAGTAACTTCTGGCAACGAGGTGCGTGGTAAAACTTCATCAGTTAGTACACTGCACATGGAACGCTTTCAACAGTCAGAGTTCTCGCCACCTATCATGTGCACTGTCATGGTCCAATGACTTACAACACTTGCATCGCCTGTTCTTGAGGTTACACATGCACGTTGAGCCTTACATAGCACATAGGGAGCGCTGCTGCACATCTCTGCTCAGCTCTGAGTTCGTGTATCCACATGTCAGTCGCCTCCAACTGGCAGCTCTGGCAGTATTTTCTTTACAGAGATGGCATAAAACCACAGGGCATTGTCAACTGCTTTGCAGATTTTGCAAACAGAAAAGAACCATGGCGAATATGTTAACACAGCAAGGGCTTGAACCTGTCACTCTAAATGCACCTATAAACATTATGTGGTGAACAGTATGAAAGAATAGAGAGTGCACCTGTATTAAGCACTGATTATCTGCCTCAATGATAGGGCTGATGAACGATTAATTTCGAGCACATGTTACTGTTCCTTGACTTCTGTTTGCTTGGCTCACAAAGAAAAATGCTATGCAATATTCTTAGTAGACTTATTCATCAGTTGTAACCAGACACTGGTTTCTATCTCATGATTCAGCAAAAGGCAGCAAAAGTAATGTGATCATCAGTTACATATAATAAATACTTGCTATTTACAATAATACATAGTATAAAATATTACATAAGCCGGGAGAGATGGCACGTGCCTGTAATCCCAGCACTTGAGAAGGCAGAGGCAAGCAGATGTCTGTGAATTTGAGGCCAGCCTAGTCTTCAAAAAGAGTCCAGGACAACCAAGGTAACCCAGAGAAACCCTGTCTCGAACAACAAAACAAAACAAAAAAAATACATAAATATATAACGTAGCCTCCATGATCCTTTTATTTATTGTTTTCTGTCATGTAAAATAAATTACCTTTTCGGTTGTCAACCAACAACTAAGATGTTTTTCATTTTAAACAATGCTATGAATATTTCCATGTTTCTTCTAGTGCATATGAGCAAGAAGTTGAGGAAGTGTGTCCATCTGACCCCTGTACTTTATTCTAGCTCCCACCTCCAGCTGTGGATGTCTTGTCTATATGACTGCTAGGTAAAAACTCCAGAGAGTAGGTGAGTATCTTATCATAGGTCCATCCTCCACATAGACAACTATGTTATTACTGGGGAACCCCTCTAAGCCCAAGCAAGGACAAGTGTTTGCGAGTGCTGAGGATGGGAGGACATCCAGCCTGTGATGGCTGTAAAGTCTGCCGATGGGATAAGACAGGGCACTGAGCAGGGAGAAAAACAATAGCATGCCAAGAATTCAAACCTGGGCTGCATGTAGTTGCAGTTGTATTTAGGTAGCTCAAAAACAAACAAACAAACAAACAAACAAAAAACCACACTAAATCTGACATGGGAAAGGAACCATATAAGATAGAGTTTGAAATCTCAGGATGGGCTTTTTCAACTTACTTATTATTTCCTAGTGAAGAAAATTCTCAAATGAAAATAAGGAAATGTTAATAGCATACATGTTCAGGCAGCACCTATAGTGGCAGAAAGTCATTATCTACCCTGAGAAATATGCCTTTAAAAACAGCACTAGAGGATCACAACTATAAAATAGGTATTTACAGTAGTTTTCATAAATATATAAGAAGCAAGAAAAAGCATGCAGTATGAAATATTTTTGAGAAATTTAACTACATAGGATTGCTAAGAAATGGTACAATTGCAAGAGAATAGTTTTGAAAGCAGAGCAGAGAGCTTTTGCTTCTTTAAAGTTGAGAGTGTTTTATCATCATAGTGGGCTAATGCTGCAGAGACCGAGGAAGGGCAGTGCAGAGACAGGAAGAAAAGCAAGCAGGACACAGGCACTCAACCAGACTGTGAATGAAGTTCCTGGAAATGCAAATGGCAAACCCCACAGTGGATGATGGCTTCCTTTAGATTTTGGTCATTGGTTACTATGCACGGAAGGAAAGGGCTTCTTCAATCTTGCTGAGGACCTTGACTTTAGGTATAATTCTGCATAATAGGATTTGTTTTTCAGCCAAATTCGACATCCATGGATCTCTTAAAACCAGTTTTAAGGAAATTTAGGGGACTGTTTCATTTGACAGGATAGAATTTATCCGGAAGACTAAGACTAAATCGTTGCAAGTCTAACATACTGGCCATAAACAAGAAATGCAATGAAAATTTATGACGACCACACATATGTAAATGTATATGTAAATATACGTATATATGTGAAACATACGTATGACTATCAAAGAGGTGTGTGAAAGAGTAGCATACACATCTCCTGGGTCAAAGAGTTACAACTTCCATAAAGGGAAAATTTAAGATGGAAACTTTGAAGCATAAATTTCTCTAGAATGAAAGACCGATATTACTATCTACTGGGAAAACTAAACCAAGAGAGGGTAACAATTGAACAGAGGAAGGAAGTGGCACATTAACACGTTGTCCCTTTTTATTCAATTTCTCACTTGACTAATTGATGCTCTTAGCAAACAATTTGCAGTTGTTGTACATATATCATCTGACATGTTATACTATAGTTACTGTAATATTATGACATAAAATATGTTAGTACACCAAAATGAAAAGAAAAAGCTAAAAATAGAGTGTAGCTGGTAATGGCATTCATTGTTCCAATGTTGGCAGGCTGGGTTAAAAATGGTCCATTGTATTATAGGATTGATGAGCTGCCTACAGCACAAAGAAGCTGCTTGGAACATTACATTAAAACATATATTGTTGTCCAAATGATTTCAAATGTTGAATATCACTGGAATTAGTAAGTGTGAAAAATAAAATTAGAATGACATATAGGAAAAATTAAATGTGCAATTTAAAACAAAGTTTTAATAAATTATTTATTTACCCTTCATTAACAAATATGTGTGTTTTCAAGGGCTTACAAAGAAATAAAGCATGTATTCACAATAAACCATTTATGTTTTCATGATATGGTTTTTAAAGATCATTTTACAACTGGATAAATGCCAAAGATTTCAATCTGCCATTCATGGTAGCTATAAATCAAATCTTAACACTTAAAATGTAGAAGTCTCTTGTAGGTTCTTGAATTTGCTGTCAGTTCTTTCTAATGCCATGTCCCATGTGACTATATGAATAATATTTTCAGAGAATATCACAATAGTCTATCACAAGGAAAATGTCTTAGGGCATCACAGGGGTGGATACACTTGAAAGATAACGTTAGTAGTCACGCTTGCTAATAAACAACAGTTTTTGTGGCTGTTTTCTGTTTTGTTTTGTTTTGTTTTCTGTAAATACCCTAGTTTATACACAGTGATTCAACCAAGATTACAAATGGAAATTTGCAGGCAATGTGGCTATTCCTGTTAATGAGTTCAAAAAACAGTCCAAAGGCTGGAAGAGAACTGGTGACCAAGCTGAACAGAGACAGGGCAGCAGCTGAGAGGCTGAGTCGGCCCCAAAGGCAGCAGGACTGTCAACTTCAGAATCTCCGCTGCCCCACCCCCTTGCCTGGTTCTTCCCTCCTCTTCACTGCCATGGAAGATCTCCGAGAACTCTACTGAGTTCTCCCTTGATCCAAAACCTGAAGCAAGGCAAGCTCTCTGCCCATCAATCATCCCTTATGCAATGTAGGACATTTCACTTGTTAACGGTACAGATTCTATCTGACAAGTTACTCTAGAAAGATTTTAGAGAGCTGGAAAACAAAGACAAACAAGCAAACAAAGAAAAAAAAAACACCTAAAAGATGTCTGAAGACCTTTTGTAGTCCTTTGTTGAAACTCTGCTTTTAATCCTGAAATTGCCAGAGCTATGAGAGAACTGCACTGCGCAGAAGAGCCTACACAAAGCAGTTCCCAAGTAGCCAGTTAGGACGTCGCTTAAACTTACGCTTCCACTCTGAGCAAGTTTTCATGTATAAAATCTGCTTTCTCATGGGAAAGTGTATACATGAACGTGGTTAGAAGCCACATCTTATCGTTGAGTGAGGACCGCAAATACAAGGGGTATTGGCACCAGAC
This sequence comes from Acomys minous, assembly GCF_964271855.1. NCBI lineage: Eukaryota > Metazoa > Chordata > Mammalia > Rodentia > Muridae > Acomys > Acomys minous. The sequence continues at coordinate 44,531,107 of NC_140494.1, read as the reverse complement.
ACCATGATGCAGCCTTTATGTCCAGTCTTTTCACCATCACCCCAACCTTGCAGTCTCTGTCCATTCAAAATCTGTCTCCCTAACTTAGGGTTCCTGAGTCCTTCAGGGAAATTTAACGTTCAGAGGAGAAAAGGGATCATATATTTTTTCTCAATGCTACAAAGTTGCACTGATATTTATTTTAAACACCATGTGTTTTTCCCTCCGCGGAACAGCCTGCTATTGATACAGCTGAAAGCAATAACTTCCAAACTGTGAAATATTTCCAAATCAAAATGTTGTGATGATCATGTGGCTGGGATGCCTGGCTACACTATTATTTTTCATATGTAAGCTCAGCATCCCTTAAAAGGCTAAAGTGTCTGAAGGCACAACTATTTAGCAAGTCTTTAGCATCCCTTACTGCAATATCAAAATGCCCAAATCTTATCAATGTTTAAAATGTTTCCTGCATGTTAGTAGCTTGGAGATTTTCCACGTCATGTCCTCAGTCACATCAGCAAAGTCCTTCAATGCACCTTAACATAACTGCTAGTTCTAAAACTGAGGCTGAGTCTGTCTTTAGAGGGACAATTAGATCAATCACAGTAGATCAAACAATTCATTTTCCATAAATGAAGAATTATGAACAATGGCACCAAGATCAATAAGTGCAATCTAATCTAATCTAATATTATCATTCAGCAAACATAAGTATTACTTCTCCAGTGTGTCTCTGTAATTAACCTCTTTACACTAATGTGTGATGCCATCTCAGAAGATGACCGAGACGTTCTAGAACTTTGAATTGCCTTTTATATTTCTTCATTCAAAACCTCAACTGCCACTTATATTTGAACACAATACCTTGAAAAATATTTTCAACAAAAAATACTATCTTGATATGTTTCTCATTCTGAGATATTCCAGGTGACCAAGCTCCGTGTACAGCTTTCAGGATTGCTGAGGATCTTTTGTTTATAGCTGATTTCTAGTTAAGTCTCTGTTGAGGGTAGTGTCCATTCATCCCAGCAAAAAAGAAGGAATGCCATCTATAGGGTGAGGTACGGTTGGAGGAGTGCTTCCATGAAGGAAGCTCCAGGAAAGCCTCACAGAGTTGCTTCATTTCTCAAGAGTTTGGGTGAAAAGCATAAGATGGGAAATACGTGTGGGGATTCAGTTGGGAGAAGGTCCCACAGGTTACAAGAGTTATATTATGTGACAAAAGTGACAAGCAAAAAAAAAAAATGTCAAATCCTAGACAAGAGAATTTAAGCAATTTACATATGCTGATGGGTTTTGATCAGAGAGGATGCTGAGGTGAAGCTGTGCCAAGAGAATGTTATCCTGCCTGAAACTCAGAAGAAAATGGGGAGTGTGTTTCCTCTCATCCACACTTATCTCCAGACAGGGACAGCAAACTCAATCCTGCAGCCTCAGACAGCCCGCTCTTTCCTTCCTCTCATTTTCCCGTTTTGTATTCTATAGCTACCAAAGCGTGACCTCACATAGCTTCAGGCAGACAAGAGCTGCAACAAAATAAAATAAACAAAAACAGCAAGCCTGGAGCTTGCCTCCTCAAGGGGGAGCAAGGGACATTAAACGAAAGCTCTAAGGTTTCCTATGGTAATATCCATATGGAAAACTTAACAAGAGTGTATGTATGCACACATGTGCCTGCTGATTCAAGGCAGCCTGCTTGTGGGTGAAGATTTGAATAAACGAGAAAATGAGCCACTGGAAGAGCTGTGTTCCACACAAAGGCATCTGCAAGAGCAATGGCCTTGAGGCAGCAACGTCCCCAGTGTATTCTGGGAGGTGCGATGAGGTGAGGATGAGAGCGAGCGTTAGGAGCAGCGTGTCAAGTCAGTGAGGGTATACGTGTGGTGCAGTCCCATGCCCGGTCTTATCTGGTATTACAAAGACATAGGTTTTCCTCTCGAGCTGAGGAGAACCTGGAGACTTCTATACCGAGTTGCTAAGATCAGACTTGTGTTTTAAGCCTGTCCTCCCGATTACTATGTTGAGACTGGTTTAAAAGGAACAAGGGTGGAAGCTTCAGTTTACCACTTGGGAGGGGCTATATTTCAGTGTGTCCTCCAGACATGTGTTGGCACCTAATAAAGTGAGTATCGAGAGGGAAGGTCTCCCTATGGGTGATGATGGAAGTGTTCAACCTAGGCTGGCTCTGTCCACCCTCCCTCCCACGCCTTCTCTCAGGGTAGCCATGTTATACAGCTCATTTTACTCATCTGCCCTCCCACCACGTGTGGAATAAAGCAAGAATGCACCGTATGAGTTACAGGCCAACAGCACACAGTAAATCCACTATGACTGACTACTTGGGATGCTCCACAATCTTCAAGTAGTAGAGAAAAATAATACATTTGTACACACATGTACATATATGTATATATATATATTTATATCTTAATAAATACATATTATATGTAACATTTATTATTTATTATATAATATTCTATCATACCTAAATATTATATAATATATATACAATATTTTGTTTTCACAGAAAAAAGAAATAAGTAGTTATGATAATACTCTAGCCAAGAGATGACTACCGAGTGTTAGCAACGTAGAAGACCAGGGTGCTGAGTACCTACACGTACTTAAGGTAGGGCCTATGGGGCTTGTAGGTTTTAGGATAGTTTTAGGGCCACATTACAGTGACTTCACTTGTCAACTAAACTAAAATGTCCATGTTGGGAGGGCTTGAATCCTCTGTGTCCCAGGAACTTGTTCTGGTTGGAGCCTGTATCTCAGAGTGAACAAGTACTCTCTTTGGACCAGGTTCTTAATCATTGGCTACAACACAGCTGAGCAGCGTGCAGAGACCAACTGAAGCCTTGCGACTGTTTCCAGGCCTCCTTCCATTTGCTTCCATGACCAACTATGTGACAAAACATTTTCTGGGACAAGTCCCAATCCTCCCCACTTGCCAAAAGCCCTCTAGCACATCATTTTATTGCTGTAACTTTAGCTGTATTCAAATATTCCAAGACTGTATTATTAAGCGCTGAGTAATTTTTTTTATTCCATAAACTTTACTTAACATGCTCTTTTGGTTTGAACACAAATAAACAAAACCCCAAAGACAAAGACGTAACTTGGAGAATTCACAAAAATAGAAGAAAGTAAAAGCACATTGGGTTGTTGGCTCTGGTTTCATTAAAGAAAATGGAGGAGTCTGTGATTCTTTTGTTCTCATGATAATAACTCAGAGATTTTCAAATGGTTGGGGGATGCAATAACTGATTGTTTGTTCCTAAAAGAAAAAGAACAGCAAAGAGCTTTTGTGACACGGTGATGCTCAGCAATGTGTTGGCAGACCAGCGGCAGAATTCATATTCACAACCTTTGCATCATACACTGGGGTGCCTTCCTGCACTCACCGAGAGCTCACTGGGATGACCAGATTTTCAGGTAAAGAACTAGGGAGTAATTGAGTTGGGACATTAGGTCAGAGTCCCCCTATGCACCCGCTAAGGCTTGGCATATCTGGTTTTCATTCCGACGCAAACGTTGGGTTGCGTTTGTATGCCTCAGTCCCATTAGCAGAGAAATGGTAAGAGGCATGATTCTTTTCCATCTCTAAAGCTGGGACTGCTTGCACAGCCATGGCAGAGAACTGTCAGGAGGAGTGGACAGTCCTGGGACTCAGGTGCCACAATCAGATTACTGTGCTTTCAAACGGACAACACGGAAGCCATGCAGCATCTGCCATCCAGCACCAACCCTACCCTCTTGTCATGAGAAGATTTAAAACTCAGGGAGAAACAGTGAGGAGAAAAGCATTCCAAACCTCATGGGAAATCCATTTTCATTATTTGGCATAGAAATATAAATAAAATTATCCATCAGCCGCTTCACCAAGAGACAAAGATGAAGCAATAAGAAAGAAAGAAAGCAGGTAAGATTATAAAGATAGGACTGAAGTGAAGGCAAATGGGAATAGAAATGATGGCGAGGAAGGGTAAGAGTTTGGGGAGGCTGGGGACACATGCATGAATGAAGGCCTACACTATTCTTGACTCTCCCACTTTCCCTTAGGGGCCAAAGCAAGATCTATACAATGCATGGAGCACACATTAGAGCCTCAGAAGCTGTGAAGTGATTTGGGGGTATAAGATGGGGAGTCAGTCTTGGTGAGTGTTCTGAAAAGAGTTCATAAAATAATACCCTGCATAAGGGGCTGTATACATCTTGCCTGCTCTCTGCACTGCTTGCTGAAGGCAACTGTACCGTTACTCCATTAATGCGGTACCTTAAAAGCAAGGTAGACTCTAATTTGACCTTTGGAAATCATATAGCAGATGGGAATACAGTCCAGATGTATGAGGGCAGGACAGAAAGGGTGTCTCTCATGATAAACAAATGGTCTCTCACCGAGAGAGATGCCTAGCCTGTGGGAAGGAACAGTTTCTCAAGATCTAAACGGTAGCTTAGGGACAGAGGATCTAGACAATCGGGAGTCAGCCTCCTTGTCAGGGCTGTTCAGTGTTTGGGGCATGATTCTGCACACTCCATAGTCACATTTCAGCTTTCAAGGGCTGTGTTATTCATTAGATTCTAAAGATCTTTCTGGTGACATAGTCCCTGTAAGGCCCCTGCCTCAGCCTGCAGTATGTCCACCATCCTTTCTGACTTCGATACATCTGTGCAGGAATGCAGCCAAATCCACATTCTTGCAAACACCAAGGAATCCAAAGATTGTAATGTGTGGGTCTTAAATACAGACAGTTAAGAAACAAGAGATATTTATCCTTTAGGCTTCTTAAATGATTGTATTCACTCTGTACTGAAAATCAGAGCGTGAACGAACTGTGCAATAATATGTGCACAGAGATAATTATGTGTCCAGGCAGTCCAGAAAACCATCTTAATATATTTTTAATGGAATAATAGTAAAGAAAAATTATTTTCTATGCTAAATGCATACCTTTAGAGAGTCCATTCTTGAAACTATACAGATACTTAGAATGCTTGCACAGTTTTCACATGCTAACTGATTTGAGATTGGAAAAATATCTGAATTAAAATATTAGAGCTAATTTTACTTTAATCACGGAACTTTTAAAGACCTGCATGCTTTAATGCCTACAGAAGATTCAAACTATTCCTGTGAACGAACCTGTTGTAACAAAGTGGGGGCGGAGGGGGGGGATGATGAATAATGGGTGTGTGTCCAGAGTCCATGAGTGGAGTGTTTATGGTATATGGTATAGATCTTCTAAGATAAAACAGCTTGGCACCCCTAAAGAACTGAGATCATTGACTCAATGACCTCCCGGTGAAACCTTATAGTATACATAACACTATAATACTACAAGTGTTTGTAGTATTGAGTATGGAGGTCATGCAGGAATAGAAATGTTGTCATTTGATACCTTGCCTTCTTAATGGCAGATATTTCTAATTCACAGTATTAGTTCAAAAATGTAAAAAAAAGATATTTCTCTTGAAACACAATTTTATCGCGTGATTAGCATGTGAATAGCAATCCTGCACTAAAATCCCTATAATCAATAACTTACATCGTTCATCTCTTTGACTTGCTTCCTTTATAGGAATTCTACATCCTTGTTGAACTGACAGGTAGTTCTCTCAACCTATTTGCAGGAGGACTTGGAATATTATTATTAACATAGTGGATGCTAGAAAAGCTGTCTAATATCTCAGGCTTAACCAGCTTATAACTGGACCCATTTTTTTCTCTACCCCATATAGTCACATTTTCCATCTTCGTGAAATGCGGCACCATCCATCATTAATTAAATCACATACCTTAACCATACACCCTTTTTTTCAGAAGTAAATCCTCTGACACCTCACACACTTTTATACCTAGCTTTATGTGAATCTACTAATTTGGTTGAGTGTCCTAAACCCCCCAAAAAACCATTGGAACAAACTTCTTTCTCTTTAGATACCTCCTTCTCTCAGGGAGAACACTTTAGAACCTACTTCATACTTCAAGACCGGATCAAAGATTTCTTGAAGTCTAAGATCAAAAACTCAAGTGACAGCACATGCTGGCAAGAATGTGGAGAAAGGGGAACACTCTGTCATTGCTGGTGGGAGTGCAAACTTGCACAACCACCTTGGAAATCAAGCTGGTGCTTTCTCAGAAAATTGGGAATAGGGCTACCTCAAGACCCAGCTATTCCACTGCTTGGAATATACCTAAAAGATGCTCCACTACACAACAAGGACATTTGCTCAACTATATTCATAGCAGCCTTATTTGTGATAGACAGAATCTGGAAACAACCTAGATGTCCCTCAGTCAAAGAATGGATAAAGAAACTGTGGTGCATTTATGCTATGGAATACTACTCAGCTGTTAAAAGCAAGGAAATCTTGAAATTTGCAGGCAAATGGATGGAACTAGAAATGATCATCCTGAGTGAGTGAGTCCAGACCCAGAAAGACACACATGGTATATACTCACTTATAATTGGATACTAGCCCAGCCTAGATGTCCTCTGAGAGTCTGCACTCAGCAGGGGATTGAGACAGATGCTGGGACTTGCTATTTGGACTCAAGGTGAGAGTGGTATGGGAGAATGAGGAGATAGAAGAACCCAGATCGCCCATGAACCCTACAAGAAGACAATCAGTTCTGGAGGATCTGGACCCAGGGGGCCTGCACAAACTGCTGAACCAACCAAGGACAATGCATGCAGTAATCCTAGACCCCCCTACTCAGACTTAGCCAACAGACAGCTCGTTCTCCACAGTTGTGTAGGGAGCAGGGACTGACTGTGAAATGAACTCTGTTGCCCCCTATTTGACCACTTCCCTTTAGTGGGGATGCCTGGTGGCACTCAGAGGAAGGGGAAGCAAGCTATCTGGGTGAGACCTGATGGGCTGTGATCATATGGTGGGTGAGGTCCCCTTTTGTCATAGGTGTAGGGGAGGGAAATAGGGTGAAAGAGGGAAAGAGGGGGAACAGGAAGATACAAGTGAAGGAATAACAACTGGGGTGTAATTTGAATAATAAAATTTAATTAATTTTTTTTAATAAATGAGTTCTTACCACACTGCTCTCTGTCTAAAAGTTCTTCAGGGATCTTAAGACTTATATATCCATTGAAGTAATTTCTCAAGTCAAAGATCCATACTATTTCTTTTAAAATTAAGATTTATTGATGATATACTTGCTGTGGAAATTAGATTATTAATTAAAGCCATCAGATCACAATGATCTAATATTTGTACATATTAGGGACAGATATGTACAACTTCCTCATCTTTAAGTCCCCATCACCTAATATATTCCCTACATCCAGCATTCTAGAATCAATGCAATTAACCTTTCATCAATCACTCAATATTCCAAAATGTCAAAATCTACTGGGGAGTTGAATTGGGTTATAAATTACTATTAACCATATAGGGCATTGATGTATATAAGTACTTTGACAATGAAAGATGATTTATGTTGGCTGGAGAGATGGCCTAGCTCTTGCAGAAGACCAAAGGAGAGTTCCCAGAATCTTTATGGTGGCTCATTCCTGCTCAAAGTGAGCTGATGCTCTTTCTTGGGCCTCAGCAGGCATATGATACACATACTAACATACAGGCAAAACACTCCTGCACCTAAAACAAAACTAATTTTTAAAAATAATTGTCTCATGGTATTTTTCATTTTAGTCTCAAAGTAATACTGTTATTACTGTAAACTCGGTGAGTGCAAAGAAGCAAATCCTTAAGCTATTCACTTACTCATCAGTGTGAGGAAAACATAGTTCTCAGAGCTACTACAGTCCCAGAGCCAAGGTCCTCTACTTCAGGTAAATCTAGGTAAGCCTCTTATTCACTAAGCTAATGTACATAGCAAACTGTGAGGCAAGTACTGTTTCAAGGAAAAGGAATCATTTGTTCTTGTGACTACATTCTTGCATCAATATAAATTTATATAGCAAAGTACATAGCCCATAAAAATAAAGCTACTGCACATTTGTGGATTTGGGTTTGGAGCACATTACATTGCAAGGTAGACAGTTTTGTGCTTATGAAAATTTAGATCGATGCTCAATTAAATTATAGAGAATTATGAGAATGCTAACTCAGAGGACAGGACAGATATGGAGCCCAGGATACCAGGATTCTTTTCAGCCATGTAAACAAGATAAAAATTAACTACACAATTTCTAATCTAGTCCACCTTCCCAACACAATTGTACTGTCTATGTATAGAAATCATATTTGTATCTAAATAATAATTGAGATACAAGAGCAGGGGGAAAGAATGCCAGCAGAGGAGAGTGTTGAAGAGGAGACCAGGGAAAACCAGCTCTGCCCAGCCAGGGCGCTAGTAACTTACACTACTGCATCTCAGACACTTTGTGAGTTCACTCACAAAGTATTTTAAGTAGTTTAATATGGTGCCCTGTCAAATGGCATAAAACATTCCAGATTTTAAAATAAATAAATAAATAAAACCCTGCATCTCTGACTCTGGTAGGATTTAAATCCAATGTAGTGACAAGGCATAAGAAGTCCAGTGCGTGTTGCTTTAAACATTGCCATTGGGAGATGGAAAATGTCACAAAATGTAGACCTAATTCTTGGCAGTGACATCACCACATGGAGTCCGCACTACGGTATGTTTCTATAACAGGCTTTCAGAAACTCATGCTGAATGGTCAGATTCCACCTGAATTATCTTAGGAAAAAAATGTTTCCCTATACTCAGCATCAAAACTGAGCAGACTATGTCTTCAGTAATGACAAAAAATGGTTCCACCCCTTAAAATAAAGGATGAGTCCCCTTGATTATTGTGCACAGAGCCTTGTAGATTACTTCTCTTTACACAAGAGAACCTTTCTTCTCAGAGAACAGGGGATTTTCCCTGGTTACCGTGTGAGTAAGCTTCACTAAGTGAGAAGATCCACTAACAGACCACAGAAGGACCTCCCAGTTCTGCAGACAACCTTCCTTGCCTCCTGCTTTGGCCTCTTCCAGTCTCCCCCTTCCTGCCTTGCTAACCATCTGCAATCAACTGCCAGAGTGACAGCATCAGAGATCCAGGCCACAAAAGAGAAGACAGCAGGAGGAACAGAATGAGAGCCAGCCACGGTGATGCCAACCGATTGCTCTTGTCTGAAGCTCACAACCCGAGGTGGTCCAGTATCTGTCTGTGACTGTGTCAGTATTATGTGCACCACCATCCCGACTAATGTGACAACCTGCATTTAGCTCCTAGGACCCACATGGTCAAAGAGAACCAACTCCTGTCTGTTGTAATCTGATCCCTATGCACATATGCCCACACATTCACACACACCACAATAAAAAAAATAATGTAAAAATAAAAGAATACTTAAAATGTTTTCCATTTAAAATGACATTTTATTGGTAGAAAATTGATATTAACCAGCTTTGTGAAGAAATATTTGCTGGTGGAACGAATACATTGACAGCTGTCCCCTTCACTTTAGTACATATTATAAAACACCGTGAAACTAAAAATATGCAAGTTAATTCCAAAAAGCACTGAGCAAAGAAAAATCACGATTCATGGCTCACTATATAAATTCATCTTCCAGAACATGACATATTAACTTGTAAAATTTTGACACACTTTCCAAAATTATATAACTTTTGATAGAGGCCAATCCTAAATCTTTAGCGGATGACAATGACTTGCATTTCAAGGGATTACAAAAGTCTTGGTGGACTGGAAACCAGCAGTGAGATGAAAATAGACTGGCACTAAGCATTTCACTGATTTAGAATTCATATATATATAATGTGCTTTGATTATACACCTCCTATTTCCTCCTTCCTTCTCCTACCCACTCCACACAGTTTCCCCAAACTTCATTGTACTCTGTTTCTAAACCTGTTTTTGTCTCGGCAAGTGTAAGTTGTGCAGAGTGTCATATCTCTAATTTACCTACTAAGTCATTTTGCTGATCCTAGAAAGTAAAGTTTATTCTGATAAAAATTTGTTCTATCTACATATTTCTTATATTCAAAAATAAAACTTTGGAGATTCATTTTGCTAAAGGTAAAAAAAAACTTAAATTGTAAATTCAATTTAAAATAGTAACAATCACAAATACAATATTGAAATATTCACATGGAAATAGTTGCATAGTTTAATACTAAATTTAAAATTAAAATTAAATACCCTTCACTTAGGAGAATTGACTCAAATTAGCATGTGCCTAGGAGTCTATAGAGAATGTTTTCTCAACTGAAAATATTTTAATTTACACAAAAGAGTCTATTTTAAATGTCATCGATTTTCAATTCATTAGTGACCAAGGGCAATCTTGGATATATCACTACATATTATTAAAACAATGATTTTTAAAACCTATTGAAAATAATATCGTTTAGTAAAATAAGAGACTCAGCATGTAGAACGCCTATGCAGAAGAAGAATGAGGCTGCTTTCTAGTCCTGCAGTGAGGCAGAGAGGTGGGGCCTGATGAGCAGCTGTGTGCGAAGGAGAGCATCTCTACTTTGCTTCTTTGGGTATCTCTTGTTTATACCAAAGCCTCAGTGTCATGTGTGCTCACTGGGTAAATTAAGTCTTTCAAGCCACACAGGATTGTTATTTTTTATTTGTTTTCTATTGATCCTTCCTTTAAGGTGTGAGACAACACCCTATCTGTGGAGTGGTTCTTCCCTTGTGTTGCTGCCTTTGTCTCAACCTCGGTCCTCAAGGCCAACACTGTGCCCCACCCACTGTAAGCATCCAATGTGTGTTCCAGTGTGTGTTAACCCCACCACATATGTGCCAAATAGACACAGCAGTGCTCTCAAATTCATCTGTAAAACTGCAACTAATAACCTGTTAGGGGTTCACTACTCTGAATTCATGTTAAACTCTTCACTCATTTTTACTGCACTTACTTTTCCTATTACATTATATTATGTATCATGGTCCAGGGTTGAAAGAATTGCTTCATATGTCTCCTCAGTTAAACTGAGAGGAATCCTTAAGTGATATCATTAAACGTTCAATAATATTTTACACCTATTGATAAAAAGATGAAGCAAAAATGAAGAATGGAATGACAATGAAGGCGGACAATGAAACCAATCATTTAATGATGTCATTTAGCTGGTAAAATTTAATATTGAAATCACATACACACACACACACACACACACACACACACACACACACACACACACACCACAGACACCTCCCCACATCTCTGTATAAAGCTCTGCACAAATCTAGTATTTTCCAAGGAAAATCTAACTATCCATACAAAATAACACATCTTTTGTACTGCTTCAACATGTATTTTTCTGCTTTCCCTTGATACCTGTTGGCATAAAAATGCAGAACGTAGCTGACTTATCAAGAGCTAGAAGATTCCTTATAGTCTGGAAGTCAAGATTTTCTCCCCTCAGAGGAGACTAGAGAAGCCAACAATGCAATATGTCCTCTAATTTGTTCCCCTGAGCCTGAGACAAGTTCACAGACATCATTGGATCCGAGCCACAGTCCTCCTCAGATCCAACAAACACATCATCTAGTAAGTGAATGAACATTTGGCTAATTTGGTTAATTCATATTTTTTTAAAGTTTCTGCAGTATAATATTGAGACAACATATTTTATGGACTGGACATAGAAAGGAGTCATCAGAACTCTAGAGCTTGTTGTATAGGTCACATCACCAGGGAAATTGAGTCCACCCGAGGGCCTTTTGCAAGCTCAGTGCAAATCACTAACAATTGTACTGTATAATAACATCTCATTGGAATGTAAATATAACCAAAACTACTCTAAGAAAAACCATAAACTCACTATGAATTATTTAAATGTCAGCAGAGTTTGTTTCTTCAAGACAGGTTATTTGAAACAACAAACTGGATAATAAAAAATTTTAACTTCCATTCCACATGCAAATCAGTGATTCAGGGACACACTTGATAATACTTGGGTTGGCACAGCTCCATTCGAAGAGAAAATGACCGACTACCAAAGGATAGTTGGTAAGTCCAATTCTTCCTTCCAGTATGACCAGATCGTAGCAGCAACTTCTGGCAGTCTCCCCTTATTATCATATTTTGGACATGCTATTTGAATTATCTTAGTCTCCAAAATCAGAAAATTGGTTCCATGCAGAAGCCTACAATTGCTTGGAAACAAGCAGAGATTAACAACGAACACATTGCTGAGTGTGTCTTCCCACAAAGAGCACTTCAACCTTCAGTCCATCCATATGTTACTGTACCGTATCTTGAAAGGAGGATTTTTACACATGCCATTTTAATCAAATGTGTCACCTCTTCAAGGCCTGGGAGGCATGGCTGAACTCAGTATTAAGGTATTAGGTCCACTTCAGGAAAGGCTCTTGCCATAACTAACGAGAAGGAAAGAGTCAGTGCAGGGGCGTGCGACCCTATTTCCATCATCTTTTTGAAAGCAAAGGCTATGAACACTTCTTCCTTATCCCTATCCAGACTGTGCTCTCCGGCAGCTCTTGTGAAGACAGTACTCACAGGTTGAAGTGGCTAACACATAAGATTTGTGTCATAATTACTTATTGTGTGCCCAGAACATTCATCAAAATATCAGTTAGGGGACGCTGTTGACAATCCTTGGTCAGATTTAAAGATCCTGTAACTTCAATGTGTTTCTCAAGATACCTTTGAGCTAAATGAGCAGTGGTTGACTTTGACTTGGTCACACTTGATCTATATACTCTTGCCCAGCCCTTCACAGTCTCCCTGATGCTGCAACCCTTTAATATAGTTTTCCATGTGCGGTGACCCCCAACCATAAAACTATTTCTGTTGCGACTTCACAACTGTAAATTTGCTACAGTTGTGACTCATAATGTAAATATCTGTGTTTTCTGGTGGTCCTAGGTGACCCCTGTGACCCCTTTAATTCCCAACGGAGTCTCAACCCACATGCTGAGAGCCACTGTTTTAACCCTGTCTGCCTTGTCCCCACTATGTATTCATGCCATCAGGGTATACAGGCAGAACTTGGCCTGTGGGCCTTTATTAGAGGATTCTTCCCAAATGTCACAAAGACAGGGTTACTATGATCTTCCCTCCTTGTCCAGAGACAGATCAAAATTTGCTCTGGAGGTCTTCTCCTCAAAAATCAGGAGGGAGTGTTTACTAAACCAGGCAAAATGCACATTACTAGTTTAATTTGTGACTAGGATCATTGCTTCTCCCACACACAGGGATAAAAACTTACAAAAGATCGCAACATTTCTAATTAGTCTGTAAACTCTGTCTAAAGAAGCAGAAATCACTGACCAATTTGATTAAAAAGTTAATTAAGCATTGTTTAAGCAACCCTTTCATGTTAGCTTTTGTTATGGGAAAACCATCCACACTTTCAGGCCAAATTCTCTGAGCAGCTGAATTCAATCATCCTAATTGTGAGTCAACAATACTGATTTGTGGGGCTGGGTCATAGGGAGACAGGAACAGAGAAAAATATTATTTTTAACTAGGGGACAATCTATATGACCATTGACTAGTATTTATCATCAGTGTTTCAAATAAATGTGTAATAAAGCACAGACTTCTACATTATAAGAAATATAGGCCAGGCATGGTGGCACATGCCTTTAATCCCAGCACTCGGGAGGCAGAGGCAGGTGGATTGCTTGAGTTCAAAGCCAGCCTCGTCTACAAAGTGAGTCTAGGACAACCAAGGCTACACATAGAAACCCTGTCTCAGAAAACAAACAAACAAACAAAATATATATATATATTTACTATACTACCCTTAATTTGTTCAAATCATTATTGACTTGTAAACTGTAAAGGTCATTAGATTCAGTTGTAAAAGTCACCACTACAGCCATGTGATTCTTAAATTTTAATTAATTAATTAATTAGTTAGTTAGTTAGTTTATTGAGACAAGGTGTTATTACTAATAAGAAGGCCTGACTGGCTTTGAACTCACAGCAAGTCTCATGCCTCAATAGCCCAAGTACTGGGAATACAAGCATGACTGCAATACTCGGATAATTTCTCACTCTTTAAGCTTTGAAATATTTCACCAAAGTATCCCTCTAATACACCATGCACCTGCAAAGTTCATATGGCAATCCAGAAATTTAGGTAAATGACACATGATTTACACATGTGAGATGGCTACTGAGTTAGAATGTGTGGCTGATTCAGTTAGTCTAGAGTTTGTTACGCTTTCATAACATTTCCTGAAAACATCAGATATTTTTACAATGAGTATTTTAGATCATTTGGAGCATGTGTATGTGTGTGTGTAAGTGTGTGCATGTGTGTGTAGGCATTGTCTGTGTATGTCTATTTGTGTGTGTATGCATGTCTGGATGTGTATGTCTATACATGTGTGCATTTGTGTGTGTCTGTATGTGTGTATCTTTGTGTGTGTGAGTGTGTGAGTGTGTGTGTGTGTGTGTGTGTATGTGTGTTTTTTCTAAAAGGATCCATTTTCTATAACTATTTCCTTGGTTTGTTCCCTGTGTCCTAAATTCTGAAGCTTAGATTAAAAACAACAGAATAATTTGTCTTCATGTTGCAGCTTTCTATGTTAATAACAAGGTTGTAAGTCAACACCAAATTTCCTCTAAATCATCAGTGAACAAACTGATCTAACATGGAATATTCTTATCCTAAGAGCACATTTGAAGCACTTGGCAATTTTCTTTTTCTTTCTTTCTTTTAAATTTATTTTTCTTATAATTTATTCAGATTATATCCCAATTGTTACCCCTTCACTTGTCTCTTCCCTTCCCCCTCACTATTTTTCCCTATTCCCCTCCCCTAGACCTGTGACAGAAAGGGACCTCCTCTCCCACCATATGATAAAAGCACTTGGCAATTTTAAAGGCAGCATTTCTCTAGTTTTTAGCTCTGGGATACTGGTTAACTTGAGTAGAGTCCAAAATAGCATTGGCTTTAAATTTTACTCAGTTTTCTTTTCTCTTTTGTAACTTGTGCTTAGGCACATTTAAAGAAAGAGACAGAATCTCATTATTTCCCTTTTTTCAGGCAAGTTTTAAAATATGCAAAAGAGAGGCAAATTTGTTCCTTTGATAGTTTAATTAAGCCTGTGTGCATAGACAGCCTGTCAACTCTTTTTAAACAGTGTCTGTTTTACCTCCAACATTCTGTCCTCACTCCTTTCACTCCCAGTCCGTCTTCCTACCTTGAACTTAGAGTGTGGAAATAATCTGCTCAGAAACCCCTCAG
Organism: Acomys minous; assembly: GCF_964271855.1. Taxonomy (NCBI): domain Eukaryota; kingdom Metazoa; phylum Chordata; class Mammalia; order Rodentia; family Muridae; genus Acomys; species Acomys minous. Next base: position 44,515,926 of record NC_140494.1, on the reverse strand, counting down.
CCCCTTTAGCTGCATTCTACCCACTAAGATCATTTTTAGGCCTTTCTTATTAAATCCTACCATTCTTTTGTTCAAAACCAGACATTTGCTCAATGACTGTTCTCAAAATTAAATGTAATTCCTGGGTCAAGCATTTAAGATCCTTGCTAACATGTCACCACAATGTGCCTGTCTCTCTTCATACAGACACATTCTCTCTCTCTCTCTCTCTCTCTCTCTCTCTCTCTCTCTCTCTCTCTCTCTCTCTCTCTCTCTCTCTCACACACACACACACACACACACACACACACACACATCTTGAATCTGGAAGTAACTCTGGCCCCTACAGGGAAAGGATCTTACAGTTTTGTGAACCATGACAATATGGCTTTGAATGCCCAGAATGTCTGAGTGTTGCTGAATTATCCATGAGCTTCTTTCCCCTGTCATACTGAAAATGAAACCTTGTTCATTTATTCTTTCCACAAAAGCCTAAATTGCTGACACCTCCAATGCACTGTGGAGAATGAAGTTGTTTTGATGCTCATACAGATACTGTGGTACAGAGCCAGTGGGGGGCACTGCCATCCCCAAAGGGGTGAAGAGAGACTTACACCAAAGGGTCTCATATGTGGAACTGCACTTCTCCAAGAATAGCAGTCAGGGAGCATGGGATTCCAGGAAGATGGAACGTCCCTTGGGCTGTCATGTACACCTTAAAATAAATTAGGATCTTATCATGGATGAAGTTACCACTGATGACATTCTGAAAAGCTAGAGCTCAGAAATACCACAAAAGAGCTTCAACATTCAATTAAGGGAAAATTCCCTTCAGAAATGTAACAGTGACAAAACCATCATGTCATTAGTAATATGTTAAAGTGCCTCAGGAATGCCACTGAGTATGAGAAATAACATTGAATAGAGAAATACACAGGATAAAGTCTTTGTTTATTTTATTTCATTGTTCGGTGAGACAGGGATTCTCTGTTTAGCCTTGGCTGTCCTGGACTTGCTGTGCAGAACAGGCTGGCCTCAAACTCACAGCAATCCACGTGCCTCTGCCTCCCAAATACTGGGATTAAAAGCATGCACCACCACTCCCAGCAGGATAAAGTCTTAATGAGGTTTTATGTGTAAGTTCAAACTCTATAGAAAAAAAAAACACAATAGAAATAAATAAGCATGTTTTAATTATTTAAGGCTCTGGGTTGTATCTGGAAAGCCTTCTAATTAATTCAGAATAGTTCCCTTTTATCCTCTCAAACCAATGTATAGCATTTTGGGGGAAGAAGAAGAATTATAATGCAAAAGATAACTTTAAAATGTATTAATTCCATTTGATGTCTTTAGATTGTGGTACCTAATACTGGTCATAGTGATGTGTACGGAGGCTCTCAGAAGTGGTGAAGCATGATGAAAGTGCAGTTGAGAGACTGTGCCCCAATCCCAGAAAAGCATCCTTCATCCCAGGGTTGAAAAGAGCACTGAGACAAAGGTATTGCGGAGGGCAAGAAAAAGAAAGAGAAGCACAGGGAGCCATGAAAATCTCCAGTTTGTGCGCGCGCGCACACACACACACACACACACACACACACACACACACACACACACACAAACACACAGCGCTCTCAGTAGGCATTGCCTCTTCTACGAGGAAACAAAGCTTTGCACTGCACCTGTGTTGCAGGAGCACCAGGCTCAGGCTTAAGCCTGGAATATCAATCAGCAGAGACATCATCTGCAGCCAGACACAGAAGTTACCTCCACGGCACAAACGCTACGAGACTTCCACTTGCTCCACATAAAGCTAAAGAGCCAGACAAGCCAGCCTTGAAATCCAGCTTCACCTCTTACATGTGGTGGGATAATACCCCTGCAGATGATGGGCAGAGACTGAGACCATCTCCTATATTCTCAACATAGTGACAGACACAGGGCAAAAAACCCACAGACGGGTCTGTTACAGTTAATCAATAATAAGTGGCCCTTCTTCTGCATAAGACTTGGCCCATGAACATTGCATCATGGATGAGAGGGGAGCACACGCTATGCCCACCATTTTTTACGGAACTAGTGGTAATTAATGTATGAAGGGTGTCATTTTCTTCAGTGGTGTAGCCACTGACAAGTTCTCTATGTCCTAGTAAATGCTCCATCCACACTTGGACAACAAACTTTGGTTAAACTCAGAAGGGCACATACACAAAGACCACATGAGAGTAGGAGAAAGACTTGTTGTGAAGGAGGAGAGGAATGGTGACTGGAGAGAAGGAAAAAGGGGAAGAAATTAATTAAAATTCATTATGAAAATGCATGAAACTGTCAAACAAATCTAAGAAGAATCACTCTGGATGATGAGCAAAAACCATACAGGTATTCTCGCTTTCTTCTATAGTCAGCAATGGTTGCAAGCCAATACAGACTGACTTAGAGGGAGCTACTTGTTCTGAAAAGAGATGTCAGAGTATATCCAGCCAAAGTCCCTCCCGAGCTGTGGCTGTGTCAGCCTTGACACAGAGCATACTGGGGAGTGCTAGTAAAAGTAGTGGGCTGTGACATTCTCAGCTTTAAATGTTTTCCCCTGGGGGCTGGGCCAACACACCCCTGCCTTCAATTGCCTTCCAACCTGGGTGTCCAGGGAGGGTGTGACCCGGTGAGCTGTTGCAGGGCCTTGGACAATCCCTGTTCATGCAATCTCTGGAGGAAAGAATCGCTATGGATGAGCGGAGTGCGTTCATTGCAAACTCCAAGGTCATCATCCCATTGTCTTTTGATTCTAAAAGCAAACTGTTATTAGTCGCAAGTCTAAACAGGGGTTTTAATCCCAGCCTTTAAAGAAAGGGGTTAAAGGCTCAGACAGCAATTTCTGTTTTTGTTTATTTTTGTGCAGGTCTGTTGCCTGTGCTTAAATGTTCTTGTTAAATCTCTCTGTTTTATAGCTAATCACATTTTTATAGCAGGCATGAAGCTCTCTCTACAAGGCTCTTGCTGAGCTCTGCCTGTAAATCAAAACCTTGCTTGACTATTCTTCTGGCTGGCAGGAGAACAGGGTTAGTTTTACCATTTATGGTTGTAAAGACCAACCAGATTTTTTTTTCCTTTTAATGTTTTTCCCCCACTCAGCCCCCTCCCTTCCTCTGGCCTTCAGATGTATATTCCAGGCTTAGCTGAAACCTGTATGAATAGATTATTTCATTTCTTACCATGGAACATTAATAAAGGTGTCAACATGACAGAGGATGCTTGGCTTGCATTTCTCTGTCCCAGATCTATTCCTCGAGGGCAGGCTGCTGTTGGTTGGAAAAACATGATCTGCTCAGCTTCTGGAAACTGACCTCCAAAGTCTATTTTAAGTATTAGCATACCTTTTTAGTGAAATATATTTATAAAGTACCCAGGACACTTAAGGAAGTCATGTCTTCTTAGACTATTTTCATTTCAGCATCACCATTACCACATGTCTGTGTCAGGGTGGAACAAAGGGAGCCTGTGGGCTGCTCCCTTTTCCTTGCTGAAGGGCACTGGGCATCGGGGACATTTCCAGAATTTATACTAGTGCTTATAAAAAGTGTTCCATGTTCTTTGCTAAGTTATGGTGAGAATAAGACAAAAGGGTGAGTTGAGGTTAATGGTAAAGCGTGTATTGAGCATATGTGAAGCTCTGTGTTCAATTCTCAGCCCCAAGAAGAAGAAATGGAGCAGGGGTGGGGCTGGGGTGGGGTGGGAGGGATTCACTATGATTGTGTGTAGCACCTATAAGAAGGGATGTGACCATCGGGCCTCACAGAAGGACCCCTGGAACATCTGACTTGGAAGCAGATGGAGAGGATGTCAAGTGTTGATCATGAGCCCATTTTCATGGCCAAGAGTACAAGTCTGTCTTTATAAGAAAGAAGATGAGAAAGTTAGGACTGGCTTTCCTGGTTCTGTGCAAGAACAGGCCTAACGGCACCGTGATATTTAGAAGAAAGAAACTGGGAAACAATGAGAATATTACACGGATGGTTTGCAAAACACCATCAAAGGAGACAAATGACGGGACCTTCCTTGCGCATGTCTCTAAAGTAGAGAGAATAAACACCTAATTTGATTGGAAAGGGCCAGCCCTTGTATTTCAAAAAATTCTAGTAGTGAGAGTTCACACGTAGTATTATTAGCACTATCTTCAGTAATTTAAATGTACTAACTCTACATCTCAGTGGAAGAGATGCTATAGTATCCATATGTCACAGAAGAGGAAAGTGAGGTGCATCAATAGTAAGTATTTTATAGGATTCTGAGTTAAGAAACGGAGTCAAGCCAGGCTTCCTCTCCAGGGCAACCTATTCCAAGGCTTCACCCTTTCACCTTTTGTCACTCTGTCACTGTTCTCTTTGTGGCTACACAGTAGCTGCTCTTGGTTGAAAATGCCCCTCCTGCCTTCATGTGTTGATATTTAATTACCAAATTCATATGCCAACAGTATTTGAAGGAGGCACATTTGGAGAGGAAATTAGGCTGGGATTATTGAGCGTAGGTGTGCCCAGGACGATATTCGTGGCTTCATAAGGGCAGGAAGAAAGGCCAGAGCTCCTATGTTTTCTATTTCACCACGCAACGTCCTCTGCTGTGGCGCACTGCGGTGAGAAGTCTTTACCATATGCCAGTGTCTCATGCCACTGGACTTCCCGGCCTCCAGAACCATAAGCTAAAAACACTCCTTCTTCATGAATCATAAAGTCTGCACTACTTAGCATCAGCAACAAAACAATCTAAGGCAAACTCCCAGGGCCTGAGCCAAATCGAATCTACCACATCTTATGTATAATAATACAAAAATATACACTGAGCATTTTGTCTGAAGTTCACCTTTACAATTTAAACTCAGGTACACCAGTGACATTGATTTGTATCTTTTCCTAGTTTGGCACTGACTTTCCAGACTTCCCTCTCCTCAGTGAACTTCATCCCAGATGATAATAGATCATTAGGGAATTTTGTAGCTATTACTGTATCATTTGAAGAGAAGTGGACCATGGACCGATATCAAGTAAGTGTTTTAGTCAATGGTAAACTGTAACACGGCCTACAAGAGCTCTTCCTGCCTGCTGCAGCCATACTCAGAATGGAAGAACACTTCAAAGAAGAAAGCACGCGGAAGAGGCAACCATCATGGGGAGCATAGCCCCACAAAGGTACTGAGCAGCCTCTGAGTCTCCATGGTTTGAAGTAACCTCTACAGGAGCAGGAAGCCATCCCCACCATCTTCATACAACACAGAAGGAGAGACAAAGGGGGAGCAGCAGACAGCACCACTTTAGGAAAGGCCTTGTAGAAGCAGCAAGAATGAATGAGATGCTTAGAGTCTTGGTGTGAAAGGACAGACTAAAAGAAATACCCTATCTATCTACATGGGCAGTTTCATCAAGTGCACTTTTGGTAATCAAGTTAGGTATGATGCTTTCTGCATAGGCAAATGATGACCTTTGGTGGAAGATGCCATCTTTGATGTCAGCCATATCATGTCTTAAAGGAAGAGTGGTGGGAGACCTGCCCAAGAAGGAGGGTGTGTATTCTGATGGCTGCATACCGATGACAGTGGAGATCCACAGTGACAGGAAACGGAGACACTATCATCTCAAGAAGGGGAGGTTTACGGAGGTCTTGCCTCGCATGGGATTGTTCTACTTTTTAAAGCAAGCCTTGTGTCTAATAAATCCTCAATATCTGTAGACAAATAGGTCTGGATGACTTTTGATCCCAAACCAGTAGGTGCTCAAGTTGTTCATACGAATGACATCGTGTGGGTTGTAGAAGTAAATATGATGAAAGTTCTATATAAGTGGAACATATAACATATGTGTACATATATATGATTAAATCATTTAGTACAGATATGTATGACATAAATATGATGAACATTTCACTTATATGTTAATTTCCAATGAAACCATTTAATGTAAAAAATACACAGTAATAAAATGGCACAGTATTTGCATATAACCACTACACTACTATTCTGTAAACTTTTTTTTTTGTTTGCTTGTTTGTTTGTTTTGTTTTGTTTTTCTAGACAAGGTTTTTCTGTGTAGCCCTCCTGTCCTGGAGCAAGCTTTATAGACCAGGCTGGCATTGAACACCAGAATCTGCCTCTGCCTCTGCCTCTGCCTCTGCCCCTGCCTCTGCCTCTGCCTCCCAAGCTCTAGGGTTAAGGGCATGGTGTATGCAGCAAAAATGTTTAGTATTGTTTGATTCAGTGGCTTTGGAACTCAAGAGTAATGGGTCCCATGAATATAGACAGCCAACTATTTCAAATGAGATGAAAGTATTCTCTACTTATTCTGAGAGGAACACGACCTCAGGCAGTAATGCTCCATCCACAGCACCCTCTCCTCATCCTCCTGCTCAGTCCTAATCTAATCCTGTAACAGCTTCTCTGAGAAGCCCCTGCTGTGCTGCTCACCTCTGAAAGAACCCCGCCATGACCCTCAGCCTGTCTGCCCAACTAGGCTTCCACAGGGGTCAGGAGCTAATTCTGAAGAACAATGTATATTTGTTCTAATCACTGACTAAAGGGACAGTTTCCTAGCTAAATATCATTATTTATTTTAAATGAGTTAGGTTTTGGTTACACCCACGAAGCTGATTATTTAAAGTCATTATATAGCTTTGAAAGTTGGAAAGAAAAGGGTTCCTTTCAAAAGTGAAGAAATGCTTCATCACTTAGCTCATCTGTATATATATATATATATATATATATGGAAAATATTTTCCTACATCCCAAGAACAGTGAAAAGAGTAGAAACAAGACTAGCTTTGAGCAGAAGTGCTTGCGCAAAGCACTGAGCACACAGCTCCAGTATCTAAGGACACACAGTATTATGTGCTGGTGATATCTGACCTTTATTTATTCATGTTGTATGTATGTGCATGGGCATGATCATGTGCTGGTGCACATGTGAGATCAGAGGACAGCATCTATGAACAAGGTCTCTCCTTCCACCATGTGGGTGTGAGGGCTCAAATGCAGGTTATCAGGCTTGGTGGCAGGTGTCTTTACTCACTGACAGTTTCTCTGGCTCTAGGTAGTTATCTTGATTGTCATGCTATGAGACTGGCATTGGAGCCTGGAGCCTGGAGATGCTCAGAAAAGTCCTATAATGCAGAGGATAGCCTGCCTACAACAGAAAGCAAGCACAACAAAACGCCAGTAATTCCAAGGTGGAGGAGGACTGGTTGAGAGACACCAAAGTTCACCCAGTTCTATTACTAGTTAAGCACTTGTCCTCTTTGACATGGTTTCCACGCTTCAAAACAGTGAGATATGGTTGTGTACAATTACAATGCATCTATAGTTACAGCTGTGTCGTTCGTGTATCTAGACATTACTCTCAGTTGGTTTTCAATCTGTTTGTATACTGTGGGCACACTGCAACTAGTTTCTAAAACAATGTTAAGATATTTCATAGATGGGAAAGTGAGACACAAAATTGGCTTCTTTCTCTGAGCTACTAAAAATGCAAAGCCTGAAAGTTAACGTACACCACAGTACAGTAAGTACCTATTGTCAGAGTTCTTATTGCTGATATTGCTTGAGCCACTTCTGGAAATAACAAAAGAACAGTGAAGATAGAAAATTCCAGAATATATACCATGCCTCTGTTCTATGATCAAGAGAATCACAAACCATTCCTCAATCCATATATGCATATGTGTGTGTATTTTACGCTTTTTCTGTTACATTGAAAAAATGACCTTATGAATTTTCTAATAAGTACTGTTTGTAATAATTATTGAAAAATAATAATGTCAGGAAAAGAAGTGATGGTAATAATAGAAAACAGACATGGAAAGAAAGAAGAATGGACAAATGAAAGGGAACAAAGACAGAGAGCAAACTCCCTGATAGCCTTAATGTGTATGTCAGTCTAGCAAGCAACTATGGTACCGCCTGGCTCATCAGAGTTCCCACCAAGGGCTGGTGCAAGGGCTGGCCACCGTCATGTTCTGCACATAACCTTTCTAGAAAGAGGAAATGGATGACGACCTTGATTCTCTAGCTGTGTCCCTTTGGAAGCAGGGGATGTAGAGTTTCTTTTCTGAGAGATTTCCTACGAGAAATTCTAGAATGTCCCTCTCCAAAGCCTTGTTGGGACCATGAGTGTGTTACCCAGACAAATAGTCATGCAACATGTAAGCAACAAACTCAGTGTGAGCTCACCTGACTCCTCTCTGGTGGAATGCTGTTAGAAGAGGAAAGCATGCTATGGTCAAACCTGTGGCCAGAAACCTTTGGTCTTGGGTACATTCCCTCATTGTCGAGTTTCTACAAGTAAGACATTAATAGGTAGATGCTGGCTGACAGGCCTGCAAAGTGGCTGACTACAGAGAAGGGGGAGTGCATGGGAACAGACTATGATCCTACTGTTCCTGGTGACAAGGTGGTAGCAGAACTCACCACTGTGACAGGGTAGAATGCTTAAGCACATGGCTTGTGGCTTCGGACATACACAAGGGAGAAGGCCAGTTCCCAACTCCACGAGCACTTCTGACTCCCAGTAAGCAATCTTCAGTTTTTCACGTTGGAAACTGAGATGACACAGTCAGCCTTCAAGGTGAAGGATTAATCTCAGACATAGATCCTAGCCTGGAGACTAACTAAGCTTTGCTCTCTAATTCCCTCTCCTAGTGGAAGCCTTTATAGCAAAAATATGTGGCCATATTTTAATCTACCGACATGATTTTAAAAGAAACGATGAAATGGTTTTTTACTGCTTTTAAGGGAAAAAAATGACTGAAGAGAAGTAATGAATGTGTAAATCCAGTTAGGATTTTCTCTTAAAATGCATATGAACGAAGCTGCATGCTTTTTGCTGGATATACCAGCCACATGTGTAGATACAAGTATGAGGATTTTGGTCACCATGACATGGAAGTAAGAAAATCCTAGGAAAGCTCTTATTCTGGGACCCATTATCCTTAACTGAATAAGCCTATTTTTTTTAATTGAGTATATATTCCATCCACACACACACCCCCAAAAGCCCTGATGTTTATATAGATATGAGATTTAGAATCTAGATTCAAATAATTGTAATTATTGGCCTGACTTCTAACCTTCAAAGATATTTAGTGAACTCCAGTGTCATGGAGAAGCAAGGATGTCCTTGCTGGGCAACAGTCTCCTATGCACCTTTGCTCTCCATCCACTGAGTTCTAGTCACTGTGTTAATTAAAGACATGATCTGTGAACTTGAACTAAGTGCTCCCTGAAAGTGGTTCACATCAGGCCCAGCCAGGCTATGCTGACTCCAGCATAAAGTAAAGCTCTATGAAATGACCAAGCCCCTTTCTGCACTGTGGTAACTGCATGAAGAAGTACCACTAATTGGTAAAACCGAGCCCAACAGAGGCAGTTGTCATGGAAGATGGAAGGTGTGAAAAGGAAAATGGGGATTACCGAGTAGAAGGGAAGGTTACAACCAGACTCCTAATTCCAGACCTCATTCATAAAGACTACCACCAGGATGCCAGGGGTTAAGTTCAAATGTCTGAACAGGAAAATGCAGTAGTCACACCCAGAGCTTTTGAGCTACTACCAGTCACATGGGTTTCCAAAGAATCTTCCACCACAGGGTTTCCTTGTAAGGAGTTTTGTTACTATTATACCAATTCTAATGCAGAACGGCCTGGGCCTGTAATTCACTCCAACATTTTCAGTTGTGCTGTTTCTAATGGGAAAAGGAAAAAAAAATATTATAGGAAAAGATAGTTTGGTATCCTAATTAATTTCACGAACGCATAAGACTCAGAACCTACCAGGCCTTGCAGTGAGGGCACGAGGACAGGTTGACTTGGAACAGGAGGGAAACGCAAAGCCCATATGACTGGTTCTAGGATTTCACTGGCTCCAGGGGGCTGTCTTCATTTCATTCGCAGGGCACGCATTTGACAATCTCAGTGACACGTGTGACTCCCCAGTAGGTGGTCACCATGTTTTCTTGCCTAATGATTCACCCCACTGACTCTTAAGTAGGTCACCGCTTCGGGTGCTTCTTCCTTCTTCAAAGCCTACGTCAAGCACCACTGCGCTCCGAAGCTCTTAAAAGTGCACCAGCAGAAGAGGCCCAGTCCAAGAACATCAATTTCACCTTCTAAGTTACACTGAAAGTTATATAAATGGAGGATTTTTCTACCCTAATTCTGAATGCTTAAGTCTTGGATGAAATTCAGTGGTTAAAATAATATCCCTAGAGGCAAATACATTTTGTTCATTGCTGTACAGACAGGTTCGGCGACGAGAAAGAACAGAGAGGAACCGGGGTCCTTAAATTCCGAAACGTGGGAGAGCCACAGCTTATGGGTTTTTACCAAAACATGGCTGTTGAAAACTAGGTGTGGGGTGGGCAACATAACAAAAAAGATTTCCTGTGTTTTTTATCATCCTGATAGACCCTTGTGATAAGGGTCTACACCTTACCCTAGACACCAAGGGCACAATCACGAGGTTCTAAAGGAGTAAGGACGATGGGTGGCAAATGCAAGCTCAGCCAGCTAGGGAGAGCTTAGTGGATCCATTTGGAGCCAGACTCATAGGCTACAGTGCATGAAGTCCATAGGATCTTCATAAGCACATTCCTTGGAAACTGCAGGAGCCAGTCTCCGAGTTCTGGGAGCCAACACCAACACAGCCGTTGTTAAAAAACATCTCTGTCCCTATGTTGTGTGCATGCGCACTTAACTCCTCTCGCATCTGACTGAGTTTAGATCGTCAACTGCAGAGCTGACATTACATCACGCGCGGACACTGTAGGTGCAATGCAGTGTGTATCCATTCTGCATCCTGAGAGTTTGTGAGGCTTATACGCCCCCATATATAGTCAGTCTGCCGTTGAATTCTGGTAATAACACTAACAGATGTGTAATGCTAACCCCTGTTGTGGCTGAAGGTACAGAGCAGTTATGCAACGTTACAGACAGTGTACATATAGTAAAAGGGTATGGTCAAACTCGAACCCAGATCTGCCTCAATTTTGCTCTGCAACCTTTCATTCAGCTTGTGAATGTTGCCACCATTGAGGTTATGGCTGGAATATCATCCTACATACCTTCCCGCTTCCTCTCATTCCAATCAGATACCTCCACTACATAGATGCTATACAGTCATCCTTAAAATACTTTCCAGGGAAAGAACGTCCCTCTCTATACTTTGGTTTTCTGGCCATTTTTTCTCCCTCATGTATTCTGGAGACTCTGTTCAGTTAGATGTTGTATATGAATTTGTTCACACATTATTAATATAGGCAGAGATGCCTTCCTCGCCTACAGCCACACAATGAGTCGCAAAAAATGACCAGCTGGACAAGATATGCTCACAGGTGCAACAGTGTCCTGGTCAGGAGTTTTGGGGTTTTTTTTGTTGTTGTTGTTGTTTTTGTTTTTGTTTTTGAGACAGGGTTTCTCTGTGTAGCCTTGGCTGTCCTGGACTCGCTTTGTAGACCAGGCTGGCCTCGAACTCAACGATGCACCTGCCTCTGCCTCCAGAGTGCTGGGATTAAAGGCGTGTGCCACCACGCCTGGCTCTGATTAGGATTTCTATCCCTTCTATCCCTACTATAAAACACCATGACCAAAAGCAGCTTGGGGAGGAAAGGGTTCATTTATACTAACATACATATCACAGCCTCTCACTGAAGTCATGGCAGGAACTCACGGGAGAATCAATCGGGGAGGCAGGATTTGATGCAGGGGTGCTGCTTACTGACATGCTCTCCATGGCTTGCTCAACCTCCTTTCTTATACCATCTAAGAAAGACTACCTGCCCAGGCATGGCATCATGGACTGTGTCAGTCACTAATCAAGAAAATTTACCACAGGCTTCCCCCTAGGCCAGCCTGGTAGAAGCATTTACTCAGTTGAGAGTCCCTCTTGCAAAGTGACTCTAGATTTAAGTGCCACTTCCTCCTGCTACCACATCGTGTGATCTCTCAGGAGAGTCTCATTCCTCTTTCAGTTCTTGTGAACCACACAGCACACTGCAGTGCTTACGCACACCTTCATGGTTTTTCATCCACCCAACAAAAGCTCCTCCGAAGTGCCAGGTAGCATGTTGCAAGCCAAAGGAAAAACAAGCCAGAGGTCTTATGTTCACAAAGTCACTTAAAAAATATTTATTTATTCACTTTACATCCTTCTTGCCTCCTGGCCCGACTCTTGCTTCCTCTTCTCAACCTCTGTTCCTCAGAGAAGGGGAGCATCCCCGCCCCCACCCCAGCTCATTAAGTCACATAAGGAACTGAGTGTGTCCTCTTCCCCTGTGGCCTAGGGAGGCACTATTGAGTTTCCGTGAATGTAACATGAGGCAGAGAAAAGCCTGACCCTGTGGAGAATTCTGACTTGCAATAGTTTGAACATGTTCTCCAATGTTGTCTGTGTTGGAAGTTTGATCTCTGTTATAGTGATGTCACTTTGCTGAAAGATCTTTAAGGAGTACCAAGTGTATGGTACCTGGTGGTATATCACTAAGTCACCGAGGGTGCTACTCTTGGGAGATCCTGGTTAGTTCTCTACAGAGGGGAGTTATAAACATGTCTGGGTTCTTCCCTTGAGCCTACCTTGCTCTCTCACAGATGATGCTACCATAATGCTTCCTGGTTTATATGATACGTGGGAAGGGCTTCACTAAAGGGAACCCCTTGCTAATGCCATGGTCAGAACTGAGCTAAACAATTGTCTCTTTATAAATTACTCAGCTTTGGGTATTTTGTTATACTAACAGAAAATACACTAGTGCAATGTATGAGGTTAAGTTTTTCCTGCTTTGCTTATCAGCCCGTATGCTTGCGCACAGTGGGTACTGAGGCGTATTCACTTCTGTACCACTATCATTTTGAAAAGCGGGTTATGAAGATACTGGAAAAAGTAACTTGGCTATGGATGTATGATTGACAGAAGTGGAGAATGAGTGGGTGGATGTTGTGGACTAATGGTGCATGTTTGTAATTATACCTTACAATATGCTGAAAATTATCTAAGTGATTATCTCAATCAAAACTTCACAGGCTTTCAGGTTCTTAAGTTTAATTGCCCAAGAGCTTTTGACAGGCATTATAGTGCATGAAGACTAGCACTTAAGAGAGTTAAAGGGAATCAAACATAATAAAAAGTTGATAGATAGGAAAAAAAAAAGAGCGTAAATCCTTATCTTGGAAGTGGAAAATAAACAATAAAATAGTGGATTTCAGGAAAATTATTTGCAGAACAATTTTTTTATATAAAATTTGAATTACTGGGGACAAGGGTCACCTGCTTCAGCCGCCCACTCCTTCTCGTGCCATCCACACCCTGTCTCAGGAGCAGCCATAGTGTGCATGGCTGTGTGGCACTAATATGGCTGCCCTTTCAGGTATGCTCTGAAGAGGACTTTGGGTGTGAAGAAGCACCGATCCTCACATCCCCCAGCAACACACACACACACACACACACACACACACACACACACACACAAACACACACAATCACACTTTCACCTTCCCTATGGCACCTCCTCAAACATAGTTTATATTTTAAAGCAGGATGGGTAAGTTGGGTAGGATCAACTGTGGTACATAGGGAAGCCTCGTTCAGAAATCTTTTTCGGGACTTGCCTGCCTGCAGGCGACACAAGTCAGGCCTCCACAGAGTAAAGAAGTGCCCTGAAGCTGACCTTGGCTGATGCTCAATTTCGAGGGAGCCCAGCCTCACTCCCACAGGACAGAGCCGCAGAACCCTGAAGTGCCTCAGGACAATCACAGCATCACAACCCACACACTCCTAACTGATTAATTAAGAACAACAGTAACCGATTTGGAGAGTAGAGGGTTTCAAAAAACAACAAAAGCCAAGTTTGTTTCTGGCTGCAGAGACTAGACCCAGGCCCCCTCCCGCCCCCGCCCCCGCCCCCGCCCCCGCCCCCGCCCCCTCACCTCCCTCCGCTGCTCCTGAACCTCCCCCTTCCACTCCACCTTCTCCGTCCCCTCCCCCTACCTCGCCCCCATCCTGTCCCCCCTCCCCCCCCGCCCCCCCCCCCGCCCCATGAGCCCTAGGTGACCTAGTAACTCTACATCTGAAGCAAACATTTCCTTCCCCTGCTTCCCACCAACAGGCAACAGCCCTTCACTATCCTCCCCACCTTGAATTAAGTACAAAGTGCCTTTAGCTTTTGGACTCACTGAAGGAGCGATAATCAATGCTACAGTCTATTTATTATGACTAAGCACTGTCTGAGGCTAAGAGCCACATAAATGAAACCAGGTGAACCCAGAGGCTCACACTTGTTTTCAACGCATAGAGGACCTCAGACAGGAGAGTTTTCTCTGATACAGCTGAAGAGTTTCCAACCAGAAAGACACATCTACAGGCGTGGGGTGGCAGGCAGTATCTACCTCTTGAGCTAGAGCATTACAGCAGCACAGGGTTATTAAGTAGCTTTCTTCTGACCCAGTACTCTCTGAGAGCTTTCAGAGATATGTTTTGGTGCATCCATTATTCACTGATAAACATTTTTTTTGTTTTGTTTAAATATATTTTATTTAATTTTAATTTATGTGCGTTGGTGTGGGGGTGTTAGATCTTGGAGTTACAGACAGTTGTAAGCTGCCATGTGGGTGCTGGGAATTGAACTCACATCCTTTGGAAGAGCAGGCAGTGCTCTTAACCACTAAGCCATCTCTCCAGCCCCCTGATAAACATTTTTGTCAGCCACACATAACCATTTAGAGCAATGAGTTATGAAAAGAAGACATGGATAAATTATGCAAATAAAAATTTAGAGCAGAATTTTATTTCTATGATATATTGAATACCGATGTAAATTTTTAAAAATATACAGGGGGAGGTAATCCCCCTCAGGAACAATCATAGGAGAGGGGAATAAGGGGAAAATGGGAGGGAGGGAAGAATGGGAGGATACAAGGGCTGTGATAACCATTGAGATGTAACAAGAATAAATTAATAAAGGAGAAAAAAAATAATTTATTCATATTACATCTCAATGGTTATCCCATTCCTTGTATCCTCCCATTCCTCCCTCCTTCTCATTTTCCCCTTACTCCCCTCCCCTATGACTGTGACTGAGGGCCACCTCCTCCCTCTGTATATGTTCATAGGGTATCAAGTCTCTTCTTGGTATCATTCTTTATAATGCAAGGTAGGCGTTGAGAGGATGGCTCAGGGGACCAAGTGCTGACTCTGCAGATGGGAATACCCAAGTTCAGATCCGCAGCACCCAAGTAAACACCTGGTGATCAAATCAGCCACAGGCAGTCTGAGGACTCAGGAGGCATAGACATGAGAGGTCCACAGCAAGGTGGCTATTTACACAAACCAGACTGGGCTCTCCAGGTTCAGTAAGAGACCCTTGATCAGAAAAGAAAAACAGCAATTGAAAAGGACATGCCACATCAACTTTGGGCCTCCACACACAGGTATACCTACACACAGGTGCATGCGACACAAATACACGCATGCAAAAACCAGGTGAAGATAAAAGTAAGCAGGCCCAGTAGGTAGGAGTGGTTTGACCCATCTTGTCTGAGCGCCCAACCTATATGCTTTCCTATAGCTCCCAACTTTCCTTGCAGGTAAGTTTAAGTAAGGTCATGTGACTGTGATCTGGCAGACAGAATGTAGGCAGACGTGACAAACATGGCCTCCCATTTGTCAGTCACTCCCATGCAGGGCCTCCTATATCACTGCGCCTTATTTTTCTGCCAATTCTGTTGACCACATGTTGCTCATTAGCAACAAAGCTGGATTCCCAAACACATTGATGTCACAGTGAACTGTGCGGCTCCATGCCCTCGCCTGCCTTCTGAGCACAACAGTTTACGATAGAATCAATCAATAAAGCTTCCTGATGGGTGCTTGTGCGTGTTTGGGGTGGTGTTGGTCACAACAGCATCTTCTGGTTAGTGCACAGCCCTGCGTTACCCAGGTGACTGACTGACATGCTATAGTTTAGTTAATGTGGTCTAAGAGTGAACAAGCCAAGCAATTCTTGCCACCCCAGAAATTAATCTTGCCAGATGACAAGAGCAATGTTCTATTCTCCAAATAAATAATAATAAATAAATCCCTTTGCTTCAAATTCACAGTCTAAATGTTCCTTTTTCTCAGCCTAGACAAAAACTATAAAACCAACATTAAAAATTAAAAACATTAACCTTCTTTTCTGTAGAGTTTAATTCTAATCATGAGATAACTGATTATATTTAGTGCAGATTTTAGCCACTTACTAGTCATAAAGTTCATAGTTTTATTGCAGAAAATAGGAAAAAATCATAATTTAGAAATTAAAACACATTTGTTTTCACAATTCTTTAACTAAAATTTATAGTTTTTTTTTAGAACTAGCAAAACAATGACTTTATTTTTTTCTCCTTTATTAATTTATTCTTGTTACATCTCAATGGTTATCCCATCCCTTGTATCCTCCCATTCTTCCCTCCCTCCCAATTTCCCCTTATTCCCCTCCTCTATGACTGTTCATGAGGGGGATTACCTCCCCCTCTATATGATCATAGGGTATCAAGTCTCTTCTTGGTAACCTGCTGTCCTTCCTCTGAGTGCCACCAGGTCTCCCCGTCCAGGGGACATGGTCAAAGGTGAGGCACCAGAGTATGTGAGAAAGTAGTATCCCACTCTCCACTCTACTGTGGAGAGTGTTCTGTCCATTGGGTAGATCTGGGTAGGGGCTTTAGGTTTACCGCCTGTATTGTCCTTAGCTGGTGCCTTAGTTTGAGTGGGACCCCTGTGCCCAAATCTGCCTATCATAATGTTCTACTTGTAGGCTTCTAGGACCCTCTGGATCCTTCTACTTTGCCATTCTCCCATGATTCTCTCATCTAGAGTCCCACTAGAATGTCCTCCCCTCTGTCTCAATTTCCTGGTAAGTGAAGTCTTTCGTGGGACATGCCCCTTGGGCTAATATGCAGATATAAGTGAGTATATACCATTTGAGTCTTTCTGCTTCAGGGTGAACTCACTCTTTATGATCATTTCTAGCTCAATCCATTTATCCACAAATTTTGGGAATTCCTTGTTTTTAATAGCTGAATAGTATTCCATAGTGTATATGTACCACAGTTTCTTTATCCATTCTTCTATTGAGGGACACTTAGGCTGTTTCCATGTTCTGGCTATTATGAATAAGGCTGCTATGAACATGGTTGAGCAAATTTTCTTGCTGTGTGCTGGAGTATCTTCTGGGTATATTCCAAGGAGTGGAATAGCTGGGTCTTGAGGAAGCCCTATTCCCATTTTTCTGAGATAGCACCAGATAGATTTCCAAAGTGGTTGTACTAGTTTGCATTCCCACCAGCAATGAAGGAGTGTTCCTCTCTCCCCACATCCTCACCAGCATGTGGTGTCGCTTGAATTTTTGATCTTAGCCATCCTGATGGGTGTAAGATGGAATCTCAGCGTTGTTTTGATTTGCATTTCCCTGATGATTAAGGAGGTTGAGCATTTCTTTAAGTGTTTCTCAGCCATTTGATATTCCTCTGTTGAGAATTCTCTGTTTAGTTCCAAGCCCCATTTCTCAATTGGGTTATTTGATTGGTGGTATTTAATTTCTTGAGTTCTTTATATATTTTGGATATTAGACCTTTGTCAGATGTGGGGTTGGTGAAGATCTTTTCCCAGTCTGTATTTTAGTTTTATGGTGACTATTTATTTATATAACATTTATATGTCTGTTTGATACTTCTGAATATGTCAAGAAGATTTACAAAAGAATGCTTTGTCGACATAATGTTCTTGTGGACTGTGTATGGTTCACCCTTGTTCATTCAGATGCTGATTTCTCTACCCCACTATCTGGTTTCAATCTGGACATTGCATTGCGATGTTTATTCTAAGCATCTCCTGTTTCAGTTTTGTGTAAACAAGCCAAGATTTGTTCTCTGCATTGCCAATAAATGCCAACTAGCCAATGCTGAGCAGTACAGAAAACAGAGTGAGACATCCTAATCCAGTAAGGGGAGGAGAAAGAGCAAAATGAACATGAGGGATACACATGGACACTAGGAAAAGTGAAGTGGACCTGAGAGGTGAGTAAAAAGCAAGTAAAACATGGGACTCTGAATGGGAGGATGCTACACTAGCTTGGATGTTTAAGATGAAATGATTACTGCTCAGTATTGTGCTCTAGGCTAATTAAATATATCCTAGTCTCCTTCTGTGGTTATTTGTGTCTAAGGCTGGTTAAGGAGTAACTGCTGATTTATTAGAATAATAAATTAATATTAATTATTGATATTCATCAACAAATGCTTCTTCTGCAAGGTCACTTTCAAAGCTGCACATGGATTTGTGTTGCTTTACCTACACCATATCCATTGATGAAATCCTAGCTTGATCCAGATTTTAGTGTTGCTATAAGGAGCAGTAGTATGCTGTATACACTTACAGAGATATGTTTACTAACCTGCCATAACCCATTACAGATGAATTCTGGGCACTGAAGTTAGTGAAATAGAAGCTAAGTCCTTTTGTAACATGTTTAACACAAACTGCTGTATCATATTATAACCCTACTTGTTTGGCATGTCCTACACAAAAGCCATGTGTTTCCTAATGCATCTGTTCTTAAATGCAATACATATTAATTAGCATACTTAAATTTTTATTTTTCTTAGATGATTCTTTTATTTAAATTTTTGTTATGTTATGGATGTTTCTCTCTCTCTCTCTCTCTCTCTCTCTCTCTCTCTCTCTCTCTCTCTCGTGTGTGTGTGTGTGTGTGTGTGTGTGTGTGTGTGTGTGTGTGTATGTGTATGTGTGATGGGAAAACATGCATGTGTCTGCAGCTGCCCAAAGATGTCACATATCCTAGATGGTTGTGAGCTACCAGGTGTCAGTGCTGGGAACTGAACCTGGGTCCTCTGTGAGAGCAATACAGAGTCCTAACCTCTGAACCATCTCTTCAACCCCACCACATGGTTCTTAAAGGATATGAAAACGTTACTACTGTCAATTTAAAATTTATATCCCAATCAAAAATGGGTCAGTTTTAAGCAGTGTCTCCACTCCATAGTGAAAGGAACTAAGACAATTACCCCTCATAGAATTATTGTGGACATTTGCCAAAACAATACAGAGGTCATAAGCACATTGATACACTTCCTAATCATTTCTAGAAATCCACGTATTTTGACTATTGTCATTGTCTTAAGTTAAAGCTTGCTCTTATTTAAATTATATCTGTCTTCAGCAGATGTTTATTGAGTCCAACTCATCTATACATTTTTTAAAATACAAAATCAAATCTACTTCCTTCACTTCACAAAGTCAGAAATGGTGTAAACGTCTTTGTAGCCCATATTTCATGCTATCATTATCTTACTTTCCCCTTTGTGACTTAATTGCTAGAGGGGATCTACAATACACATAGTACTTCAAGACGTTATGGCATTCAGAGAGCCACCAAGTTGTTCCCACTAAACAAACAAACAAATACCACTCCATTGGCTGCCTCGGAATTCCAATATGTGTCCTCTAGGCATGTCTGTACTTATTTGTTTATTTTTTTCAGAAAGTAAATTTCTATAGTTAGCTTATGAGAACACGTTGGCATTTGTATTTGAGTAGCAAAGTGGTGCTGGGAAAACAATTACGAAATGAGCAAAATATCTTTTGGATATTAAGCTTGAATTGATACAGAGGCATTCTCCGCCAGCCAAGTCCCCAGAATGGGGTGCAGCTTACTTACCATCAAACATTTTAAAAAAAAGGCAGAGTCGTAATTTTATCGAATGTAAGATGCTCAGAGGCGCTACCCAGAATAGCTGAAGTGCTATACATCTGCCTATGCATTGTACTCGGGTGGGGAGGAGAGGGTTAATTTTTAAATTGATACCTACTAAGTATAACTGCTGATTGGTTTTAAAGTAACAATTCAATATAACCTGCAACATATAAGTATTGGAGGATGGCAATCAGCATCTCTCCTTCTCAGCCATCTGCTGTTTCTGAAATCTTCTCTTGGAGGGGTACAGTAAATCTATCTTAGCAACCACAGTCACCCTTCTGCGCTATAGCACAGAGGCACATTTCTCATGGCTTTCTATGATTTCCACTCACTAAGAAACCTCTTTCTATTCCCCAACTCTGCCAAACATTGAGTAACCGTGATGTTAGTTTCACTTATAAGAGAGTCACACTCTTGGCCTCAGCACACAAATGACAACAACTAGTATTTATCTTTCTCTTCCAGGCTTATTTCTCTCAAGAAAACGTTCTCTAGGCACATCTGTGATGTTGTAAATGACAGGAGTTTCACTGTTTTTATGGCTGTGTAGCATTACATTTTGTATACACACCACAATTGCTTTACCCATTTATGCATCAATATACATGGCTGTTGGGAACAAGCATTTCAACGAGCGTGGAAGAACACAGAGATCTTTAATGTACTTCTTTTCTTTCCTTTGAGCACACACCAAATAGTATGGCTGCTTGGTCAAATATTTCTATATTTAGATTTTGGAGGGATCTGTACACTGCTTCCCATAAGTAGTTCATGCTCCAGGTGTGTATAGAATGTTCTCTTTTCTATGTGCTCACTTGAATTTGCTCTTTTTGTTTTTTTTTATGATAATCAGTCTAAACCAAGAGACATAATTTGCTATTGGAAATTTGATTAGTATTTTCATGATTAGCAATGACATTGAGAATTTTATTATTTTCATTTTTTAAAAAATACATTTTATTAATTTATTCACATTAGATCTCAATCGTTATCCCATCCCTTGTATGCTCCCATTCCTCCCTCCCTCCCGCTTTCCCCCTACTCTCCTCCCCTGTGACTGTAACTGAGGGGAACCTCCTCTCTCTGTATATGCTCATAGGGTATCAAGTCTCTTCTTGGTACCCTGTTGTCCTTCCTCTGAGTGCTGCTAGGCCTCCCCATCCAGGGGGCATGGTCAAATATGGGACACCAGAGTTCCTATGAAAGTGACTTTCACATGACATTGAGAATCTTAAATATCTATTTGCTATTTGTATGTCTTCTTAGAGAAATATTGATTCAATTTTCCAGTTCAAATTGAATTATTTGAGCTCAATTTTCCTTCCTTCCTTCCTCCCTTCCCTCCTCCTCCTCCTTCTTCTTCCTCTTCTCTTCTTCTTCTTCTTCTTCTTCTTCTTTTCTTCTTCTTCTTCTTCTTCTTCTTCTTCTTCTTTTCTTCTTCTTCTTCTTCTTCTTCTTCTTCTTCTTCTTCTTCTTCTTCTTTTCTCTCTCTCTCTCTCTCTCTCTCTCTCTCTCTCTCTCTCTCTCTCTCTCTCATTATCTTTGAGTTTCTTATAATGCTGGACATTAGTCATTTGCCTAGCAAGTAACTGAAAAATTTTGTACTTTTCTAGGCTTTCTCTCTGCTCTGTTAGGTGATGCCCTTTGCCATGCTGTAGCTTTTTAGTTTTACCTAGTCATCTTGCTTTCTTTTTGTGACCAGGAACTCAGGCATTTGGATTCTCATCATGGAATTTATGCCCAGAAGAAGTTCCTATGTTTGTCTTCCAGCCATCTCCATATTAAGCTTGCACTCAAGCTACTGTTAGTGCATTTCTGTGCACAGTGAGGCACATGGGAATATTTTATTCTCACTGTCCTTAGAAATCAGGTCTTTATTTGACCTTATTTGTCAAGAGATTATGAGAGAGAAGCCCCAAACCCATGATTTTCAAGTAAACTAATCCAATTCAGCAGCTTCTCCAAGTAGACTATGGGGAGCCTTACTTGATTCATAGCTCCCTGTTATAGAGTATGAGGAAACTGGAGTCAAGGAGGTAACCAGAGTCACTTCAGCTGAAGAAAATGGAGGCAAAAGATAAAGATCATCAATTACAATTAGTTCCCAGCACCCATACCGGCTGCTCAAAACCACCTATAACTCCAGCTCATGCCCTCTTCTGATATCTTCGAGAAAAAGCATACATGTGTAGATACCCTGACATAGATACACACAAACACAGATTCCCAAAATAAAAATTAAATTGAAGATAATGATGAATTACCAGCTACATAATGTTACCAAAAGTCTGAAGGAAAACTGAGTTTCTCATTCCCTTGAATTTCAATTCAGAAATATTAGGAGCATAAATTTCAAGATGAGAATATATGATACTCAGGCACAATGTCCTTTGAAATATGTACCATTCAAAGATCTGAATCTTCTCTCCTCAAGACACATCAGCTGTTTTTTATAGGCCTCATAGAAGCCATTTGATTGTGATTGATAGTTGTCACTGATACACAAATTCTAGGAAGGAACATATTATTTTGGAGCTTTGTGTCTGTCCTTCTTTCTGAAGAATCAGTACTCTGGACACTGTAATTCAAGGTTGGGTATTCTGATTTTTACCTCCAAGCTAGAGAGTGTAATGAGAATTTTGGAATTTTGGTTTCTTCAAAAAATGGAAATATCATAAGACTATGTTTTTGTTTTAATCCTAAGTGTGGGTCTATGGGGCTGCTTCAGAGCTAATGGCTATGATTTGCCTTGTGCTCCAGCAGGGGTATGATTTTGCCAGCTGTAAATAGTTTCTGCGACGGTGTGATTTGAATTATGGAGACTTTTCAGGTGGTATATAAATGCTAGGGGCCCAAGAGACAGGATGAGTTGTTGGTTGTTGTAGGTTGCTGTTGGTTGTGGTTTGCTAAGTAGTCTTTCACAAAGAAGGAAGAAGGAGGAGGGGGAGGAGGAAGGGGAGGAGGAGAAGAAGGAGAAGGAGGAGGAAGAGGAGAGGAAGAAGAAGAAGAAGAAGAAGAAGAAGAAGAAGAAGAAGAAGAAGAAGAAGAAGAAGAAGAAGAAGAAGAAGAAGAAGGAGATTAGATATCCTGGTGGCAAAGATCAAATTTTCCCAAGTAGCTCAATGTCCCTAATTAGCAAGAAGTAGTCTAATGATAATGTCACCCCATTTCTGCTCTATCCTTTTTCCTCTCATATCTAGTGTTACTAGTGTTACGGGGCTGAAAGTGTGGGAAAGGTGCAGGGAAAGATGGAAGAAAAAAGAACCCACAAAGTAGCAAACATCAGCTACATGTCATGTATTCTTGGAAAGAACTGACATGGTTTTCTTTCTTCTCTCTCTGTGTTTGCATTGCAAGTTTTAACCTATATTGCTATTGTGCCTAGAACTTGGTAATGAGAGTCCTGTGATATGCTGGGTAGCCCTTCCTCTTTCTTAGCCAATCTGGAAATGCTGCTGGAAGAAGCAGTGAGGACAACTGCATCTCTCACACAGGATGTGCAGGACCAGCTAAGGAGAGATGTCAACATGTTTATTGGGGCCTGCATTCTTAGTGCTCTGCATGAGAAGAGATCTCCATGTTCTGTCTTCCTTACATGCAGCAGAGCAAAAGATGCACTAGGACAATAGCTGGCTGCAGAAGATGTGCCCCCCTTCTTGCTTATACCACTGTTGTTGTTATTTTTTAAATGACCGGTCATGACAGTAATTGAGAAATGACTACACAGTCACCTGACACATACATTCCAAAATATGCTATTACCTAAATACAATCAGTAGTTTCTTAAAATTATCCCAAGGTTAATAAGAAAACTGAAGCTAAGGCTAATGAAACTTAAGATGAAAAAAACCTTAAGATGAAATACCTGCTCTGCCCAAATTGTCTCTTGCTTTTTGTTTTGTTCATTCAATTGTTCATTTGTTTATTTTTTTGTTAGAGGGTATTTCATAGACTCACCTGTCATTAAACTTGATAGATAGTCACACATTACCTGGATGTTCTATTTCTAAAATATTCTATCTACTGCTTCTCTACTTACAAACAACAGCAGCCGGGTACTGGTGCAATGTAAACCCTTCCTGTAGGAACCAGGCCCAACTGGGCTGCCTGCCTGTCTTGCTGTTTCATGTCCTGTTTCTAGCAGCTTCCTTGTCTGTGTTTATCCTGGTTAGCTAGTCGTGTTTACTGCTCTGAGAACAAGCCCCTCCCTTCCTCGAGACTTTTCCTCCTGTGTGCAATTACCTCTTGAGGGATTTCACCTGGGAGGAGGATTCCTGTTTTGCTGCCTATAAGAAGGCTCTTTGGAACTCTGGGAGGAAGGATAATAAACCACTGCTGCGGCTGCTGCTGCTGCTGCTGCGGCTGTGGCTGCTGTGGCTGCTGTGGCTGCTGTGGCTGCTGCGGCTGCTGCGGCTGCTGCTCTCTTAGCAAGAAGGAACCGCTGTGATAGTGTGTGTGTGTGCGTGTGCATGTGCGTGTGCGTGTGTGTGAGTGCATGAGTTAAATCCGAAGTCCCTCGCCCTGGACTCGGTATCGTGGTGGCACGGGTGCCACATCTTCCTACTCATATTGATAGAAATAATGAACACTGGCCAAGAAGAAAGATATTTTTGTATTTACATTCTACCGCAAGAATTTAAGATGCACATTAGAATAAAGGATTTAAACTCAGAGACAATATTCAATTTAGGTCTTTGTAATTTAAAAAAAGACAAATTTTAGGTATGAGGTTTATTTAATGATAACCTACTGCCACTATAGCCAGGACTTGCCATGTGGTCATTTGCTGTGTTTGGATCATGAACTCTTTATGGGAATTTCAGATACTGGTTTCCTTGGCCAATCGCTGACCAGCAGGAGTATCCTGGAGTAAAAAGATATAAGATGTTACGTTTAGAAGCTAAAGCCTCAGTGGATGAAGGTCTTTCAGTACACATGAACGGTGTTATGGCAAATCATGAAATACCTAATACTAAACTGAGCAGGAGTCTTTTCTGTCCCTAAAAAAAAATATTTTTCAGAAATATTCTCTGAAACAGTAACTACAATCCAGAAAATTTTGTTTTGAAATAGCCAAGTCAGATTTTAAAGATATAAAAGCAAAAATATAATTTTTATGACATAACTGTAGTTCAAACCTCTTAGATTACAGTCCAGTGAAAGCCTTGGAATCAATATCCAATTGCAGTTGAAGTATCAAAAGTGCAGTCAACAATGGGATTTAGACCAATCAGATATGACAGCAGAAAAGTGAGAAAAACCTTCCAGATGTCTTCCTGACTTCAACGCCAGACTAATTGTTACCTCAAAAATCTAAAAATATATACCTGAGACACAGAATTTCAGAAATGAAAAGTGTCTTCAGAGATCGTTTCAGTCATCATCCTGTAGGTAAGTGAAGAAGTGAAGCTACAGAACATGTTCAAGACTAACTCGAGAAGTGGAAATTTTTAGACATCCTCTACTGTCTTCTCTACTGTACACTGCAGAATAGTATAAAACAGTGTGTAAAACCATTAATACCACTGAATTATAAGAGATCCAAACACAAGACAACCTTGATATGCACAAGATGCACTTTGTCAACTCAGACTGACTTTCTCCTTTGAGTGAATTTACGAGATAAGCATCTGAATGAAAATATGAGGGAGTTAACGTTATGGTTATGAAGAGACTCGGCATGTCAACCCATGACCAATCCATGGAATCAACTGTTGCCAAGGCTCACAATTCTTGGATGAGAGGAGCAGGGTAAAGTGCTGTATACAGTCACCAGATAAAACTTCCCAGAGGCACAGCCTCCTTGAACTGGGTCTTAGAAAAGAAGGAGAATCCACGAAGAAAGGAATGTAGTGGGGTCAGGTCCCTGGGTGGTAGGAGGAGCAGTGCCCTGTGGAATAGAATGACTCCCATGAACTATATGAAGGAAGAAGCTGGCGGAAAGAGGATCCAATAGCTGAGCAGAAACTTGATATGGTTGGCAAATGAATCACAGCTGTATCTTACAACCCATGACTTGGGAAAAGGTGTGTTGTGAAATAGGTGTTACTCCAGTTTGCATTTTTTTCTTTCTTTTTTTTTAAAGACTTCTTTACTCATATTTGCTAAGGAATTCTACATGCTATCAAGACACCAGAGTTACCACTATTGGGAATGTACTCATAGTTTCTATATCCAGTAAAAAGCAAACATACACGACTTTTTGTTTTTACCTGGAAATAGGCAAAGGATGATTTTAAGCAGTATTTACACACTAAGGAAACAGAAAAGGCAACATGGAATTAGAAAAGAACCACTGGGAGGTTTTCTGAGAAGCATTCAGTCTGATTTGCCTTCAAAGCCCCAGAGCAGTGACAACCAAGTAGACAAACAAGGCCCATGTGGATCGGGTTAACTCCAGATGGGGATAGGAGATCCAGAACTAGGGAGTGTAATTTAGAGATGATTAACAATATGGAGAATCTGATTTAGCTCATGTGCTTTTGGGTTCCCGCTCATGAGAAGTTACCACTAGACTCAATCACAGTGGCCAAGTTCTATCACCCAGAAAGAATGAAAAATAACCAAGGAATAAAACAGTCACATGCTCTTTCTACTTGGTGCAAAAAGAGATAAAAGCCAAACCAACAGTGAGTGCTCATGTGATAGAACAAATGGTCCTATTTAAAGCCATCAGAACACATTCAGAGTATTTAAAATGGTGTCCTTAGCACATCTACTGAGAGTTCTCATAGATACGATATAGGATGCATGGTAGCAATTGTTTAATTCAATAGTGCATGAGCCCTGGTGAGGATAGGAGCCTTCAGAAACAAGGGGAATAGTACGTAGTACATACAAAAGCACATAGCTGAGGGTGTAGTTTCTTGTTGCCTGATTGCCTAAAATTAGATGGTTAGAAGAAAACCACACCAGCATTTTGATTCTGCTAATAAAATCACGTGATCAGTTATATGAACTTGAAAAACAAACAGAAGCAATTCAACAGACTTCCCAGACCTCTGTGAAGATGAAACTTCAAAGCAAAAACAAAACAAAAAAAATTATCAAGAGTAGTGGAGATGGCATAAGATCATTTTTTTTTTTGATGACTCTGAGATAAGAAGCTGTATTCTGCTCACTGTTAGCTTCAGATAATGTCCAATCTAGGAACAGCATTATGCAACATTTCCGCCAAAGCACAAGAAATATGATTCTTTCAGCTTATCCACAGCTAATGTACTCCAATTAACATAAGTAAAATAAAAGAACATTATGAAGGGAAATCCCACCTTGACTCAGTTTCCTTCTTAGAGAGCTGATACATGATTGAATTCTCGGCACTGCAGCTGATGCATTACTCATCTGATGGCTTATCTACCTTGTGTTCAAAGTGAACTGTGACAGGCCAGCTTGTTGCAATCGAAGAGACTAAATGAGAAATTCTGTACTATCGGGTTTGCTGGGGTGGCAGGCTGGTGTTCATGTAGCACTCTGCATTCCAGGGGTCTTTCTGGAGGTGGGTCCTGGAATCTTAAAGCTCTATACTGGTGGTGGTGGTGGGGAACGTTTCAGGAAATATAGCTTTCTGTTAACACAAGACGACAGTAAAACCTCCACCAAATGACAGCATATCAGAACCACCTGAGATAATTATCAGCTACATTTTTTTGTGGTGGGGAGCTATGGGGTTGAATGCTAACACAATGGGCAGGGTGGAAGGGTTGGGTTATAACTTGAAATGAAGCAATCAGCCACCCCACTCCCCCATGGTTAAAACCAAAAACTTCTAACATAAACAGTGAGATTCCAACCCTTGAGAGTTATGATAATGAACTTTGTGGATTGGAACCCTTCCCACAAGTAAGAGGGTAGTTCGGATTTTGAGTATGATTTGTGAACAGAAACCGTATACCCAACTGGATTAGATTAGCTATGTACAATTCAACCATATAAAAACGTTATTTTTGCAAAGTAGTGATTGTTGTCAGTGTCTTTGCTTAATGATGCTGATTTCCTTGCAACATCTTTTTGGAACGTTATTATTTAATTTTTTTTCCTTTTACAGTATATTTTGATCATTTTCTTTTCCATCAACTCCTCTCAGATCCTCCCCACATCCCGACTAACCCAACGTCATGGTTTTTTTTTTTTCCTCCTCCTCTCAGGACATGAAGTAAAACCCCTAACCAAGAACCTATTTGCAACTGATACCTGCTGCAAAAAAGTAAAATAAGTTCTCTTGAATGGACTGTCCCTGGGTATATAAACCAGACTCTAGGGCAGCAGCCCTGCCAAGGAGTAGCTGGCCAACACAAAATGGTCTCCAAGATTGTTGTTGTTTTGGTGGGCTTTTGGTTTTGTTTTGGTAATTTTTGTCCTATTGATTCTTTCCTTCCTTGCTTCCTTCCGACCTTCTTTCCTTCCTTTCTCCTTTCTTCTTTGTGTGTTTGTACTTGCCACACCTTCCTGACTAGTCACTAACAGTGATGACTATACACTCTATTTTTTAAAGTGCTAGTTAAACTCATATACTTATTTTTATTGTAAGATGAAAGTTAATATTCCTGTGTGAGTTTGTATGAGTTACATAATTGATCTATATAAAGTTTCCAGTTTTGTACACACATGTATATGTACATATGTACATGTAAATACATACACATGTTACTGATGACTGAACCCAGGACCTCATGTCTGTTGGGAAGCTGTTTTATAATTGGGCTGTGTCACCAGACCAGGAACTATAATGTTATTCTGATAACAGTAGTCTAATTTATGATGTCATCTAAATGAATTCAGAATGGCTATAGAACACGACCAGCCTTTTGCTCATCTGCAGGTCCCTTTCCAACTTTCATTTCAAAGCTACATAGTCACAGGTTCCTTACCCACAGTATCAACCAAGCATGGATGAAAAAAATCCTTATTAAAAAATAATCAGCATTATTTATAACCCCAGATATTCAGGAAGAGAGGCTGGAGAATCACAAATTCAAGGTTTGTCTTGGTTCCATAATGAGTTCAGAGCCAGCTCGGTATATTTAGAGTAATCCTGCCCTAAACCAAACCAAAATTCAAAAGCAAGACAATGCAGAGTTGTCATCATTCAAAGAAAGTATATACACAACACCCACAAACGTGAACTTAGCATCTTGTATGTACATGGATACATATATTATATATACACACACATATATATGAATATATACATATATTATTTAATAATAATAATAAGCAAAGAAAACGAGGCTGTGAACTTGAGGTGTGGGGTACATGAGAGTGGTTTCAGGAAGAAGGACTGGAGGAAGTAAAGAGGAGAGAAGAAAGATAATTTTATTTCAATAAAAATATTTGGAAGATAGAATATTTTTAATTAAAAAGCATGTAAGGAAGTGAGGGAAGAATTAAAGAGAGAAGAAAGAAGAAGGACAGACAAATGAAGGAAGAATGGGAGAAGGAGGAAGGGGGGAAGGAATACATACACAGATTTTCTTTTATATTTTTCTTTTAATGTTGCAAAAAAGATAGGGTAAAACATTTTACATGGCATATATATTTTATAAGCAAATTGGAGATAATTTACAGTCTGTGAAGATGTAAAGGCTTTGCTGTTTTGACATAAGAATGTTATTGTTGGATTTTGTATGCTTGGGAGCCTTGGAGCAGATCCCCCATGGTACAGTTACAGTCCCGTTATGAAATGTCCCTACTGGCTCAGGTGTTGACATTCAGGTCCCCAAGAGTGGCATTGCTTTGGAGATTGTAGAAACCTAAAGAGGTTGGGCATTGCTGGAAGGAAGATGTCATCCACTGGTATCTTTTTACTGCTTTACTCAACTCCTGGCTCCTCCCACTGTTTCCTGACTATTGTGGGGGAAGAATGAACCTGCCAGAGGTCCCTCTGGCATGGCGCTCTGCCCAAGCAAGCATGAGCTGTACATTCGAAAAGGTAAGTAAAAGGTAGTAATAATAATAATTCTCACCTTTAAGTGGCCACTTGTGTATTTGATGCACTGATGAACAAAGTGCACAGTGAGATAAGAGAGATATATTTCAGTGTTATGATTGGCCGGTTTCTCTGCCCTCAAATGTCTTTGAAGGTGCAAGTACACTCAACTGCCTTTCAGCATTTCCCTGGAATCATACTTTCAATCTTCAGGAAAATGTGGAGTCATCATCAAATCAGGCTAGAAATAGACATCAAAAACTTTTTTTTTTTTTTTGCAAAACGTATAAAATAAGAGAGGTGGACAAGTGACAAGCGCTAAATTTAGCAAAATAAATTAAAACTCTTTATTGACTTTACAACATCATATTTTAAAAGACCTCATAGGTTGTTCTTTCCAGAATAAAAATATTCCTGTAAAAAATTATCTTTAGAAATTAAATGGAAACACTGTTAGCATCTCTAATTTTAAACAGGAGGGAGAGCAGAGCCAATACTGGCCAAAGTGTTTCAGCCACATAAAGACAAGTGTTGAGGGCGTTTTGAAGAGTTAAGGTTCTTCAGAACAAAACTCCTTCCAAGTCTTTTAAAGACATTCATTGCTTAAGTTCCTGGAAGAAACCCACTTAGAGGCATTAACATGTCTCAATAAAGATTCCTTACAGTTGCATTTTTATGTGATTAAACCAGTATACATGAAGATGTGGGGCGGGAGCCTTGATGCTTTCTCTTTCCCTAAAAGGGAGGCAGAACAGGAAGACACAGTCCAGAGTGCAGGCATGGCAGGACCTGTGGATGCTGGGTCACTTCCATTTCCCCCGTTGGCACTGGCACCTGCTGTCATCACGGGCAGCTTCACACCTGCTCTAGACACCTCATGTATGACAATCTCTTGTCAGCAAGATGCTTCTTTAACCCAGAGAACCCAAAATATTTTTTTAAAGACTATGTGTTCCCTTCTGGCCGTAGCCACGTGAATACATTAGTTCTTCGTTCATTCTGATCACAGAATCACAGCTGGATCTTCACAGTTTCGGAACAACCAAATCATTATTGGTTTTTCCTGTTGTTTCTGTTCAATATGGGCCTTCTAACTTGCATCATGGCTGACATAGTCTCCAAAGTCCTGGTCATTTGACATCAGTGTCTTCATGGTACGCAACATCGAGGGATTTAAAACCAGTAAGGACTCATCCAGGGGCAGAGAGGAATTGGTGCATGTAAAACACAAAGTTGGGGTCAGAAACCAATAATCAGAAAACCTGGAAGTGAACAATATTGGCTAACCCACACTGACACCTAGTTTTTAAGAGAACACCAAGCTTCTTAATTTACTTGGTACTTTACTCAAAATACTAAGTAAATAAATAAATAAATAAATGAAGCATCCTGGACAAAACTTTTTGGAAGAGTACTCCAAAAAAGTGACCCAAGAATGAAATTATATTGAAAATGAAATGACCATTCAATTGGTTTCAAATGAGTTTTCTTAAAGTAAACGCAGTAGCTGCAGAGTTTAAGAGTGACTCTGATTTTGTTGGAGAAAATAACAAACTGGAAGTCTGTGGTATATATTATGTCTTTAGACAGGAGAAAATCTTAGCTGCACTGAAAAAAAGTTAGAGGAGGCAGGAAGGTGACACAACATTAAACAGGAACGCAAGAGCTGCTTGACATGGGTGCTGGGAACTGACATCAGTTCTTTGAAAAAAAAAAAAAGCAGCAAGTGCTCTTAACTGTGAACTCTCTCCAGCCCCAAGACTTTTGATTTTAAATAGAAGAAAAGAAAAAAAAAAAGAACACAAAGACTCAGTCATACTGCCAATGATTGAGTCAGAAATTGTGTTAGCTAGTTTTTATTTCCACATCAAATGTCTTAGCGTGAGTCAACTGGAAACGTCTCCCATTTGACTCTTACGCAGACTAGTTTCCTGCTACAGCAGTGAGCTCCGTGTGGAGCACGTGGACTGTGCAACTGAGGAAATTGGCATGGAGCCTGAGTGAGGCGAGATGTGTTCAAACCCCGAAAATCTCAATCTTGACACCGGGCAGGAGGAAGATTGCTCCCTCCCTGCTCTGGAGTCTCATGACTCCCACCCTCATACAGTAGCCTAACACCTGGAATTCTTTTTCATACAAATGAAGCATTCCCATCACCTCGGCCCCAGCCTTGAATGTTCCCTC
This sequence comes from Acomys minous, assembly GCF_964271855.1. Classification (NCBI taxonomy): domain Eukaryota; kingdom Metazoa; phylum Chordata; class Mammalia; order Rodentia; family Muridae; genus Acomys; species Acomys minous. Next base: position 44,484,063 of record NC_140494.1, on the reverse strand, counting down.
ACCCCCAAACCTCTACCCACTTCCCCAGGGTTTATATAGACCCTATACTCCCTCAATAAAGAGAATCGTGTCACTACAAGTGTTGTAACAGGAGAAGAGGTGTATTGGAGATGCTACTCTGGCGTTGGACCAACATATCTGCATAATTAAAATTCATTATATGACTGATCTACCTAAGCAACAGTCTTCAAAGTAACCCCACACCATTCCTTCACCCATGTTGTATTGTCTCTACTGTATAAAGTCTCTGTTGAGTTACGCTGGGTCCCCATGGTACAGAGAAAACAGAGTAAGTCCAGTCAAGCACCAGGCCATAAGTCATGCACAGGAGGTGGCACATAGACCCCACTCACTACTACTCATGGGCAGAAGTGCTATGACAAGCCTGACAGCAATGGAGTGGAGTCGTACAACTCTCCTTGAAGAAAAGTAAACAAACGTTTGTGGACATGAGTGCGACTTTCAACAACGCAATTTTTCTTTTAGGAGAGCTACTTTCTTATTTAAATGGACATTTCGCAAGAACTTCTGCAACTTAAAATTAAAAGTGGATCATGCAAAGGATACCATGTGAAAGATAGGGGAAAAAAAGGAGTAATGTGTCTAAAGATTGCTTCCTAACACTAGGACATACGGAAGAAATGACTGACTGGCAACTTCAAGAAATTATAGCTGACCTGCCTTGGAATGGGTGAATGACTTGATTGGATTTGATGTGAGAAAAGTACAGCTCTATTATATTTTTGGTTGTGAGCCTAGCCTTTAATGGCTGAGCCATCTCTCCAGTACTATGCTCAATAGCAGATCAAGCTGTGTCTCATCATGCTGCAAAAAATAAAAGAGGAGAAACTGGGCATGGTGTTTCATGCCGGTAATCCCAGAGTTTAGGAAGCTGACACCCAAGGATATAGATTTCTGGGTAACGTTTGGATACATGGTATAAGGCCTGACTGTGAGACCTTGCCTCAAGGAGAGAGAAAGAGAATGTGGTGGGGAGGGCGGTGGGGGGAGGGAGAGCAAGGAAATGAAGAAGAAGAAGAAGAAGAAGAAGAAGAAGAAGAAGAAGAAGAAGAAGAAGAAGAAGAAGAAGAAGAAGAAGAAGAAGAAGAAGAGGATGGAATAAGAATAGAAGGAGGAGGAGAAAAGGAGGGAAGAGGAACAGGAGAGGGAGGGAGGATAGGGGAGAATTGTGGGGAGTGTGTATCAGTGGTTTGCCATGGATAAACTGTCCTTACTTCACTGAACAACTCACCTCCCATGCTCAGGTAAATAACTGTAGCTAACCTCCCAAACAGAGGGCATGACTGTAGCAGGTTCTAGTGGACAAGGATGCTACTTGTGTGTTGGGGGGATGAGAAAACAAAATGGGAAAGTATAATGAGGAACTAAATAAAAGCTAAAACTAAAACTCTATATACAAATGTATGGAACTGTCAGATTTTTAAAAATGGAAAGAAAAAACTATGCTCAGAATAATTTAAAAATTGTTTTATTATATCCCAGGTTCTACCAAGTGGACTCTTAACCTAGATTACAGGAAGTGTCTTAATGTACAATGAAGTGTCCATACATTTCTCAATGTCCCAATTTGACTGCCAGTATTTGGAGTTATATTAATAAGTGGATGGTAATAATCTTCCCATTAACAGTTTATTTATTTGCTTTCTTATAATTGGATGGGAGGCTGAAGAAATAATATAGATTACTAGTTTTAGAAATATTTTTTCCTATTTATTTACTTAAACATTTTATAGCCTGATCCAACCCCTCCTCCTCTCCTCCTAGTCCTACCCATATGTTCCTTCCCCCTGCCCCCATCTTTTTTTTTTTCAGCCAAACTTCAGGGTAGAGCACAGGGAGTCTTGTGGAAGGGTTGAGGCATAAAAGGACCTGGATGTCCAAGTTTCTTTAAAAAAACTTGACCACTTGACCAGTACCTTTGGCCTACTCCGAGAGTTTGTCCTCCGTAAATTCTTTTATACAGGTACTTTCTGCAGAATCTAGGCTTGCTTCATGGACTAATAGCTTTGATAATTATCCAGTTCCTTTGAAAATAAAAGCAGAAAGTGGAAGGATAAAATGGGAAGGGACTTATGATAAGGAGGACATGGGGTAAGAAGAAAGACAGCTTGCTCTGGTCGCTCAGCCTCTAGGGTTCCTCTGGTTGATGAATATGAGGCTCACTCCTCAAGGTGTCAAAGCAGAGGAAAGTTAAGGGGGTTAAGGGAAATTAGCAAATGTCCCACATTTTAAAGAGTAGCTGCCTAAGTGAAAGACACACGGGGGTACTGAACTCTCTATTTCAGTTTTTCTGCAGTCATTCAGCTTCTAAGACCAGCTGTGCCAAACGTAAATGACAGTGAACTATCTGGGGTCAAGTTGATACCTTCTCCCTTCCACCATCTGATAGCTTCTTCACGTTGTAAGCACCGCCAGCAATTTGGTGTGTATCTTCTATAATATTAAAGTTGCTTCTAAAAGGAAGCTGATATATGCTCTACAGTATGTTTTGAAGGACGCTATTTGTGGTCTCCATTTGTCTAAGAAAATGCAGGCAAATGGTGCTACAGAAATCTGGACTCTGGGAATAATTCTTACACCATTGTTTTCCCCCTGAGAGTCATCTTAATCGTTTCCAGATGTTTCACGTTCTAACTGAAGCTTCGAAAAACGGCCTGGTATACATTTATTTATGTCATGTATATTTCATTTTAAAAAATATATGTATGAGTGTTTTGCCTGCATATAGGTTTGTGCACCACATGTGTGCCTGGTACCTGCAGAGGTCAGAAGATGCCACTGAGTCCACTGTAGCTGGAGTGGCAGACAATTGTGAGCCACCATATAGTGCTGGGAATGGAACCCAATTCTTGTGCAAGTGCAACAAGTTCTATTTAGCAACTTCCAAACCATCTTCAGCCCTGGTCACACGTCTTAGATCCCTGAGTCTTGTCTTTGGATAAACCCCTATGAGTGAAAATAAGGATGTATGAATATATAAATTTTCATAAGGAAAAGCATTGGTAGGTCACAATTTCCCAAAACTTTCTATTCCCCCATCAACATAGTGTTCACAAAAGAAAACAACAAACAAACAAACAAACAAACCCATAAATATTTCTTCTAGGGGAGAAGATAAGGGTTATTCTGAAACCAAATATGATTGATCGTGGCTCTGAAACACAGATTCAGGCAATCTCAAGTCCATGTTGCAATGTGGTGAACAATTTTAGAAAGTCTCAGTAACATATCAAAGAAACTTAAGAATCAATACTTGCAAAGACACGTGTGGGGATAAAACAGGTAGGCGAATTAAAATAAACAAAACACAAAAGCAAACAAACAAAACCAAAACCACCACTCCCACCCCACCAGCAGCTAGAAGCCTCTGCCATTGTTAACATTCTCACCTTTTTAGTGGGTGAAACCAGGAAGTTTGTACATTCCGTAGAGTTCTCAGAATGGCCTTGAAGACTTTGTTTAGGTCATGGGCACAGTGCTGAGGAGCACAATCAATGGCTATTGAAGAGGCTAAAGATGGCTCAAGACAATCTGCAACATTCAAACTTCTCCACATCAGCCTTTGTGGCTGTAGTCAAGGCTGCTTTCCAGGAATTCCCATTTGCAATGTTATAAGACTACTTCCTTCCTTTTTGACATTCTCACAAGGCTTCCAGTCTCAGTATATTTTCAGTTTGAACAAATGTGACAGATAAACTTTTCCATTTTACTGTTTTCTTAATCACCTAGGAGGCTGTGTTCTTTTTGTTTGCATTTTCCCCTGCAGTCCACTGCTCATTACACCACTGGCATATTTTCCTCTTGTTGTTGTGACCCTTTCTCATTTGGACTCTAATTATCTTCTCTCACTCTATCATTTGTCACCTGACCCTTCAGGGGTGACTCAGAATTCCTGGTTGCAAACGTAACCTGCTCCTACCAGTTTGAACAGAAATTAGGATCAAAAGGGCCAAGGAGAGGCAGGGAGCTCATCTTTCAGGATGTAATTTGATGGACAGCACCCATGGTGACATCCACTTAGTTCCTCTGGACAGCCTGTTTGCTCACCTGGATCTCTCTCTCTTCCTCAGTGCTCTGACTGACTCTCACAGCGAGATGCTTCTCTACCACTCGCCGTAACTGATGCAGCAGGCCTCAAGTGCTTAGTTTAGGTGAGCACTATGGACCGCGTGAAGCCCCACGGCCAGCTGCAGGAGGGACCAGGCCAGCTCAGTTCTGAGCCCATCTTTTTTTTTTTTTCCCAAAAGGTGTATTTATTATGCATATAATGCTCTGCCTGCATATATGCCTGCAGGCCAGAAGAGGGCACCAAATCTCATTATAGATGGTTTGTGGGACTTGAACTCAGGACCTTTCAAAGAGCAGGGAGTGCCCTTCACCTCTGAGCCATCTCTCCAGCCTCAGTTCTCCCAGCATAAGAATGCACTCAGAAATCACCAGTGAGCAAACACTTCAAACATCTACTACATGGAGATTTGTCTCACATGGAATCAAGCATGCAAATTTTCTTTATATTTTTATGGATTGGGTCATGATGAAAAAACCCTCTATGATAATCATATAATATTCTCCCGTAGTATCCTTCAAGAATGTTAATAACTAATATTTTAATATTCAATTTTCTCATTCATTTGTTATCTGTAATGAGATGAAATAGGAACAAAATTTTAATATTTTTAAAGGTACAGTTAGATTTTTCAAGTGCATCAAATATTATTAAAAAATAATATATTATTTAGCTCATGACTTATAATACCACCTTGAAGTATTGTTGAATTATCTCTAATTTTTTTCTAGAAGATTCTTTGTTTATTGGAGGTCAGTGGCACACAGCTTTAAGTTGTTGTATATCCAATTTTAATGTATAGAAAGATGAACTATATGACAACTTCAGTTCAATATTTTCTTAGCAGTTTTCAAGTTCATTCTTCAGTAAATACTTTATAAGGGGTCCAAAAAGAAAGGAAGATACTAGTAGACATGAAGAACAGAATCACCACATATTGTATACATGCATTAAAAATAGCAAAAATGTTTATAATCACCTTATGTATGCTAAAGGATAAAAGACACTAAACTGTGATCTGAGCAGTATTAACTTTATATGCTGATATAAAAAACAGTGACCTTGGGATGACATTAGATCCTCTCCTTTATGAATACGGTCTGTTTCTGTATGTTTATGTTTATATCTATCAGAAATTTATAGCCTTCTTTATGCAGCTCAATCCTAGAGAATCTATGGAATAGTTCCTACCTAGTTTTCTAGCGTACTTGATTCTACAACACAATACAATACAATACAATACAATACAATACAATGCTATATGGCCTATGCATCATGGAAGTGATTTGCAGAGTCAGCTCTATCAATAATTTAATTGTTTTATATAACACAACTTTGACAAGTGATAGAAACATTGTCAAAGTGACAGTATCCATCTTTTATTACACATATTGTAGTTTGCATAGTGATAGTCTATGAAGCATCTATCCCCCAGACTTTTTGCTCCTCTTTATATAGTAACTATATTTATGTACATGTCCTTGCCATCTATAAAACACTACTAACTCACAACTGACATCCTTAAAAATTGCTGTAAGTCACATGAAACCGCACGCAATTTCCCAAAGGTTATTTATAGCCATACCTAAAATCTTACTAAGTCCTTAGTGTGATTTTTTTCCTTCTCTTCAAAGAATGCATAGTTATAATTTCTGCTGCACATCAACACCTAAAAAATTTGGCTGACTATGAACTTACCAGCAAGCACATAAAGAAAAAAAACCTATTTATATAAAATTATAATAGTATATTAAATAAGGTAATAGCGATAAACTAACTGTACGTAAAAATCATCTGATACTCCCTTAGAGATGATGGTAACAATGAAGAGTTGGTAGTGAGGAAACTTCATGTCATAAAAGAGAGCATGGCAGCTTGGTGGATAGCCTATACCTATAGTCCTAGCTCGGTGGACAGGTGACGCAAGAGCGAGGCCAGCCTGTGGTGCACAATGAGTTGAAGGTGTACCCCCTGTGAAACATTTGAAAGACCAAACCCTAATGACAAGAAGAACAGAGGGGGAAAAAAAACTCAGGCCACAGAACTCATGGCTGAGGAAGCCAAAGGAAGCCAAATGATCTTTGAGGCTACATGAGATGTCGGGCTCTGGGAGTCTCTTACCTTCTCACTGTGCAATTTTCCTAACGTGAGTGGCTTACTATGATGAGCTTTTCAGTTGCTCTCAATTTTCATATTCCAAGAATCTAAGTTTCAAAAGGGTGGACGTGTTACCCAAGACCATGGGAAATCGAGAACATGCCTGAACTCACAGAAACAGCACTGTTTTAAGTTCATTCAAACCATAATTGCAGGCATGCTGATTAACCATAGTTAGCCCATAAAGACTTCAACTATTGTCCGGGTATTGGCTGATTGCAACACAACACACACGAGATGATGACTGATTTAAGCAGAAGTTGTGCTTGTAAGCAATTGCCTTGTGACAAAGACAAGTACGGCCATTGTTTATGTCCACACTTTACTAGGCAAGACGGAATGGCACGTCCTGTGAAGGATCGCTATAGTAATAAGCCTACTCCAGTTTCTTAAAATGAGTATTCTACAGATGCCATTAAAAAGGACAACATTCCCATTAGCAGCAATGCCTGTTCAAGCAGCCATTTGAGAAAACCCTAGTGTGACATAGTATGAAAGGTGAAAATGATTATACAAACTTTGACATGTATTTTTATATTCTAGAATTTATAAACACAGAACCCACATGTGTATATCCGAATAAAGTAAGGCGCATAGTAGAATCCTATGACATGATGTTTTTCTTTTAAAATGAAATTTTAGCCTCACCAGTCCAAAATTTATCCAACACGCACAGAGAAAACCACCAAAAATGTTGGATAGTGTCTCTCATAGTTCAGTATTTCAAGGGGCCAAACCAGATGGCTGTTTTCCTACTCAGGAAGTAACTCTGTTGCTGAGAGGAAAGCTTTGGGGAACAGTTGGAGGTTTTGAATGCCCCAAATAACCTTGACTCCTTCAGAAAGTAAATTCAAGATGAAAATGAGCCATAAGCAATAGACATCAAGAATATTAAAGTAGAGAGATTGCTTCCGAATGCTTATCACACATTCAAACTGTCAGGAGTCCGTAGCTGACAGTGAGCAGCTTGCTAAAAATCTGTTTCGTGTTGCATTTTATCTTTTAAATAACTTTTCTTCACAGAGTTAAGAAGCAGGCCTTTCTCTTTTAACTTCACCTCTACCCAAGTGGATGCCCAGGCTGCTTTCTCAATAATGCAAATGAGCTCATTAAAGAGCCCACTACTTCCATGTCAAGGTAACTAACTGAGAATTGCCAATTTTGTCTGGCCTGATTTGGGACCCATTTAGGACTAGGCCAAGGAGTTACACACCCTTGCCCTTGACTAAAAAAACGAACAAACCTGTCTCTGAGAAATAATTGGTTCCATTGGCTGTGCGAGGTTAAGTCAGTTTAGTTGAGTCTAATTAGTTCACTGTTTGCTTTATTTGACTCAATTGGAGGGAAATGGATATTTGCATGACCATAAACCAGAGTTCCAGGTGTTGACAGGTTCATTGCTTTTAAATGATGTTTATTAGTTCTCTAAGTTTGAGTCAAAGTCATTAACATTTTTAGTAAATGAATACCACTTTGAAGGAGAGGGAAATCAGTTTGAAAAAGTGAAGTTAAAGGAAACTGGAGGTGCCTGCCATTGCTGGTCACTTTGGCACAGAGCAGCCCAGTGAAAACAATAGTACCATTGCAGGCAGCCACAGTGAGGTCACAGAGATAAAAGATGTGGGTTTAGTTTTATTTTTTTTTCATACCTTTAATTTTTTCAACTACTTATCACACATTTGAGAGGCTTACATTGGTTTCACATTTTATCATCTTTTAGCTGGTTAATGACTTTCACACATCTCACGCCTCCTCCTAGGAGGTTTGCATGCACATACAGATAGCAGTAGCTGTAATAAGTGGGTCATAAAGAAAAAGGATATAAAGTTGGGAGGAGGTCTGAGGGGGTGCAGAGGAGTTGGTGGGGGTAGTGGAGGTGGGGCTGACCAAAATACTTTGTATACATCTATGAAATTCTTTAAAAATTGATAAAAATTAATTTTTTAAAAAAAACTTAATAACACTTAATAGTCATGTCACATGACTAAAAGGCAAAATTGATTGAGACATTTTAATGGTCTTCTCACTAGAAAGGTGACTCGTATTGGGGCAATAAGAGCCATAAATAAGCTCTTTGATACAGGGACCTGAGCACCAGATCCCCTATCTTAACACTGCTCTTGATCTAGAACATTTTAGCACAAAGTAGCACAAGAATACAGTATTACACGTGCTTTGAATTCTGACTACAGCAACCAATGCCAGCAAGAACTAGTCAGTTAGGAGTGGACCAGCATCAGGAACAACCTTAGCAACTGGCCAAGAGCAAGCTTGAGGATGCAGTCACATGAGCAGTAGGAGTGTCTTGGCCTCACCTAAGTGCCTCCCCAGTGCATTCTTAGATAAAGGCAGAATGCTGCCATTCAGGCACAGGGTCACCACTGGAGCAAGCAGCACACAGTAGCGTAATTACAAGTGCCAATAAAGAAACACAAGCAGCAAACTGATAAGACTTGTGGAAGCCAAATGTGTAAAACTAGACCATATCATTCACAGAGGAGCCATCCTAAAGCAAGGCATGGAATTGTCAAGTTTAAAAAAAAAAAAAAAAGATGTCATAGGACAAACATGGAGCACATTAAAAAGAAATTCTAAAAATACAATCACCAGCTAGCATGGGCAGTAAAGGCCAACTTCAACTTTCATTAGTAATGTACATTAATGCCTACCATGATGTGTGTGTATATCATATCCACGTTAATAGTATATACACATTTATTAATTTTTGCTTTATGGTGGTACAATTCATCAAACAGTACATGCATATATCAAACATGTACAAGATTGATAAGGTTTAAGATATGTATATTGCCTCAAAACTATATCCCCTACCAAGTAACCGAACTCTGCAATGCTTCTCTCCTGTCTCATGGCTCCACAATCCCTGATCTGCTTTTCACAGCTAAGATCAATTTGCCTTCTTTAGGATCACACAGTACACATTCTCTGAGTGCTTCTCTCAATACGATTATGTTGAGATCTCCTCGTGGTAGCATGCGCATCAATGCTTTCTGATTGATTGTTAGCCGGGATTGCTGCAGAGAATGTCCGGACAGTGTTAGTTCACAAATTATCTCTTCACTCAATTATTGATTAGTATTTATGTTGTTTTCTGTTGATAAAATAAGACTTGCAAATGTTCCTAAATTCAAATAAAAAGGATGCAGGGTGATGGAGGAAGTAAAGTTAGTCGTGAATTACAAGCTAAAATCAACAAAAGAGTGTATCGGAAACATGAATGTGTTTACTCATTTTCACTGACACACATATTTACAAAGTATATTGCAAATATATATATATATCAGCCTTTATTTTATTAAATATATACTTTATCATAAAACTTGTAGTCATCAGCAACCACTCACCAATGCCTCCTGTTTATGCATAATCTTTCTAGGCTACTAAAGCTGAATAATACAGGAAAACACTCTCTCCTTACAGACTTCTGTCTTATCCTAAATCTTGCTCACTCTGTATATATTGCCCTTCTTATGAATATTAAATGGTAAGATTATGCTATTATTCCTCAATTTTTTATTATATACGCACCTGTGTCTTAGACTCTGTGGACATATTCCCAATGCTTAATAAGCATCACTGCGGGCCCAAATGACCCCAAGATCCCTTTCTAACTGGCCTCTATAAAGGACCAATAAACTCTTTTATCACACAGAACATGTAATTTCAAAATATTTTATTCTAGTCATTATATATGATACATATTTCAGAAGAAGTCTCTGTATGGACATATGCTTTTGTTTATCTTGGATAAAGAGCTAAGAGGATAAGGATGATTGTAATGTGGATGAATTTAAAAATTTTTTATTTATTATAAATTATTCACACTACATCCCAATTGTTATCCCCTCGCTTGTATCTTCTCATTCTGACTCTCCATCCCTCTTCCATCCTCTCTGCCCCCAAGACCTCTGACAGGGGGCCCTCCTCTCCCACCAAATGTTCATAGCCTATCAGGTCTCATCTGGATAGCCTGCCTCTCTTTCCTCTGTGTGCCCAGAGGGCCGCCCCATCAAGGGGAACTGATCAAATCAGTGGAACTAGAGTTCATGTCAGAGGCAGCCCCTACTTCCCCCACCCACCCTGTGAACTTTTAACTTTCAGGAAACAATTTTTTTCAGAGCATATTGCCTTCTGTAAGCTGTGGCTGTGTGTTCTGATTTTCCAGATCCTGACTGACACGTCACAATTTACCTTTTTTAATGTCATTAATTTTAGCTATTCTGATAGGTCTGTAGTGATGTCCCCGTGTATTTTTAACTGACAATTCCATACCTACTACACCTTTTGTCATTTATATCTTGTTCTGAAGAAGGATCCTTCAAAATAATTGTTCATTTCTTATTGCACTGTTGTTTTTCTTATTAAGTTTAAAAATTGTTTATATATTCTAGATTTAATTGTGTATCGAAGCAAAGCTTTACAAATGTTGTCTTCAAGCTTGTGGTATCCTTGGTTTTTAACGTGATAATGTCTTTCCTTTATAAAACTCTCATTGCCATGTATTCATCATACATAATGATGAGTTTTCCTAAAGATACCTCCACTAAGTATATTGTGTATTTTGACCATATGAAGACTCATACCCTTCCCTTTCTATCCACTAAGATACATAATGTAAAACACCTTATCTAGTGTGATGATCTATATTTTTATTTGCATTTATACAAAAGACATAATTTTGTTCTTTTTATGGTTGAATATAAACAACTTTATTGAGTAGATGTGGGTATATTGTTTATCTATTCATGTACTGAAAGACACCTAGGCTGATTCTATACCTTGAACACTGTGAATAGTAATAAGCATGGCTCTGGCTCTATGGCATGACAATGTAGAACCCTTCACTTATATACCCAATAGTGGTACAGCGGGTTCACATGGTATTTCTATTTTTATTATTTTGAGTAATGATTTACCTAATAGCTGTATCAATTTCCATCCTCACCAGCAGCATCTATAATGCCTTCCCTCTCCTCAGAAATATTTCCCAACACTTTTTATTTGATTTCTCAATGATAGTCAAGATGACTGGCATGAGATGAGACTTCAATGTAGCATTAATTTGCATTACTTTGATGGCTATGGATGTTTAACATGTTTTCTTGTTAGTGTGCCATTTGTAGTTCATCTTTTGGAAGCTATGTGTTTATTTGATTGGTCCATTTATAGGCATTTGGACTTTTGATATTTAGGTTTGTGAGTTCTTTACATCTTCAAGGTCTTTATACTCTATCAGATATATTGCTAAAAAAGATTTTCTCACATGTGCTAGTCTGTATTCATGGGATTGTTTAATTTTCTAAGTAAGATTTTTTTTATAGTTATTGATGTGACTTTCAGTGTGCTTTTCAAAAGTAAAAACGCTATTAATTAAGAGAAATTGCTTTTTTCATGATTTGCCATTTTTGTGTCTTCTTTTATAAGTGCTGGCAAACTAACTATTAAGATTTTCATTTCAAGACATTTTCTTTCTCTTATGCATGTCACAGTGTATGTGTAGAGGTCAGGTGACAACCTCAGGTGCCATTTTCTTTTCTTTTCTTTTCTTTTCTTTTCTTTATAGAACTTATTCATATTGCATCCTGATTGTTATCCTCTCTCTTCTATCTTCCCGTTCCCACCCTCCCTTCCTCTTCTGCCCTATTCCCCTCCCCTAGACCTCTCATGGGGGAGGGGGAGTGGCTCCTCCCCCACCATCTGACCACAGCCTATCAGGTTTTCACCTTGTTTGAGACAGAATCCTTATTGTTAGTTCAGCACTGTAAGGCCCATGGGCTTCTAGGGACTCACTTAACTCTATGTCCCATTTCCTGTGTGGACCTTGGATACAGGCATACGCAAACACATCTGGTATTCATATGAGTCTGGATACCCAAACATAGGTCCTCACATTAGCATGGCAACTTCTTTTGCCTACTGAATCATTTCTCCAGCCTTCGACATTTATCTCCTTTGCTTTTATTGGTTTTATTCTCAGCTCCTCTATTCCATTCGTCCACAGTCCCTTTTGAGTTATCTGGATCTTAGAGTTAATTTTGTTCTGATGTGGCTTCCCAGTTGTTATTACACTGATTGTTTTAAAGATTATCCTTTCTCCCATTGGATTACTTTTTCATATTTGCTAAAAACAATTGCATAGGTTCACTTCTGGATTCTGTTCTATTCTACTGATCTATTTCCTACCTTGGCATCAATCCCACAATGGCTGGTTTCCTGCAGCTTTACAGTACATCTTGGAATCGGGGAGAAATCTACTTCCAAGGACCGAAGGTCAGAATCAGATAAAAACAGGTGTTACTCAATGAAAATGCCCAGAGGACATTGTTGGAAGTCCTTGCATCTATCCAGCTATGATCAGAGTTTGCCCCTGATGCCTCTAGAAAGCTGATGCAACAAGGAGGGCTGGAACCACCCCAATCACAGGGCAGAAGCATGGACAGAGAGAACTGTTAATGTGTAATTCAGACTCTCCAACAGGGATCAGAATGGCATTGAAACAATCAGCTCAGCATCTTTTCCTGATGCTCCCACTGAGATGACTTATGAGTAATAAGCTGTGGTTATACACTTGAATGATTAATGTTTTAAAAGCCCAAACCACAAGAACACCTTTAGATAACTACATACTGCCAAAAGCAAATCTACTTGCCTAAAAACACAAATAAGGTGGTTAAGACAGCTTAACTGGGGAGCTCAGAATTACTTTGCCAAAATATGATACCCTTCTCTGTCCCCTTCTATCTCAGGGCTTGGTAACATCACCATGGCCAGCCCCTTGAAGTTTCCCCCATTTGCTCTATTGTTCCCTAGATTGGCATGTGCTTTTATAACTACAAGACCTGTCCTTGTCAAAATACCAAACCAATAATGTACCATCGAAGCAGCCAATGAGGAAAGCTCAACAGATTTACAATGTCAAAATGTATGCGTACTGTGTTAAGAGGAGAATAAATACATCACAAAAGGAAATGAAAATATGGCCACTATCCTAAAAGCATAAGAACAATTCTGGCTCCAAAAAGTTGAAATTGACTTGGCTGAGATTCTGATGAGCACAGTCAGAGGCAATAAAAGTTATAGAGTGGGACTTCAAGTGGTCATTTCTCCATAGTTTGAGGGAAAGTTCATTTTAGTTGGACTATGTTGTTCATTGGAAGTCTTCAACAGGGCACAAGACGAGAAGATTGGAGGCATGGAAAATTACTGTGGCCAGGACAGGCTGAATGGAAAAATGTGTTCCATACAAAGACATGGAGAAGTTGATCACAGAGACTCTTAGGCAGCAATGCTGCTTCAGTTGGCCAAGTTGAAGCCATACTGAGGTCTGATCCATTTAGCTTTATGAACGCTGAGCAGTTGAACTGGGCTTCATTTCAGACAGAATAAGCATGCGCGGGCGCGCACCCACACACACACGCACATGCACACGCACATGCAAGATCACCACAGGGATGTTCCAGAAATACTACAATATAGAAGTGGCCATGTTAGTTAAGAGAAATTCCTTTATGGTATGCTTAATGCTAGACGCCTGAGTCACGTTGTATGTGACTGCTTGTCGAGCGCGTCTATTTTCTGCACCTTAGGAGGTTTAAGGCATACTGTTTTACATGTACTTTAAACACAGATAGCAGCAACAGTCAGGTGGCTTTTTACAATTCAGATATTAATTATTAAAAGAAAACACCATAATAAGATCCCATAAAAGTGACACATTTTACACTCAACTTCTGTTCTTGAATGTCTTCAACACTAATAAATAGACACTTGCAATGTGTATTCAAAGAAAACTCAAATCAATAGTGGATACTAGTAGAAAAATTAAAGCACGTGTTTTAAAAGTGCCTTGTTATTCAACCTCTCTGTTGTATATGGTGCTTTGATTAATGTTTCATTAAAGCACACTTGGGGAGCAACTGTTTATCAGGTATAACAGCACTCTAACATTCCTTGTGAGCATTCTCACCTCCAGGCTTTAGCAAGAGACAGCTTGAGAAAGGAGAAGCAACAGCCATTCTGGTCTCAAAATTCTGGCGCTGAAACTCCATTGCATGGGCTTAGGAAGAGTGTGCCCACCTCTCTTTTTAAGTTTATTCATTGATGGAAATGGAGGTACCATTACCTACTTTGGTTATAGTGATTGTGGTGATGGAAGATGCAGACTTTTTCTACCACCAATTCAGTACCCAAAATTTCCAAGAAACATTAATGGCCCACCATCCTCTTTTCCCATGGATAACTATGAGTCCAAAATAAAATCAGGCTTTATAATGTTCTTAATTTGGGATTCATAATTATCCACTCTGTACTACAGAAAGGAGCAAGAATGCAAAGCTAAGTCATATTAGTACATTACTATATTAATGTGCCTCTGTATTGACCCAGGACTATTAATGCAAGCCTGAATTCTTCTTTTTTTCAGTATTTCATTTCTGTAGTCATTTAACCTTTTTGCTTGCTAGGCTTTAGATTTGGCTATTGATGTCATTTAAGTTTAATAGGTGACATACTACAGAAGACAGCATGGGAAATTTATGGTGACCTCTGAGAGAAGAGAACAAGAAAGAAGACATATAATGCCCAGAATAAGAACTGTAGCCTTGCGATCCAGGATCTGTGTTTAACCCCATTATAGGATGTGTATTGTTTGAGTGGGAATGGCGTGGGTCTTCCCACATTGAAAATGCAGACACTACGCTTACTCTCCCAAAGCCATCGGAACTTATGAAGAGCAAGTGAAATGGTTTGATGAATTTACTACGCTACATAAGTTTTAATGACAAAATTTTTTTTCTATTTTAAAATAAAGAGGTACATTGTGGTTACTGATTCTATACTGTATCCTTGCTACCATTATGAAATAATAACAATGATGCTTAGTGTGAAACTTTCTCATATCCAAGATGGTCAGAAACAGCATTGGAGAATGTTAACCAGGGCTACTTAACACCTGAAGAGCAGACTAGACTAAAGAGCATCCCATCCTATGGTGTGAGCCAGCAAACACAGTGGGCACTCAACAACATTTCTTCTACATTAGCTCCTGGAAAAGTGATCTGAATTCTCTATAAAGCCTAGAATTGACTGGGGCACTGTTAGTATCTGCATTCTCTGGGATACTGGCTAGCCATATCTGAGGTGAAGGTCAGCTGATGCACTGTAACACATCAGGATATCTAGAGGGCCGTAGTCTATATGTTTTCAGCAGTAGGAATAAAGGCCCGCGGTCATTATCACCTGGTAGCGCACTACTGACATTAAATAGAGAGTTTTAGATTGCAGAACAACAGAATAACTGAAATCAACAACGTGGTGGTTAAACATTTCCAGCAACCCCACGGTTCTGAACATCTGAAAACAATTTGAGGGCTGGGACCAGCCCAGGAGAATGTCTAATTTCCACTAATGTAGGAAGGTCTATGCAGGCCTTGCCATAGCCACACAGACAGCAGTTGAGACAGTCTTCAAGGCTGATTCCAGCTAAATCTGCTGAAAATTGTTCCCTGGCATCCTTTCAAGTTCCTCATTTTGGAGCCACACTGTCTGAGTCCGGTTCTTAGGTGACCACTTTCTAGATGCGTATGTTTAGGCAAGGCCATTTGGTCTCACTTCCTTCACCTGTGAATGGAATAATAATAGCACCCTCTTATTAGGGTGCTGGTAGGTTAAATTGGAGGAAATTAAAAAAAAAATTCCTAGTGCAAGCAAGTGTCTTAGTACGACATCAAATGGTATATAAATAATCAAAAATTTTTTTTAAATTCAAAATTAAATTATTGAACATTTTCTTCACATTGTGCCACACCCCAAACCTTTAATTTGCATGAGATGCAAAGGCAGTTCTATTATGCTCATTTTAGATGGAAGTGCTAGAGAGGGTTGACCCAGCCACAATGCTAGATTAGTCATGATTCGCCATGCAGCCCCTCCCCTTTCACAGTTACCCACCCCTGTTAAACCTCACCGCCTCCAAAAACTTCTTAGAAATAGCAGCAAAGCAATTACCTGTCCTTGATTGTTAGCAGGGAGAAAGCTCTGAATAAGCCAAAATCCCTGTGCTGGAAAGGAAGGGTCAACAGTCACCTTGTTGTTTTCAAGGGAACAGTGTGGCAAAGTCACTGCGCTATTGGCAGAACGCTCTCTCCACAGAGCTTTATGTAGAACAGAGCCGAGTAAGACTACTACGCAGAAAAGACAAAGCATTAAGAAGAGACAATGTGGCAAGGTGTTCCACCCGACAATGAGAATCCACCATGTTGTCAGCATCTAAGGGTCTCTTTCTCATGAGTATACACTACTTACTTTCTGTATCTAAAGCTAGGCTACGGGCGAGGACCACCTCCCTGACGAAAACAGCCTGAGGCTTCCATTCCTGTTGGCCTCTGAGGCGGTGCAATTTAGTGTCCTGGGCTGGGGATGTTTCTCACGCAGTAGACTACTTGTCCTACTATATCCACAGAGCTAGGAGACACCCCTGGTACCTAACCAGGCATGGTGGCTCGTGTCTGCACGCCAACACTCAGGAGGTAGAATCAGGGAATCCCGAAGTGGAAGGAAATCCTAGGCTACATGAAGCCACATCAAAGCAGAAGGGAGGGGCAGAAAATGGGATGGAGGCGGCGGGGGGTGGGGGTAGGGGGTGGGGGGGTGGGGAGGTAGGAAAAAGGGAGGAAGGGAGGGCAGAAAAGAATAGGAAGGGAAGGAAAAACTAAGGTTCTTAAAAGCAACGAAAGCAAACTGAATTTTTTTTCAGACTAAGAAAAAGACTGCTCAGAAATAAAGTAATTCTCAAGTCAGAAAAAGTAATGAATAAATCAGTCTTTCGACTTTTCTCCCCTTTCCCTCCACTCCTTTAATGTGGCAGCAGAGGACTTTTAATACCATTTCACCACATTCCTCTCACAAACATCAGCCTAAACAGCTAAGTTCCAGGGAGGCCACATTGGGAAAGGAAAATTAGAGCATTATCCCTTTTAATGAATGAAACTAGAAACTCTCTAATCAATGCTTAATTCAGAAATTATTTACTTTGTCTTTTGGTAGAAGTAAACACAGAGTCAGATACACAAGAGAACACCAGTGTGGACACATTTCTTTCCTATATTTTCTAGGCCTTGACAAGAGCTTCAGGTCAAATACAAAGAGCCTAGACATTGGAGGGTATGCATGCAGGTGAGCTTTAGCTAGCAACCACGAGGTACAACTTTGGCTCTGGAGAGAACATGACTCTGTGGTTAAGAGAGTATTGTACTACTGCAGAGGACTTCAGTTCGGTTACTAGAACCTATGCTGGGCAGCTGCCTCACAGCCACCTGTAACTCCGTCTCCAGGGAAACCAGTATCTTTGGCCTCCACAGGTGCCTGCAATCATGTCCAGACACAGAGACACACACAAAACCACACACATAAAAAATAAAAAATAAAACACTGCTTCAGGGACCTAAATATTAGTAATGTTACTATAGGCTACCTTTTGTTGACTCTTAGGAATTCAACCTTTAGGCTGGGGATGTAGCTTGGTGGCAGAGTGGTCATCTAGTACCCTTAACACTCTGGGTTCATCTTTAGCATTCCCAGAAGAAGAACAAAACAAAACACCCAAAATGTACGCAGCTCTCCTGTTAGAATCTAGTTAGAACCTCCTGTTAGGATCTAGACTCCCTCTTCCTAAAACTGCATCGTCGGGAGCAGCATCTCTACAATGGGGCCTGGGGAGTAGAACCCTTGCTGCTAAGCAGAGCATTTAAATTCATGCATCTTGGGATGTTTCTATTTTTATTTCACATAAAAATTTATCATGTGAAAAATGTGTCTGATGGTATTATTCATTTCAGACCCGCTGGAGTAAACTGTTAAGCACATAAGCTCTGTCTCTTACATGTGCTAGGTGAATGAAACTCAAATTATAATTGAGATAAATAAAATGATACTCAGATCTCAAGAAAAAAAATCAGACAACAGCACAAGCTTTGTACTCTGTCCCACAGTGGGTCACTTGTCACAGGATATGAGAACTCTAGGAGACTCAGACAAATAAAAAAGCTCGGTGGACTTTCTGATATAGAGTCAGTCTCTGACTGCTTCTCCCAGCCTCCTCCAAGGCACTCCTGTGTGCCTGCCCTGCTCTAAGAGGACAAAGGGTGGCCTGCTTCTTTAAATGCCACCATACTGGTTCTAGAATATACAAATTTACTTTACATTCATTCAAAACCACCCAGAAGGCTAAACTCATTCTCAAGCACTACATGGAGAGTTTTGGTTTCAGTTTAAATAACAGGCTCCATGGATTATAAACTTTTAATGTCCCAGACATCCCCAAATTGTTGGTCATGGCAACCACTCTAAACTCTTATAAACCAGCAATCAAGTGCTAGGCACGAATTCCTTTTCTAAACTATGTGTGGTATTGGTGAAGGTAGGAATCCTGAAATCAGTGAGTGTTGAGGGCTCAGGGTCAAAACTGACTGTGTGTACCCAAGGATGTCCCAAATCCCTGTTCACTTCAAAGTAAATGCAACTATTTTATTTATTTATTTATTTATTTAAATTTATAGAACAGAAATAAAGCATTGCAATATTACAGAACATGTCATCTTCTCATTTACTTTGTTCCGAAAGGGCATATGAGTAGAGCTAGGTGTGTAAATCCGTTACTAAATCAGGCCGTGTTAGGCTGTCCTTACCATCTCTTCTAGGCCAAATGTCAATTTTTAATTACTAATCTTGTTACAATCATATGTCAGAATACATATTCCTTCAAATGTTACTAATACACATGAAGAGGTTATATTTAGGATGGAGATTTAAGCACAAGTTCAAAGGAAGAGAAGCAAGACTCCAGCTCAAGGACGAATAGGAAGAAATATTTCTTTTCACCTTTTCTCCAACATAGCCTTACAATAGGTAAATCGACCGTATTTAAGTGTTACTTTCATCAGTAAACACCCACACAGAATCACCCAGAAATAACACTGGCCCAATTGAGCATACCACACATGCACGGGTCAAGTCCTTAACAGCGGTGGCATTTAAAGACAATTGCTCCTCATCATTTGTCCCTGCTTCCAAAAGGAGCAGTTGTCAGGCAACTAGTCTCTTCATTCGTCGCTCATGTCTCCTATGTTTATACCCAACTAGAAGAAGTCGATCAATTGATAGGGAGTTTGGAAAAGGGAAGTAAACACTCAGGACTCCGTTCTCTGTGGGTACCGTACCTTGAATGTGCCTGTTCATATGGTGCTCGAGAGTTATCTTTAGTTCTCAGTTCCACTAGGAGCCTAAGGAAACAAAGTCAAGAAGGCAAGGTGGGGACCACAGAACAGCAATTCTGAAGGTGCTTGCTTGTCTTGGGTGTTTTAACTCCAGGTGTGTTCGTGAGCTTCAGCCATGGGACCTGAGTCAAGTCCAGCTGTGTGAGCCTTGGTAATCATGGCTGCATGGCTCCCTGGGAAGTAGTAGGAGGCAGCAGCTGGTTCTTAAGCTATCTGCGCTCCATTTCCTCTGGTGACACTGGAAACACTAAACGCTAGGAAGAGAGTAATCTCCTAAAAGTCTTCTATGGGTCAAATTATGTCAACCCCAAATATAATTTAAATCTTAATCCTCAATACTCAAAATACTAGTTACTTGGAGATAGAACAGTGGCTGCTACGATTACAAAAGTTAAAATGAGGTGACACTGGATAGGCCTGACATCCAATAAGACCTTCATCTATTTAAGAGGTGCACAGGGAGAGCCATATGGCAAAGGGCACAGAGACCTGAAATGACACACTCAAAGAGGAAACTAACAAGTTAAAGGAGAAATAACTTTTCTGTGTCTTCCAAAGAAAAATGGCCACTATCAGCCTATTTGTGGTGCCAGAAATGTGAGCTATCTAGTTTGTGGTTCTTGATTACAGAAGCCCTATGGCACAAAAATTGTCTAACATGACATCTATATACCTGCAAGTAAATACACAGATGGCCTAGAGACCGCACAACATGCAACCCAAATAATTTTTTAAAACACCGTACTATATCTGCCCCTTCCTCACAGAGAGCAAGGTGTTTCTATAGTAAACACCCAAGTGGTTCCAAAAAAATGGAAACTGAACCTGGTGAGGCAGCAGAACCATCAGAACTCACCCACCAAGCCCTGATTGTGTTCAATGGCCACCCAGTCTCTAGACGCCCTGACCTTCTGACATAGTCCCTTTTAATAGACTTGACTCTGTAGTGAACGAGGGTAACATTCACTAAATGTGTTCCCTGTGCCAGGCAGCCTTTCTCTGTCATGCTGTAGCACTTCAGATATTATGAAAGATAGGAAATCCTTTCCCTAGATGATGAGATGGGAAACCGAGCTTTGCATGTCCTCAATAAACTAGATTCTGACTAAATCGGATACTAGACCTAAAGGAAAAGATGGACTCTACAGCTTGGAAAGTTATGAAAAAATCACAATGCCAGCGATGCAGATGGAATCACAGCCCTTACTCAGAATTATTCCCCAGAGTAGTCCTTAAGGAGACAGTTTTGTGGTAAATTCAATATAGAACAAAATTTCCTACTGAGAAAGAAGACCTGTGCCTCATTCCTGGGTTTGCTAGAGAATCATGTGCTATCCATAAGGACTGATCTTTCTCATCATCTACTTTCTAGTCTCACAAATTATGAAAAACTACTTTCTATAAGCATTGTTTGGCATCATCAACATTCAGTGGACTGTAAATTCTGAGCAGGTATCTGTTTTCTAAAATTTGCAAGTAGGTTGATGTGCAAGGTGAGGACTTGGACTGCTGTGCAAATTAGCTTTCTGCTCTCAGATGGAATTTTGTGACAGCCATGCTTGAATTAAAGTTGACATTAGCCTACCATGCCATACAGATAGTCCCCTGTGTCACCATCACCTGCAAGCATTCAACACGACAATCACTTGTTCAAATCCGACCTCTTCAAACTTCACTGTGAATATATGCCACATAAGTGTTTTTATAAATGCAAGGTCTGATTCCATAGGTCTAACATGGAGTGTGAGGTTCCCAAAATGAAATCCAACTTGTCATCTATATCACTTTGAATATCTTAGGATGAGATGACCAACATCACAAAATCTTTGGCACTACTACTGAGCCTTTCCATATATGCAGAAATGACTCCATCTTCTAGGTCCCACTGGACAACTGCTTCTCATACACTGAGCCTAGATCACACATCAGCTCTTTTGTGAACCTTCCGTAAGGTCTCCAGTTCCCTAAGCAAATCTACTCCTTCCTTAACTCTTTCTTGACTTCTGGGTATTAATTTTATCGTTACGGCAGATTTTATCCCTGGAGGACAGGGTTGGCATATATTATGTCCCCTAATCCTTGACATCTAGAAGGACAGCTGGTGGGGAATAGGTGTTAATGCTGGTTAGCTGAATGGAGTAGCCAGACGTGGGCTCTGATGTCAGAAACTTAGCTCCTTTCGAGATAATCTGGTTCATCCCGGGTCCTTTCTCGCCTTCACATTGTGGCTAGTTCAGTACGCTACCTGTTATTCACTTTCAAGATTCTCTTTGAAACACAGGATCATGACTTTTTTAAGGAGAATAATTTAGAAGTGTGCAACTCTCCTGTGAATAACAAATCCAGAAAATGATGCCTTGGTCTGAGGCACTTAGAAGCTGTCGTGTCTTGAGAAAAATAATCACTATTCTCTCTGCCTTGGCTTGTTGCTTTGAAAAGAGTGTCACTAGGACCTGCCTCCTTTTTTCTGGAGTTAAGAGAGATAATACACGAACGACCCTAAGAACTATGCTGGGCATGAGGTGAGAATGACTGTGTGCTGTGCATTGCCCCATTTCCATTGTCGTGAGTTGTGCAGTTTACTGGCATGCTCCCTCCTAGCAACAGAACAGCAGACACTTGCCTAAGCTGCTCTGATTCTCAGCAGGCGCACATGTTCCCGAAGACCTGCTTCCTCTGTTACCTGCATATACAGCAGTGTGCTCTGTGTGTATTCTGCTTTTACAACCGGCTTATCTCAGCTCATCCATGATGTTCCTTTTGTGATGCTGCCCAAAAATGTAATGGCCATTACCTTCCTTAAGCATGCTCCAGCCCCTCCCTTTTATATGGACTCTGAGCTCATAAGGAAACCATTCACACTAACTCCAATCTCTGTCCACTGGAAACTGTCTTTATTCCATGATAGGAATTTCATTTTATTCACTTATTTTATGGCCATCCATATCATTACCTTTTCTGGCTTCTCAGAGACGAAATGACCCACAACAAATGTCAGATGCTCTTTCTCAACGGAAAGAGCGTTTCATCAATGGAGGAGGCGAGCCATCCATCGCAGTTGTATCTCCTCTCTCAAGCAAAGTACAAGGTCATTGTCATCCACAGATTAAATGCTTCACCTAAGAAACTCTCTATTCCCCCCTTCTACTATAACTATTAAAGTGTACTATTTCAAACATGTTGCATTCTGACTAAATGCATAATACATGGTTTTCATACTATACTCCTGGAAGCCTTTCTATTGGATATGTCACTTTTGGAAGAAATGGAATTTCAAAGACACCAGTATTGATAATGCAAAGAGGCTGGTGCATGATTAATTCAAGAAATAAATCACTAAGAGTTCCAATTGCTCTCCAGTTATATACTCAATGAAAACAGTTTAACATGACTTCAAATTATATCAGAACGGTTGTAGTGATGTGTTTCAAGTTAAAGAAAACATTCTCAGTACACCTGCTAATTTTTCAATAATACCATGCTTTAATGTTTTCCAACATGAGTCAATCACAAATTCATCCCTGTCACTGTAAGAGATCTTGCACTGTTAACACAATCAAAGACTATTTAATTCTAAATGAAAATTCTGAAGACATCCAGAAGTGTTAGGAATATTGCTCGGTTGGTGGGATACTTTCCTAGCATGCACAGAGCCCCGGGTTCGAAACCCAGAACCACAGAAGTTGGGCGTGATGATATAGTATTGTAATCACAGCACTGGGGGAGATAAAGGAACACAAACCAATCTTGGTTCTACAAACCTATGTCTCAAAAGGAAATATATACATATTTATAAAATTGTAGTCATGCTAAGGGTATTAACAGACCACTAAAGTCAATTCTCATATCCAGGTCCTCACTGCTACACACCAAATGAAGAAACACATTAAATTAGTCCTAAAGACCAATATAAAGTGCTCAGCACACAGACTTGTGAGTCAGCCTCTTACATGAAGAGAGCCCAGGACACTCAGGAGAGGAGAGATACATGTAATAAAGTAAGAGAGTGTTCCAGAAGGGAAGCATCTCCACCTAGCAGAAAGAATAAGCATTTTCTATAAGTCATTCTCATCTAGTATTTATCTTGCTGCAAACCATAGTTGGCAAGCTATCACTGCCCATACGGAGATTACTCTAGGGAAAGCAACTGAAACAAAACAAAGAAACAACTGTGGGTCAGGATCACAGGGGACCTAAGCAATGCTAATTGTCACCTGGCCCAAAGCTATCTCTGACTGAGATGGCTGCTCCTCTCACTGTCTACTCACCCAGCATGGCAGAAAAAGGAAGTCACACCCACCCTAAAGTCCATAGTGTCTCTTCCCTGTTTTTATAAGAAAAGTCCCAGTATTCTGAGATACCACTAGATAGATTTCCAAAGTGACTGTACTAGTTTGCATTCCCACCAGCAATGAAGGAGTGTTCCTCTCTCTCCATATCTCGCCAACATGTAGTGTCCCTTGAATTTTCTATCTTAGCCATTCTGATGGGTGTAAGATGGAATCTCAGAGTTGTTTTGATTTGTATTTCCCTGATGACTAAGGAGGTTGAGCATTTCTTTAAGTGTTTCTTGACCATTTGATATTCCTTTGTTGAAAATTCTCTCTTTAGTTCTGAGCCTCATTTCTCAATTGAGTTATATGGTTTAGTGGTGTTTAATTTCTTAAGTTCTTTATATGTTTTGGATCTTAGACTTTTGTCAGATGCAGGATTGGTGAATAAGGCTTCCTCAAGACCCAGCTATTCCACTCCTTGGAATATACCCAGAAGATGTTCCAGCACACAAGAAGAACATTTGCTCAGCCATGTTCATAGCAGCCTTATTTATAATAGCCAGAACATGGAAACAGCCTAAGTGTCCCTCAGTAGAAGAATGGATAAAGAAACCATAGTACATATACACTATGGAATACTACTCAGCTATTAAAAACAAGGAATTCCCGAACTTTGTGGACAAATGGATTGAACTAGAAAGAATCATAATGAGTGAGTTAACACAGACACAGAAAGAGTCAAATGGTATATACTCACTTATCTCTGGACACTAGCCCAAGGGGCATGTTCCATGAAAGTCTTCACTTACCAGGAAAGTGGGACAGAGGGGAAGACATCCTATTAGGACTCTAGATGAGAGAATCAAGGGAGAATGGGGAAATATATGGATCCAGAGGGTCCTAGAAACCTACAAGAAGAACATTATGATGGGTGGATCTGGGCTCAGGGGTCCTGATCAAACTATGGCACCAGCCAAGGACAATACGTGCAGTAAACGTCGAACTCCTACCCAGATCTAGCCAATGGACAGGATATTCTTCACAGCTGAGTGGAGAGTGGGGTCTGACTTTCACAGGAACTCTGGTGCCCCATATTTGACCACATCCCCTGGATGGGGAGGCCTGGTGGCTCTCAGAGGAAGGATAGCAGGCTACCAAGAAGAGACTTGATACCCTATGAGCATATACAGGGGGAGGAGGTCCCCCAAAGTCACAGTCATAGGGGAGGGGAGTAAGGGGAAAATGGGAGGGAGGGCGGAATGGGAGGATACAAGGGATGGGATAACAATTGAGGTGTAATATGAATAAATTAATAAAATATATGTTAAAAAAAGAAAAGTCCTTCATCCTTTGCACAGTTCTGAAGTTTGTATATGGACATTCCCGACCTTGAAGTTCATCTCCCCTTTTTTGTTTCTTTGTTCAAACCCAAGTGTTTCTCAGAAAAGCCTGAAGCTCAAGGCCAAGTGTCATGACAACTGGAGGCCCCTTCTCATTCTATGTCCTAAAGGTAGATGCAAGGTTGATCATGAAACAGTGGAGTTGGTGAGCCCCCTCCAATATGATTGTGTCTGTGACTGATTATACTCTTGAGTCTGTGGCCACCCACTGGAACATGGTCAACCTAACAGAGGTCACACCTTTAAAAGATCTGACTGCCTTCTTGGCAGAGATCAACCTCTACTGGTTCTGCAGTTAGGGATTGGATTGGGTGACCACCTTCCATCTCTAAGGTGGGATCTATCCAGCTTGAACTGTGAGTTCATATGTGCAAATGGCATGCTGTGTCTAGAAACACAGTTTTCTCACAGTCATCCTCCTGGGTTTTACGATCCTCCTGCATCCTCTTCCACAATGGCCCCTGAGCCTTGGGAAGGGGGCTGTGACATAGATGTACCATTTGTGGTTGAGCACACTGTAGTCTGTTACTCTCCACACATTGACCAGGTGTAGGGCTCTGTGTTAACAGTCATATCTACCGAAAGAGCAGGTTTCTTTGATGTGCTTTAAGAGATGCACTAATGTGGGGATTCATGCACTTATTCTTATACCAAGGAAATGAGAAATAATATTCTGGTAGCTCCCCAAGACTCCAACAAGCTTTGAAAAAAGTGTCAGCACAGCCAGAAGTTTTAGCTTCGGAATCTGCACCTGCTGTTGTTAACAGCCATATCACAGGGTACCCAGGGGACAAAAATTGAAGCCTTTCTTCATCGAGCATGCGGCTTCCTTCCAGGTGGCATTGCAGCAGTGCTCAAACAATGACCCAGCTTGGTGTCCGCAGCAGTCCAGGCCTTCTACACATAAGACTTCAGTGACCTGTGGGCCTGTCTTGTTTTCAAGATGGCCCCCCCCCCGAAATATGAATAATAGCATCTGTCACTTTCACTAAAAGTCTGTATGCGCAGCTGCTATAAAAGAGATTTATGCCACACTGGCAACATGGATACAGGCTGCCACCTCCATCATATCCACAGAACCAAGCCCATGAATTGGGCATGAGATTGGCTCGAGGATTTGAGATTTTGTGCTACAAATGTAGCCCACAGTTTTCTGACTCCAGAAAATCCTTTGTTACTGCTTCATCGCTTGAAGCAAGCTTCCCTGAAAGTCAGAAATGGGATGGCTGCTCGAAGGGATGACTAGAAGGTTCTGCTCAGTACTAGGAAAGAGTAGAACTGACCAAGAATTACTTCCAGCCCCTGATACACCAGCTGGAATGTGCACTTGCTAGGAGCTCAGGGGAAGCAATTTTAACCAGTTGATGTGGAAGAGCTTACGAAGAAGAAGCTGACTTTCTTCCTGAGGATGCTGAGCAGCAGCTGGACCAGCTGCTACAGGATGATGCTAACAAAAGAGGAGCACAGTCCAGTTACAGGGAGCAGGAGGAGGAGCAGAACTATGATGTAATGCAGGTCTCTGAGGGACAACAGCCTTCACATCCAAAGCGTAACACAAGGAAGAGAGGTTGCCAGGAGATCCCTCTGAGGCTCTGATCACTTTTGAAGTAAATTCTTCTCTTAATTATTTTGATAAGATTTTGAGGGCCAAAACCTCAAGAGCCAAGACTATGATGATATGGCTGAAAGAATGCTTCGAATACTTAGACGGTGATGATGGCTTAGGTCTCCACACCAGCATCCTGGTTCGTGACATTTGCAGGTCCTATGTGGCCTGGAAAGACCAGGAACTGGCACACACTAGCTCTGGCAAAAACTTCAGCAAGGGAACAAGGAGTCTCCATCCCAGACTGTACATAACAGCTCAGCTGAGGAAGTTTCTGGAGCAGCAGGTTGCATTGTGGCAGCAGTGGGTGTAGATTTGAACCTGGTTTCAAATACACTGAAACCCTACAGCTCCAAAGCTGGGCTGGCAGGACCTGCTTCCATCTTGTTACACATCATGGACAGGACATGTGGCAAAAAGCAAGGCTAATCACACTGAAGTGCAAGTAAAGTAAAGCGCAATGTTTTGTTTCACAGTTTTTGTTTTCTTTTGTTTTATTAAATGAAGGATTTGACCTACTTTGTTGTCCATATACATCTACTAAATAGAATTTAGGCTTTTGTAAATCTATGAGATAGAATTAATTCCTTTCTCAATCACTGACCTAGCCACTTTTAATATTAAAATCAAATAATAAATAAATAAATAAATGCAAAACAAAAAACAAAGAAATAAAATGTAGCAACTAAACCTCAGATTACCAGACTTTCTAGGAAAGAGGACACTGTTTGACAAAGATAATCTGAGGTCAAAGTGAGTTGCAAGATAATTTTTATTTGGAAAAACACAAGCAAAGAGCAAACTGAAATATTCTTTTTCTTTTGAGGATAGTTTCTTCACAATGAATGGAGAATTTAAGAACCCTGAGCACATTTGTTTACCAGTCAGGGTCCCCCACTGTATGTCACCAGGATGAAAGCTATCTGTCTAATGCCATGAGTAAGGAGCAGCAGGGCTCTAACTGGTACTTTGAAGGATGACTAGATGAAAAATTCAATATGCTTAGATTAAAACACACTTTTAAAGCTTTAATAAATTTAAAATGGTGAGGGTGAAAGAACATATTCCCTCTGGCCTTAAAAGTAGGGGAGGAGTGCTGAGCAAACTTGGAATCCAAGAGTCTACGGCTCACCTGGTAACCTGATAGCACCCAGGTATCAGCAGAGCAGTGTTCCAGGTGCCCTAACTGCATTTTGTGACATTAGTGAAAACAGCAAGTGGCAGAATCTTCTCTTCTATCTTCCTCTCAATATGTTTTCTCTGCTTAAAGGGCATGTTTGCTTCCTTCACATGAAGTCAACTGAAAGGAAATCATTTGCAATTATACCCTAAAGGGACCTCAAACTTACTTAAATGGGAACACCAACCTTTTTTCTGAGAATCAACTCAGCTACCAACATATTATGTTCACTTCTGCATAACTTTCGACGTCATAGTCTTCATGATTATATCTTACAATGCTACTCAGCGGGTCCATTCTTACTAAATCTAAATACGAACGTAGCCATTGATTCCTTTGACATTTACCAAATGCTTATGGTTGCCAAATACTCTGGCAGCTTCAAATGTGAACTAGAGCTACAAATATGAACAAGCCTTATTTCATTCTAAAAAAAATTAAAACCACAAAAAATGGAAAGGAACCAATTAAAACCTTACATGAAACTAGCAGTGGGTGTCTGGTTTGTACAGTGACCTGTTACTGTCACACTCATGGGTGATCATATCAGGACATCTTTGGAAGTTGATCCATATAGAAATCATATATTTAGTGGCTCAGCAGTACAGCTTTGTGTCCAGTGAAACCATTTAGCATAAGAAGTGCCATGACTGTTTTGTATTGCCCAACACTATAAATTGACATAATCACTGTGTGCAGATACCTCTTAAAACCCATGTCTTTAGCTATTACACTGTTAGAAATAAACTCCCAGCAGCCATGAACCCTGTACCTGATTCTTGGCTTATGTCACAAATATATTTATTCTGCATAAAGATCCGGCTACCTGCATGACTGCATCTTAGATAGAAGATGGAGGAAAAGGAAGAGAAGAAGGGAGAAGGAGGAAAGAGTAGGAACAGAAGGAGGAAGAAAATGAAGGAAAAGGAGGGAAGGGGAGGAGGGAAGAAAAGGGAGGAGGGGTGAGGAGGGGGGAGGAGGATAGAAGAGGAAGGATGAGGAGGGATGAGGAGGAGGAGGAGGAAATAGAAGCAGTAGGAGAAGGAGTAAGGAGGAGTGACAGGGTGACTTGAGGAAGATGTGGATATGGGCCTAGAATACAAGTGTAATATTGCAGCAGGAAAATTTGAGGCCAGGAGAGGAATGCTAAAGGTTTTCCATAGCAGTTCTAAAAGAGCATTATAATGAGAACAGTATCTAGTAACTGCTAATAATATTAGTTCAAAATTATATTCAAAGAGAAAATCTAACGTGAATTACACAGCATTTGATGCGAATTGCACAAAGTAACCTAAGTGATGGACATTACCGTCATACACAGCAGAGGATAGGCCTGAGAGGACTGTATGCAAACTGAGCTTGTGATGAGCTGTACCTGTGAAAGTCAGTGATGACAAAAAGGAAAGCAAGCCAGCCTCAAAACGTGCCCCTTGCTGCTTGCTGCAGGAAATCCGCTCCATCAGCTGTTCTGTGAGCTTAACAGGATTGACTAAAGACTTTCAGAAACATAGGAATGGGTCTCTAGCAGTCACTATGCTGATGATGTTGGGGAAATTCCTGGCTCCATCACTGTACCTTCTGCCAGAGCATCTACTACTCTTCCCTCCTTGGCAGTCCCTTTGCATATGAAGGTCCCTTCCTTGCAGAGAAATGGAGATGTCTTCCATCAGGTTATAAGAAGTCACATACTCAGCAGAGCTACTGAGAACAACAAATGTCCCTCAATGCACCAGGAAACCCACCTGGGGATCATGGCTATGTTTCTAAGCATTTTCCATATGGCTGCCTACTTCACAAAGAGCTCAGTCCTTACAGTTCTTCAGTCACTGCCAAATTGTAGATAACCCCTAAACTATACAGAAGTTATTCCCTCTATGCTGAGCAGTTTTTAAGTATTTTGGAGGGGGAAAAAAGGACACCTTTTACAACCGCAATGCTTTTTTATCTCCTTATTTGTTAGTCAGTCTAATAGCATGGCATGTTAGGAACTTCCCAAGGAAACGAGTGTATCCTCAGGAAGCCATCTCCAGGCAGAGGAAATAAACAGGCATGTTAATCTGATTCTTAAGGTCACGGGGCGCACAGAGGGTAAGGGTCAAATATTTTCGAAATCGGATTATTTGTACTAAGATAATGACGCCCTCCCCACCAAGCCCCTTTGTGTCTCCTCTTTTCTGGAGCCGTTGGTTTTTAGTATTAAAAACATAAATGAAGGTGGAGAAGTGGGAGTAGAGTGAAACAGCATTCTTTATTTGTCACTTATCTCACTGGTAAGATAGGCAGCTGCCATGTGACCACCTCACCTTGTCAGGAGGGTAAGGTTCTGCCTTGAAGTTCCCACCTTCCACCTTGATGGGCCCAGTTGGATTGATCTACGTTGCCAACACCCCGGTGCAGCATGTGAAGTCATCCATTCACTATTGCACCTTCTACACACACTACAAAACCCTAGTCGCAGTGTCCTGGGAAGCCTCCCCTCTCCCACCACCTCCTTTCCTGTGTACCTCACGCTGAGGCCACCTGGTGAGACACCTTCCTGCTCCACCCTCAGTTATTAATGAACTGAACTGCTCCATCAGTGCCACCCAGGCACTGGTCCAGCCATTAGATTAGATTTCTTCAAGAATCAAAGAATTGACTGATACATAACAACAGATACTCGTTTAAGACTGAACAGAAAGAAGGGGATTATGGGATGCTGCAGGGTGTATGATCTGCCTAAATGAGCAAGTCAATTCCAAAGTGATTTTTAAAGATTCCTCAGGGAGAGGATAATACATTGTAGGGAAGAATTGCCAACTGTGTATAACTGTGACCCATGGCTGCCACCTATTTCTGTCAGTACAAGTGCCAATCAAAGGTATTTAAATTTACACCACACTCTTTAATAAATCCCCACTTAATTAAGCAGAAACTACCAAGAAGCCTTAAGAATGCACAAAGCCTTCACTACATGCATGTTTAGTTGTACTGAAATGAATCATAATGTTTACATCTGAGACATGTTGATTGCTTATTCAGTGATCTTTTTGTTTTTCAGCAAAGGGTAAGCTAAGAAGAAGAAATAAACATAAGATTATTTTAGAAGTGGTATTAGGATATCAAAGATCAAAAATACCCCTTCTCCAAAGACTACATAAAGACACTGAGAGGTAATAGACATCTCTATTAAATATTACTTTAAGACGGACACTCGGGGAGGAGCATGAGGGTAAGCCAATTTCCCCTGGACAATGGTGTATGAGAGTCATTCCAGATCATCCATTTTTAAAGATAATTCCTCGATGAAATTGTACCTAGTTTGAATCTGATGGGTAGTTAGGGTTTTATTTCTAAGATTACAAACCTATTTTGTAGATCACAAATTGATGAGTTTTGCACAGCTTAAACTAATCCTTGAATGCAAATTGGACATCTTGCCTTTATTAAATTGGACACGCTGACTCTATTACATGCTCAAATCCCCAGAGGTAATTTGTGAAGTGTTTCAGATCTACCTAAACTTATAATTAGGCAGCAGCTTAAGCTATAAGAGCAGCCCCGTCATGTCGCAGTGAACTGCTAATTAAATTAGCAAAACACATTAAGTCTCATCAGCCAAAGCTTTGCAAAGATTTCCTATGTGACCCTGACACTTTGAGAGATTAAGTTTAAATTTAAATTTTAAAGGCAAAACCAAATCTATGTAAGAATCAGCCACCACCTCCTTTTACATCTAATGGAATTTGCAAAGATGTCATCTGATTTCAGAATCTCTAATGTCTCTCCAACCTTCATACTTGAGCCCATGTCATACTTGAACATTGTTGAGTGCTATTACTTTCTTCTAGCCCTCTACTTGTTGTTCATCTTTCTATGTTGTATAATTTATGTTACAAACTTCTGCTCTAGTTTCTCTTGCTTTTTAGGCTGAGTTATACTCAGCTGTGAACAGTTTCCATTTGTGCTCTGAAATCAGGATCTTCTCCTTGAGGAAATTACCAACTAAACAATGAGTTACCCCAGAGGATGGCTTGGTGAAAAAGATCACTTGCTGTGGAAACATCAGGACCTGAGTTTAAATCCTTCTATAAAAAGTTGGGCATAGCTGCCTATGCCTATAATGCTAGCAATGGGGGAAGTAGGTGGGTGGTTACTTGGAGCTCACTGGCCGGAGAGCAAAGCCCAGTCAGCAACTTTCTGAGTAATAGCACATCACCCTGTCTTAGGTTATAAGTCAGTGAGTGACAGAGAAGACACTGTCTTTCTATGGCTACCATCTATGAACACAAAACAGTGAGTGCATGCATTTACATATTCACATACATGTAACACACACATACACGCACACATACAAACAGAAACAGAAATAATAATGCTATGAGATAACTTTAAGGAAAAACATGCCAATTGATTATTTAATACCTTTCTGTCAACACAGCTTACCATTGTAGGTTAGACTCTGGTTCAGTCTCTTCAGAGTATAGTAATTGTCACTTGCAAACTTATTCTCAGTAGTTTAGTATAACACCAACTTGGAATAACAGATAACAACATGGCTTATGAAGGGCTTCTGTGTATAACATTGGCAATGAAGAAAAAAATATGAGTTGATATTGGGCAAGATAACTTCTCACATGAAATTTCAAATTATATTTTGATAAAACCTTGTAAATGATTGTTATAGAGTTTCATGGATTACTGTGGATAAGTACAGGGGAAAGATGTCAAGCAGAGAGGGCAAACAAGAGCGGTCTATAGGGAAGGTGCTGACGGGCAATAAGCAGATTATGAGAGGCCCACAATGATATCCATTGCTATATATAATTGCCATGAGTTGAAAACTGAGTAAAGGGCTGGAGAGATAGATGGCTCCGGGGAGGGGGCAGTTAAAAGCACTGTCTGCTCTTATAGAGGATCTGGGTTCAACTGCCAGCACCCACATGGCAGCTCAAAATTCTCTGTAGCCCCATTCACTTCCAGAGGATCCAACACTCGCACACAGACCTACACACAGGCAGAACACCAATGCACATGAAGTAAAATAAATAAAAATATTTTAAAACTGCACAAAGAGAAATTTTCAACAATTACAAAACACATACAAATGATCTTAGAATTTGGGTCTCATAGCCCATCTTTAGCATTTACTAGTTTGTATGACTTCAATCCACATTTAGCTTTTGAGTTCCCCTGCCCATCATTCCAATGGAAGCATCAGTGCCTATTTGGCAATAAATATGTGATGACTGGGCTACTTTAAATACAATCCTGCTCATGACAGCACTTGTTTGCACCTGATAGGTGGGCCTCCACAATAGATACTGTTTGTAGCGGGAAGCTGGGACAATGGCTCATCTGGTAATATACTGCCATGCAAGTATAAGCACCTGAGTTCAGATCCTTAGCACCCATGAAAAAGCTGGGGGCAGAGTTACATCTGTAACCTGCAGTGTGGAAGGGGTGACCGAGACAGGAAAACACCTGGGGCTTGCTAGGCATCCAGCCTTCCTGAATCAGTGAGCTCCGGGTTCAGTAAGAGAGCCTGTGCCAAAATATAAGGTGGAAAGCAACTAAGGAAGCCATGTAATATTGACTTCTGACCTCCACACAAATAGACTTATGTACATGTACACCCACATACATGTGCACATGCATACCACACACACACAAACACAAAATTCACTGAATAGTAATTTAAAGCCTTGAGGGCTTGAGAAACGACCTTCAGTTAAAAGCACGATCTTTCCTTCGTCAGTGAATCATATTAACTTTGTTTAAGAATACACCCTGAAAGAGAGTAGACAGAACACAACATAAAACAGAGCAAATAAACAAAGCCATATGCCTCAGCGCATTCAAATCAAGTCTCTTCCATACTGGCCTAATTTGGGCACTGAAAATGTAAGAAACCACTGACTATATAAATAAGCGGGTGACTGTAGGGCCAGGAGAATATCACGACGAATTCTTTGTGAGTCGACTCATGTCACGTGCCTCAAGTGAAAGATTTAAAATCCCTTTTTTGCAAGGAGTCAATTAAAGAAGCAATTCCACAGAGCAGTATCAAGGAGATCTAATGCAAAGATGAATAGTGAAGCCATTAGGGGGGTTGAGGGCCTCCATGTGAAGTCATTAGTTATGCTGGGGCCCTCTGACCTCCTAGAGAAGACTCAGTCCTTCTAGAAAAAGCCAGGGTCCACCTCAGTCCAAAAACTTCTTGCAAACCATCTACACAGCCTGCTTTGGCCTTGAGGCAAGCTCATAATAGACATGTAGAAACAGAGAAAAAAGGATTAAACACTTCAGCCTATGGAAAGCAATAGCTGTTTTGTTTGTTCATTTTGAACACTGCAGAGGGATTTGTTGATGTTGTTAGTTGATTTTTTTCCTAGTTTGTTCAATCCAAAAGTACTGCATCAAACTCCTGCATGTAAACTTACTAGGGGTATATATAATCTCCAAAAACAAACAAACAAACAAACAAGCAAACAAACAATTTCATTCTCAGTGTCCCAGGTATTTCTTTGTAAAATTGTCTTTCTTGTCTTGCAAGACAGCAGGTGAAAAACCTGAGAAACTGAAACAAAGAAAAAGCAATGGGCAGTTAACAAGGTTGGAGGTGATGCCCTGTTGGCGAGGCCAAAATGTGTGACACAAAGGTTAAGAAGCCCAAAGGGGGAAGCCCCCACTGCCAGTGCGCTGTTCTGATTAGAAGAACTGGTAGGTACTCCTGACCTGCTATGCATTCCAGAAAGGTCTTGTACAAAACAAAATACTCCACTGCAAAGTGAAAAGAAGACAAAGTATATGGTCTTTGCCACTGTCACAAAACCCCTTGGCAACAGCAAGAACAGTGGTGACCAGTGTGGTTACACTTGGCACGATGCCTAGGTATTATCCTACTGAAGTCATGCCATGGGAGCTACTGCATCTTGACAAAATGTGCATCAGCCAGCACATGAGATGGTTGGGTGCCAACATCATCACCAGGGCCATCTGATCACCCTCACAAGGTGCCACACAGGTAGGAGAGTGGTTTTCCTGAAGCCTCTGGGCAGTGGTTGCTACTCATGACTGGACCTCTTGGCCTCAACCAAGCTCCTCTGTGTAGAACACACCAGAAGTTTGTCATTGGCACCTCTTCAAAAAGTCACTATTGACAAGGCTAAAACTCCCAAACACCTACAGATGCTTACTTAAGAGGAAGCAGTTGCGCATGCGCAGACACTGGGAGGGAAAAGCCCTTCCACATGGAGAAATAAGAGATAACAGAGCACAGCTGATCAGAACGCTGGGAACTTGGAGACTTTGGCAAAGATCAAAGCTGCTCCTCAGCTCCATGACTAACAGTGAGCTCAATTCTTTGTGACAAATGGTGTATACTCACAAACTGGTGGTCTAAATTGCTAACAACCAAATCGAACAGCTTCCAGAGTTATGGGGCGAGGAGAAGAGGAAAAGAAGAATGGAAGGAAGGAAGGAAGGAAGGAAGGAAGGAAATGAGGGAGGGAAGGAGGGAGGGAGGAAGGAAGGAAGAAAGGAAGGAAGAAAGGAAGGAACTGGCCAGCCCCTTATAATTCCAAACTCCTAGAACTGTGCAGGTTAATACCCCGAGGAACAACAATTACAACGCAACCATCACACCTGTGCTGCCTGAGAGCAATAGGTGACTTGGCCCTGTTTAAAGAGCAGCTAGCTGAACTAGTAGTTTCATTTTAGTCCAGTGCAAGAGCAAGACTGATCTGTTGAGTTGTCATCTTTAAAGCCACATACATCCTCATGCCACGTGCTCTGTGAAGGTTATATCTCAGCTTGCTTTCTGGGATGTCACAACCGAACCGAGTCTACTAACCCTGCTCAAGGCTGGTTACTGTGTCCCTACTCAATTTGCACATCCAATGTGACTTGCACTGTTTGCGGTCGAAGGTCATTCTTTTTAGCATGGGATGTTTGAATGGATGGGAAATGGCTTCAAAAGAAGAATGTGAGGAGCAACACAATTGAAAAGAATTACATTGGGTCTTGCGAGGTTGCCAAGCAGGCTATGCTGGGAGAGTAGAAAATGCCCATCTTTCCATACTTGGACCTAAACCCCCAATAGTGTCAGGAAATTGGGAACTTAAATTATCACAAGGAATGTAATAGCCTGTAAAGAAAGCCTGTGTAAGTTGTCAGGGAGGACTCTGTTTCCAGCGCATGTCTTTGATACACACACTTGGAAGAGAACATTCCTTGTGGGACTTAAATGCCAGTCTCAGCTAAGTACTATAGTGCATACTGAAGGGGAGATAAACCTGTTTTTTAGGATTCTAAGTGTGGGATTGGAACAGTCTCGTGAGAGAACAGGTAGGTTAATTCACTAGACGAGCAACCACCGCGTGCAGGAGCTTAATTGTTGCCAGCTGAAAAGATTCCATGAACAGACTCTGGGAGGAGATATATAAATGAGCCAGAACTGGAGGCAGGGCCTTTTGGAGACTTGGGATAGATTTGGCTCTTCATCACTGCACTTCAAGACGCTCCTAAAGAGAACTGCTTGAGGGAAGGCTTCGGGGCTCTAGCTCCTGCTGAGGTTCTGGGTTCTGGTTACCCCAGGTTCCAGCAGAAGAAATCCTGCGGCTCATGCCCGGAGAATCGTTCCTCGGAACTGATATCCTTAAGGTTTTGTTATTGTGTCCATTAATCCTCATTTCCTATTGTTTTGGTTAGTCGGGTTATAAGTGACATATGCTTGGTCACTAAGTTGTTAATAAAATATATTGGTTAAGAAAATTGAGCCTACAGCATACTGTAATATTAGCACTTGGGAAGCCAAGACAGAGAGACTACAAGTTCCAGGTTAGCCTAGTCTACATATAAAACTTCTATATCTAAGATTAAGAAGAGGCCTTTTCTCATGGATTTAACAAATTTCATGAAATATATCCTATGATAAGCCATCTTGAAGCAGGCACTGCACATTGGCTGGGTGCACAGGACCACTCCTAGGCCACTTCTGTCTTAAGGGCCAAGCCATAGCCTCCTGCTCTCCTTCCAGAGCTCAGAGGCAGCCATGTCAGAGAGCCATTAGCATGACTTAGGAATCTGCAGAAGTGTCAGCTCCCTCTACAGCCTTCACCACTGTCCAGTTAAAAAGCAAGGTCATGGCATTGTGATTGTCCTTGTGACTACTTATAGTTAAACCCCCACCGGCATCCTCCACCCAAGTTAAAAGCAGACAAGAATGTCCTTCTCTTCCCTGTACACCGTGTCCCCAGTGTATATCACCACACACTGTATAGTAGAATTCATATTTTCTAACGAAGGGCATAGCCTGTTCCATTAACTCTCTGCTGGTAGTCACACTCCAGTTCACACAGATAGATGCACACAACACCACAGACAACAACAAAAACCATGTACCAATATATTACCTTCCCTTTCCTCCCCATCCCACCTAGGGACAGCCCAGAACTACTATATGGTGTTTGCAACCCCACTGCTATAGTTCTCAGGAGCTCAGGGTGATGAATAATACACATTACTTGTTTACTAATCAATCTAGACCTTTAAATGAGAGTTAGTCTGTGCTCCCAGAAGGCAACGCTGATGAAGTCAGGGGTGAAAAAAACTTCTGGAGAGAGTCAACAAGCTGAAGCTAATCACTGCAAAAAGCCATCCCCACTCTCCCCAGTTTTCTTAACATTGAAAGTTAAACAGTTGGGATGGAGAGATGGCTGAACAACAAAAAGTACATTCTGCCAAGTTCAGGGCCCAGCACCTGCCTCAGGTAGCACATGGCTGCTGTACCCCCAGCTCCTCAGAATCCAATGACTCCTTTGGCCTCTGTGTGGAATTTCACATGCATGTGATTGCAAATGTACCTGCACATAGCTGCTCGCAAGCAGACACACACATACACACACACACACACACACACACACACACACACAAAATAAAAAATAAATAAACAACCTCTTGACAATGGTGGGTTAACAGTCAGATCAACTTTAAAGGACCTCTCTGTCATCTCTGTAGGAAGTTGATACTGGCCTTCTGTTGATCTACCAGAGCCTTGCCAATAAGGGTCACCTGGTATTTTCCAGAAGGAGGCAACTCACAACATCAGGTAAATCCATGAGTGGAGGTCAGAGAACATGCCACCCTCATCACTCATCCTGAGATGCAGCCTGAGGGCCTGTCATCTGTGTGGGGAAATTAGCCCTGGCGACTCTGCAGTGCAGCACAGAAACAGCTGCACAGCAGGCAGCCTTCAAACACACGCCCCTGAAGTAAATGCCCATGCTGCATTCAGAGATTAGGATTTTAAATTTTCATTAATCGGAAACATGTAGAAAAAAATGTATCTTCATTCCTTACCCCTCCCCTCCCTCAGAGAGCAAAGGTTAGCATTCTTTTTTACTATTTTTCAGCCCTCCAACTAAATGACATCTTCCACAGGGTTGAGGCTTTTCCTCCTAAGATCTATAAACAAACTCCACATTAATTTAGCCCATTAGTAAAAATTCTGTTTCATAAGAATATCAAATTTTCTTGTAGTCGTTTCCCCCCTGGTATTATTTGCATAATGGCAGAAAATACAATCATGACAAAATGTGTAAAACCTTACCGTAGGAATCAGTACCTCTCCCTTGGGGATGTGGGGAGAAAAGCGAGCTTGACATCACTAGGCTTTCATTATTTAATTTTTCATAATAGAGAACAACACTTTTAAATGTGCAAAATCCTAGAAACTCCTTTCCCAACTCTTTTGACAAAGCACCAGTACTTTCTATGTTTAAAAGGGGGAAAAAGGAACAATGAGAAAACATAAACATGTGCAAAACAGCTTATCTTACAAATTTAACTATTTTCATAGGCAGAAGGATGTGGCAGGAATAACTGCCCCATCCTGGTATGAAGAATTGAGACTCTCTTAAATGGGCTTCTTAGCTGAAGATAGTCACTCTGAATAAATGGAAGCCGTTTCTGTTCTGTTTTCTCGGGACAGAGGTCTCGAAAGTAAATGGCTATAACCAAACAGTGAAAACTCACTGCCTCCACTGATTTTCAAGAATGATCAAACGCCCCCCATTTAACTTAGCAAGCGGAAAATTAAAATTGGATTGCTACCTGGCCCTTTGCTGCGCTAAGTAGAACACACCGATCCATCTGCCTTAGAAGCTGCTGATGCACGGGAAACAACACACGGGGCTAAACACAAATGAACACGATCCAGCTACCCAAGCCACCTAGACACCACGGGCCTGAGAGTAATGAGCTCTGAGAAGGTCAGTCTGTGCTCCCTGACACCAGACAAAAAAAAATATAGAAAAGAGAAGAGAAACCAGCGGCGGAAAAGCATCGTCATCAATCTGTAGGTCCCAATGTAGAGAAACAGAACTTAAGAACTCAGGAGGCCAGCACCAGCCTGTGAGCGTGGCTCCTGAAGTTAAGGGCAGCAGAAGCTAAGCCTCAAAAAACAAAAACAGAAACAAAAACAAAAAACAAACAAACAAAAACAAAACAAACAAACAAACAAAACACCTGAACACAAGCTTCCTTAGCACCCTATACATTTGAGAAAATCTGGCTGCATAAAATATGCAAATAAACTGGCCCCTTTTTTAAAAGCCTTCCAGCAAAACTGGCACAAAAAATGACCTTTGTGGGATAATTAATTTAGAGGGAACTCTTGCTCAGAAAGGGAACCAGCCATTGTGTTTCGCATTAAAATAAGATCATTGGGTCATAGAAATAATTCCTCAGTCAACCAAGTAATAGCTCAAAGCTTCTTGGGAAGCAACGGGATTCCAATGTGTACTTCCACAGAACAACTGCACAGTCCTTCACCAACCATGGGAGAACAAACGGCTGTGTTTAATTGTGATGTCTTATCACACAGTATTGAAACAGCAAAATGAGGCTTCTTTGCATGTGCCAAACATCAGTGATTAACTCAAGTCCTACATATAACAGGGCCGTGACCCTCCTGCCTGCAGCACCCTGAATTTAAGGAACAACTATTTTGAATATTCCTGCAGCAACTCTCAACTTGTATCAAAAGCTCTTGTGTCATACCATTTTGGCATTTGGGAACACTGGTATATGATGTCACAGTGGCTTATCATCTGTCTTCATATTAAGACTCTTAAACCCATGAATCGACTGCAATGGCAGCACCATCGGCGTAGCCAAAGTGAACCTTGGAAAGTCATCACTTTCTCTTTTTCAGCAATCTGAGAGACTCTCATGCAGTAGACTAGAATTAAATCCCACACCTTCTCTTTGTCTCTCAAACAGCCAACTCTGAGAGGAGAAGACGCGACAGGAAGACCGGTCATGCCTACCTTCGCTGGTGGCCACATTCCTCTGGGCTTTGGTTGGTGTGTGATCTGTGCTTGAACTCACGTCGGATGAGACGCTTGAGCTGCCTTTGCCTAGAGCGAAACAAGAGACACACACAAAAAAAAGTGGGTTGTAGGTTTTGTAATTTCAGAACTGGCCCATGCCCTTTACATAGATGCGCATTTCCAAGTAAGTGGCTGCGACACAAAAGGTGGAGTTTATTAAAGGCTTCTGACTTGTGCATTAGATACCTTTGGGGACATATCTGACACACATTACAGGAGAATTAAAACCCTCCCTACAACGCAGCCTGAAGATGAACTCAGACAGGATATAAAACATGGCCAATGCACTAATATAATCTTGTCTTGGCATAAACATGAATAAGCAAGTACATGTGGGGAGCACATCCCCTGTGTTAACACCACCATACACTCTGCATTTTATAGCACTGGAAATAAAGAAGTGGCAGAATAAAGAATTATCAGAGGAGTGAGGGCTTGCTGGCTACACATGGCTATATCACATTCAGAACACAAATTCATGGTTTAATGTATATTTCTGAGGGGAAAATCAACTGCATATCCAACACAGTGGTCCTCACTCCAGGAAAAGGTTTCTATTCAAAAGGAATACATGTGAATGGTTGGCATAATTTTTGATTGTCATAAGGAGGAAAGAGGTGCTAATTAATGGCCAGGGGACTGCTGCTATACACACACACACACACACACACACACACACACACAAATAATAATAATAATAATAATAATAATAATAATAATAATTATTATTATTATTATTATTATTATTATTATTATTATTTTATAGCTTCAATCCCAGCACACTTCATGTGTGATATCCTGGTCTACCTGATTTTCCATAAGTCCAGGCCAGAGTCTTCACACTCCTGAACTTATATATAACCGTACGCATTAATACATATGCTCCAGAAGACAGAAGAAAGACTGTAAATACAAACCACAGTCACCCACAAACTCAGGGAAGGCCTGAGTGCTATGATGGAAAATGTCAAAATGTTCCATGTTACCCATGTCCTCGTATCACCTCCTCCTTGTAATTTAAATATACCTGAAGCACTGCACCTCTAATTAGCCCAATACAGCAAAATCGAGGGGATTTTGCCAACTGACTAAAGTCCGTAAGTTAATAATTCTTTAATTAAGCAAAAGGAAGAGTATCTTGTGTACACCTAAGAGAATGAGGTTAAGTGCTCTGAGAGGTTCTAGAGGAGGGAGGACCTCCTGCTGTCTGACTCTTAAACTGCAAATGTGAAGGGTAGGGTTAGGCTTATCATACACTCGGGGAATGAAGTTGGCCAGCATCATTAGAGAAGAGACGAGGACCCCAGAGATTCAAAGGTTCAAAGACTGATACTCTGGCTGCAGCTTTGACCTACTCCGTGCAAAGGACTCAGTTAATTCATACGCAGAACCCTGTGAGATGATAGCTGCACCTTATGTACGCCGTGTTCTCTTACGTCACAGCTGAATTTGCAACAGAAAACCCACTAACTATATTAAAGACACAATTATTTCATTCTACAAGTTACAGTCAAAAGTTTACAGTAAGCAGAGAAACACTGTATTCTAATAGTCTTCCCAATGCTGTAAGCAAGGAGTCGGGTATTTACTTTCTACCAAATTGCTGAAATCTTAAGCCCAAGGACACGGCATTAAAAGATGAAACACATGGGATGTAATTAGATAGTTTGAGTGTGGTCCTCATAAATAAGATCTGTGCCCTTGGCAAAGAGCTCTCTGTCCTTCTCTGCCACATGGGGGTTCAAGAGAAGAGCAGTATATGAGCCAGGGAGCAAGCAGGTCCTCGGCAGGCGCCAAGTGTTCACTCCAGTTCTAAAGTACTAGCTTTCAAACTAGAAGGACTAGGTGCCTATTGGATATAAACCACCCTGCCTTGAGTATTTTGCCATAGTAGTCCATATGGACTAAGCCAAGTTTTGTTCAATAAGCTAATAATCTAAATGCACCGTTCAGAACAGCACAAAGTCTTACCTGTAAGGAGCTTCAGGATTCTGGCTGCTATGTGCAAAGTCATGGAAAAGTCCAAGGTCATGGTAACATAACCCGAGCAGGCAAGACCACTAACTGTTGTTTCCTCTGACTGCTGCCCCTAACTCACTGTGACTTGTGCTCCATCAACTCTGCTATTTGGATTGCATTTCACAAATGTCTCCCTCTGCATTGTGAGATGTTACAGTAACTTTGCATTTGTTTGGGTCCAGCCAACCTTTTGGACTGGAGCCTGTGGAGGTAGGTGTGTCACTTAGCGACTTAGAAATAGGTGAACTTGGTACCTGACCTCGGTGTGCCTCTCCTTTGTTTTGCAATCTTGAGCATTCACTCCTCCTGCCTTCCTTCTGTGCTGGAACTTCAGCATCTGTAGCTGATAGGGAAGGGGCTTAAACTAAGAGATTTCCTCTGGCTCACACTGTTAATGACTATGAGTCCATTAGATTATTC
The DNA here is from genome assembly GCF_964271855.1 of Acomys minous. Classification (NCBI taxonomy): domain Eukaryota; kingdom Metazoa; phylum Chordata; class Mammalia; order Rodentia; family Muridae; genus Acomys; species Acomys minous. Next base: position 44,441,254 of record NC_140494.1, on the reverse strand, counting down.
TTCAAAGCCAAGTAACACAAACACTCCCTTTAACAGGGCCAAAGTGTTACTGTGCACCACCTAATTAAGACCTAGACTTAAATTATTGTAATTATGTTATTGTTTGGTCATATACAAATGGAAAACGAAACAAATCCCATGTGTTCTACCGCTTATTCAACAAGAAAATCAAAACAAAGTAACAAATTAAGCACAAAATAATAAACTCCACAACATGCAAGTATGAGACTATTAATTTAACATGATGGGTGGTGGTGGATTGTGCTGGGATTAGCTTTAAATCTTAAACACTGGCTGCTATACCAATCAATGTATGCTTGTGTTGAGGATTTCTCTGCCACCCTGGGATCGGTGAGAATTAACTCCACCTGCCCAGCACTCCTTGCAATGAATTCAGAGATTTTTAGTTTGGGGAGATGGCATCTCACCATGTAGGCCTAGCTGGTATGGAATTTTCTTTTTTTAAAAATATACTTTATTTGAGATGTAACAAGAATAAATTAATTAAAAAATAAATAAATATACTTTATTAATTTATTCATATTCTCAATTGTCCCCTCCCTTGTATCCTCCCATTCCTCCCTCCCTCCCATTTTCCCCTAATTCCCCTCCCCTATGACTGTGACTGAAGGGGATCTCCTCCCCCGTATATGCTCATAGGGTATCAAGTCTCTTCTTGGTAGCCTGCTATCCTTCCTCTGAGTGCCACGAGGCCTCCCTATCCAGGGAACTTTCACTGTAGATCAGACTGGCTGAGAATTCACAGAGCTGCCTCTTCCTCCCAAGTGCTGAGATTGAAAGTTTGTGTCACCATACCAGGCGGGGCGTCCTCTCTTACAACAAAGGAGACCATCAGCAGAACTTCATTTGGTCTGATTTCATGATTCCCATCTTTACCTCTTTTGTTATTTCTGCTCTATCAGTACAAAATTATTGCTGAAGAGCCCTCCCTTAAGAGACAATGAGGTCTTACAGTGGGGTTCTTATGCTGGGAAACGAGAATGTCATGTTTTAAGAGTTTCACTGCATACAGTAATTGTCCATGTCAATGGACGGACTAGCTTGTACAAACAACGACACAATAATCATCTGTGTCAATGGGCTAGTTTGTTGCATGAATACTTGCACACAATGGATAATGACTAGATCAGGATGCCCAAAGATTCTGTCACCTTAGAGAACCATTCCTTTGTGTCGGTAGCTTTCATGTTTAAATACCCATCATATTGAAACTCCAAAGATAACACATGCCTGAGGGAATTCTCCGTTGCATCTGGAGACCTGTGCATAGCATCCTTGTGCTGGTGAATGCGGGGAAGAAATAAAGGAGAGGCAACAATAGTAAGGGTTCTATGTGAGGCTGGCAGGAAGCGCCTCACCTGTGTGGTACACCCTCATACTTTAGATGTTTCACCTTATTAAATATTCACTTTCAATACCTTCCCAATTGTGCTTCTGAAACTCTTTATTGCTCCTCAAAGTAAATTTTAGTCTTCTCCATCAAGACTAGCACAACATCATAGTTATGATGGACAGCAATTAAATATTGAGTGTATATATCTACTTTATGCACAAAAAAGCAAGGGCACTGACCTTTCAAGAACCACTTTTGTCCCCTCGAGGACAAGATTGTCTCCGCTGATGTCCTAAGGCCATCAATGAGTAAACATCATATGAACCTCTGCTCACAACCTTTTCATCAATAGACCAATGCAAAACCTTGTTTTATATGTGTGTCTCTTCAAAGTCGCCATGTTTGGTGTGGTTTTGGCTCATTTACATTAAACTTAAGGCCAACAGCACTGTGACTTGAGACTGGGTGAGGAAATCTATACGGGACACTAGAGTCTGCTTTTAGGAACCCTAGAGAGCTTGTTAGAACTACACCCGGGGCGTTTTCAAAGGCAAAATTACCAAGAGACAGTAATGATGAATAATGTACCAATAAACAGATAATGAAGGAATACCGGAGATTGCTGAAGATATATCTCAGTGGTATATCACGTATCTAACATGTACAAAACTATGAGTCTGATCCCAGTACTGTGAAGATGCAAAATAAAAAGAATAACAACACAAAATAGGGCGGCGAGCAGCATGAGATAGAACGGCGGAGCACCCCCTCCCTAAACTTCTCGTGTGCAGATCATCAACAGAAGACAGAGTTTTGTTACCTGTGTGTAATCACACATGGCATAGGTATTGGCATTGATGTGAGTAGTTATAGGCAGATAAACTTGAGAATACGGTACATGTCAACATGAGGGTTGCCTACCCATCATCAAGTCCTCAGGGGAGCTTGTAGCTATCTTGGGATGAGTAGAATGGGAGGGTGTGAAGGATCCGGAGTGAACAACCTGAACCTCGTACTTGCATTTGCCACTTCCTGGTCTTGGGAAAACAAAAAAACCATTCCTGTCTTACGAAGATTAATTCACGCATACTACAATTACTGTGGTCATTAAACAAAATCACTCACATACATTTCTAAAGATGGTATAAGATGCTCAGAAATACCCCCAATTTCTTAGTATAATCAGGTTCATATTCTCCTCGATACTGCCATGATGTCCCCAACTGCCCAGCATCCGGTAATGAAACCAGTTCCCAGTGAGTTCAAGAAAAGAAAGAAGGAATAAAATTAATTACCTCAGTATACAGGGAGTGCAGGTTCGCAGCTTCCAAAATGAGGAGATGACAGAGACAGTTTGCTGCCTGAACAGTCACCCAAAACTCTCTATAACATAGGAGCATCATCTTCAGCCTTCTGGCCCAATATATCTGACAGACATATTTGTGAGGCAGGAACAATTGAGGAATTGCTTACCCTATCTTGGCAGAGTTTGGCTGTTGACTCTGCCTGCATCCAAGCTTGCCCATTTTAAGGCAGAATTAAGGATATTTTGTCCAGTGGCTTGTTTGGGGCATTGAAATCTTCTCCATAAGGAGGTTCTTTGATACTCATCATCTTCTTTGAGGTAGGCTGGGTGCTGCCAGGAGTTAACCTGTCTCATTGCCAAAAAAAAATCTTTAAAATAATAAAAAACATCTTTAAATTCTTTATGTCTCTGAGGTTTTTGAATACCTTATCTAACTATTTTACCCTTTCTTTCTTTAGATTTGTATCTATCTGTTAAACCTAGGATATATATTCTTGTGGTAAAAATGACTAGCAATTGATATGACCATGATTTGGTCACCTAACAAATAACTTGTATAATGTTCTTATCTTAAACAGCCTGCAATAGCACTTTCAAAGTATTGGAAGTAAACCTTGAATTATAATTGAGTTGTATGGTACAATACCTCATATTAGGGTAAATATATATACATATATATATTTGTGTATGAATAATAATCTTAAATTTGAATTCTATACCAATGTATCAAAAATTAAACTTATTTTGCATCAATATACAAAATTCTATACCAGTGAATTAAAAATTTTATTCCTTCTCAATTCTCTGATGGAGCTGAAGACCAGATAGTTTAGTTTTACAAATAAGCTTATTTGTTTAGGGCCTAATATGTTTTTAGGTCTAGACAGATATTTTAAGTTGATAATGCTGAGATATGATAGATATTGATTTACATTCAGAAGTTTAGATGCACTAAGATAGGAAAGATGTTTTCTTCAAGGCTGCCAAATACAAGTAGCCAAAGCACTATGCATATAACATTTATATAATTCTGGATTGTTTCATGGTTCTTCTTGCTGTGTTTATCATATATATATATATATATATATATATATATATATATATATATATATATGTGTGTGTGTGTAATAATGTATATGTATATGTATATGTAAAATGTATATGTAAAAATTTATATGTAAAAATAAAAAAGAGGAGAAAGATGGTAATGGCAGGATAGTTGAGAATGCAATAAAGAATTAAATATTAAATGACACAAAAAATAGAAGTTCCATTCCACAAAAGTTGATAAAATGTTATTTATAACTACATAAATAAATGTGCATATAGCTATAATCCTCACAATAAGTAAATCAGTTGGTGGGTCAATTCTTCTGGCTAATTCAGACACACTATCAACTCAGGGTTTTCAGTACAACCACATGCCTGCGTTCACACCAACCAAAAATTCCTTAGGATTTTTCTAATGTTTGGAAAATAAAGATAATAATTTTTAAATGGATCTCATTAGAGAAGGATTAGACACACAGTAAGCCCATTGGTGACCACACTAGGCTGCCATGATAGTTCTTAACCCATGGCCCTACAGCGCCTTGTTAAAGTCAGCAAGTCATGAAACAAAGATCTGAATGTGAGGTGGAGACCTTTCAGGAGATAACTGACAGGGAGGGGGTGACAGAGGGGAAAGGAAAATAAGAAACAGTGGAGGGAGGTTGAGAGTAAACAGAACACATATTCATGGATGAAATGATCAAAGAATAAATTTTATAATAAATTATAAAATCAATAAAAAAAAAATACAACCTGCAAAATAGAAACTAAATTTCTTTTCTGTTTTCATTCCTGATATCCAAGTTGATTTTTCAAGTAATTGAAACAAGATGATCAGAATTTCTCCCGTGAACTATAACAGCACAAGCAAAGGTGTCATAGAAAAGTCAGCATATGAAAAAAATCATGGGTCCTCTGATTTCTCATAGTCTTAAGAGGCCCCCAAAATGTCTTGATTTCCTTTATGAATTCCAGATTGTATGTTGCATGTCACGTGATTTACAGACACCAAACACAAAGCACCCAAGCAAGTTTGGAAAGCCATGTGGTAGCCCCAGCTCTGCTTCCAGATTTTCTCCATTGCCTTGCTTTCAAGCTATTAGTTTTAAATCATGAGAGCCTGATTACATATTAAATATCCATCCACACTGAGATGGCAATTCACCCTTCAAACTAACTATACCTGGAATGAACAACACCAATAGGATATTTTTATTTACTATAATTTATTCACATTACATCCCCATTGTTATCCCCTCGCTCATATCTTCCTGTTCCAACCCTCCCTCCTTCTTCTGCACTCTTCCCCTCCCCTAGACCTCTGACACTGTGTCGGGGTTCCTTCCCCACCCTCTGACCACAACGTATCATGTCTCATCAGGATAGCCTGCATCCTCTTCCTCTGTGTGCCCACAGGCCACCGAGCCAAGGGGAAGTGATCAAATCAAGAAGACCAGAGTTCATGTCAGAGGCAGTCTCTGCTCCCTCCCCCCATTCCCTTCCCCCGCCCCCCATCGTGGAGAATGACATCCAATGGCTATAGCTGAACAGGAGGTCTAGGTTCTCTGCATACATTGTCCTTGATTGCTGCATCAGTTTCTACACACCCCCATGGATCTCCTTATGGAGCTCCTGACCCCTCTAGGTCTTTCCAATGCTACTCTCAGCGCTCTGCCCAGAGTCTGGCTGCAAGTGATTCCAAGCGTCTCTACCAATACCCTGTTGGGTGGAGTCTCTCAGAGGGCATCTATGTTGGGCTAATATCCACTTACAGGTAAGTATATATTATGCGTGTTTTTCTGGGCCTGGCTTACCTCACTCAGAATGATCTTTTATAGTTCCATCCGCTACCTGAAAATGTCAAGATTTCCTTGTTTTTAACAGCTGAGTAGTATTCCATTGTGTAAATGTACCGCAGTTGCTTTATCCATTCTTCAGTTGGGGGACATTGAGGTTGTTTCCAGATTTGGGCTATTACAAATAAAGCTGCTGTGGAGAATGCCCTGTCCATTGGCTAGATCTGGCTAGGGGTTTGAAGTTTACTGCCTGTACTGTCCTTGGCTGGTGCCATAGTTTGAGTGGGACCCTTGGGCCCAAATCTGCCTATCATAATGTTCTTCTTGTAGGTTTGGGGTCTGACTTTCACACGTACTCTGGTGCCTCATATTTGACCATGTCCCCTGGATGGGGAGACCTGGTGGCACTCAGAGGAAGGAGAGCAGACTACCAAGAAGAGACTTGATACCCTATGAGCATATACAGGGGGTAGAAGTCCCCCTCAGTCACAGTCATAGGGGAGGGGAGTAAGGGGAAAATGGGAGGGAGGGAGGAATGGGAGGATACAAGGGAGAGGATAACCATAGAGATGTAATATGAATAAATTAATAAAATAAAATAAAATAAAATAAAAACAAAAACAAAAACAAAAACAAAAAACAAATAAAGCTTCTGTGAACATAACTGAGCAACTGTGCTTGTTATATGTCAGAGCATCTTTCGGGTATATGCCCAGGAGTGGTATAGCTGGGTCTTGAGGTAGAATTATTCCCAGTTTTCTGAGAAAGCATCAGATTGATTTCCAAAGTGGTTGTGCAAGTTTCCATTCCCACTAGCAATGGAGGAATGTTCCTCTTTCTCCATATCTTCACCAACATGTGCCGTTGCTTGAGTTTTTTGCTCTTAGCCATTCTGAAAGGTGTAAGATGGAATTTCAGAGTGCTTTTAATTTGAATTTACCTGATGATTAAGGATGTTAGGACTTTTTAACGTGTTTCTTGGCCATTCAATGTTCCTTAATTGAAAATTCTCTTTTTAGTTCTGTACCTAATTTTTAAAAATTGGATTATTTGGTTTGGTGGTGTTTAATTTCTTGAGTTTATATATATATATATATATATATATATATATATATATATATATATATATATATACATACATACATACATATATACATATAGTATATTAGCCCTCTGTCACATGTAGGGTTGGGGAAGATCTTTTCCCAGTCTGTAGGCTGTTGTTTTGTTCTGTTGACAGTGCCCTTTGTTTACAGAAGCTTGTTTACAGAAGCTTCCTGTGTGAGGCAGGAAGATCAGGCTTTTGATCTGGATCTTATAGTGGGAAGACACACCTTTAGGCTGGGCTGCACCTTCTAGAAGCCCATATAAGGACAATGGAGAAGGAAGGTTTTGTTTTTTGCTTGCTTGCCCTGGATTTGCTAGCACATCCATTCCTTCACTGGTTTTAGGGCCGACATGTTCAAGATTGCAGCATCTACAGAAGATCCGCTGAGACACCAGCCTTGTGGGAATGAGAAACTACTAAATTCTTAGAATTTCCCTTTGCAACTAGCCATTGTTGGAAAAGTTGGACTGTAAGATATTAAAATAAATTCTAGATAGATAGATAGATAGATAGATAGATAGATAGATAGATAGATAGATAGACAGACAGACATATTTTGTGACACTGAATCTGGCTAATAAACTAAGAGAAAGAGAGATTTTCAGTATCTCAGTACTAAATCAGAGGAACACTGACTCAGATTTGTGTATTGATTTCACTACCACACCACTCACCATTATCTTCAGATAGTTTGTAATCTTATTTGAGCCACAGGTTAAAAATCTGAATGCAGAGAATAATGACATATCAGTTCAAAGAACTATCCTTAAACCCTGGCTGAAATTCATATTAATTCTTTAAAGAAACTGATAGCAAATTGTAAACCTGTATTAGCTCCTTCAGGCCAAGAGAGAGCAGGTAAACTGGTGACTTGCTAAGGATTGGAGGCCTTCAAGGAAGAGAGAAGAGGAACAGAATCCCGGGACCTCTGCTGTCCTTTTGTGGGATGAGAAGAAACATCAGCTGGTGCTTCTATCCTGCATGCTGCACAGGGACAGTCAGAAGCAGTGGACAAGGCTGGAGAGGGTCACTGAGTGCTGTTCTTACCCAGGGTCTGGCAAGGAGCAGGGCTTTAAGCAACAGAATGCAAAGGAATGAAGCCACAGAGCAATGTACTGCCCCGGGTTGAGTTGGATGCCCAGTGCTTTTGGCCACATAGATCCAGACCAGACAAAGGGCAAATGTCATATGTCTATACTGAGCACTGGGCTCCTCACACACACACTGGTGGCAAAGATCCGCATTTAGAGACAAGACTTGCCAGGATGCCCGGGGCTTCCCCTCTCTCCCCTAGTGAGTACCTCTGAGCTTCTCTGTAGAGCTGAGCTTCAGGAATACAGTGAATTTCTGTGGAGAGTTTGTGGGCAGTGCTTCCTTTTCAGTACTGTACACACAGACCCAGCAGGTGAAAATGTCAACCCTTGCCTTAAACACCCATGGCTTGAAAGAGATAGATGATGACTATCAGTCACAAGAGTCCAGAGGCTGACAGAGCAAAAACAGTGAAACAAAAACAATTTTAGGAAATGAGCAAGCACGCTGTGTCTTAGTACTGCTCCTCCCTGAGTGGAGAAAGGTTTGCTTCTATTAAAACAAAAACAAAAACAAAAGCAAACCTAAAGCCAGTCTTTCCTTCACTATTCCCAGATGCTAGTTACTAATAAGGAAAGGGGGGAAGCTACGGCTTCTGCACCACATCCTAAAACACACAGAAGCCCGCAGCATGGCCAAAGCCCATGGGACAATACACATGCCACTCAAGAGGATGGAGAGCCAGAGCAGAGATCCCGGTGTCGGGGTCAGAACACGGCCAATAACTAGCTGTGTGACTGTGGCGATAGTCTTGTTTTGCTAACAATTCAATTTCTTCGTTTAAAGAATTGGTTAATAGGATACAAAGAAAAAAAAATCTCACAAAAACCGAATGAAAAAGGTAAGGTAAGTTGCTTATTATGGTACAAACATCACATCGGCTGGTACTCACCCTTCCTCTTATTCTTAGTCAGTAATTCAGACATGCGTACTAAATAGGCTGCATGCAGAGGACTAGAGTCACCACTAGAAAAGTGAAGCCCCAGAGCACATTGCAATACATGACAGATACTTGAATTTGACTAACTATGCATAGCAACATGATTGTTTTATACAAGCTTGTAAAGTGATAATCTCCGAGGCTGCTCTTTTTTTTTTTTTTTTTTTTTTTTTTTTTTTTTTTTTTGGTTGTGTTGCTCTTTTTCAAGGAGTGACAAAGGACATGGGGCTCTCTATCAAACTGTCTAAAGGCAAAAAAAAAAATGATCAATCACTGTCAGGCTCATAAATTGCATGCTCCTGTTTTTCTTTCTAACACTAATCCTCCGCTTTACATAACTGGACTGTTTAAACAATGACAATCAAGGCACATTGACTGGAAATCATGTCTGTCTTTCCCACTTGATTTCCAACTACAGATAGTCGGGCTCTGCATGTTTCCTTCCTATCTATCCCTGCGCTGCTAGGTCTATACTGTGGACACTCAATACATGTGTTAAATGGTTTACGTAAGTGGCTGGCTACAGGAGTAAAGTAGAGGTTTATCCTATTCCTTTATCCCTGGCCCCATGGTATTTTCTAAGAACCAACATCCAAACCCATGCTCACTCAACAAAGTCTATATAATTCTTCTGCATGGAGCTGCAAAACATAACTTCCCAAACACGTACAGATTCCCCGTGGGGACATACAGTATAGTAGTCTGCATTAGTTCCCTGGAACCATCACAATAAATTACTTCTAGCTGGATGACTTAAAATAACCAAAAAAAAAAGGTATTATTTCACAGTTAGGAAAACTACCAGTTTGAAAACAAGGTGTTGACAAGACCATGTCCTGCCAGACTCCATGGGGAGTCTGGTGCATGCTTCTTTCTGAGCTTCAGTAGGTTGCCAGCAATCCTTGAAGTTCCTTGGTTGGTGGCAGCCTAAGTCTCCTCTCTGCCTGGGTCATCAAGTAACTTCCTTGCCTCTGTGGTCTCTGTCTCTCATCTGAACATCATTCATGTGGATCAGAGGCCGCTCTACTCTCATAGTCTATATTGCAGCTAACTGAACCTCCGACGACCTCATTCTCAAATAATGGTCCTATTAATACGTTCTGGAAAACTGGAGAAGAAGAGAAACCACACTACTCACTCCAACGTGAACACGAGCATCATTAAACAGAGAATCCCATCCTGATCTGCTGTATGAGTGGGTATACCATGCTCACTTTTCATTGTGTGGCAGGCATTATTATGGAAGGAAAGCAAGTTGAGCAGGTAAGATTCAGAGTTCCAGAGAATTCCAGGAGTTTGAGATATGCTGATTGGGAAAAGGCAGCACTTAGCACACAGCCTAGATGGTTTCATGGTGACAAAGTACCGGACAGAGACCACTCCCCTGAGCCACACAGCACCTACTGGCCTTCAGGAGACTCAGTGAGAGTTAACACAGATGCCAGATGACACAAAGACAGATGCTGCTGCCGCTGCTGCTGCCACTGACAGATGGTGCTTCACAGCTGGTGTTCTGAACAGAGTAATGAAATGCTCAGAACCATGGAGGGGCTAGAGGCTTCACGCATGAGCACAGAATTTCCACTGTAACTAACGTAAGTCACTGAGAAGTCGTTCTTATGCTAATAGCATCACTACAATTTATACCAGTAATCAATTTCTTCACACACGCCCAAGTTTCAAAGAGCTACTGTGCTCATGGACCATAAAAAAAGTATCTCTGCGCAAAGGAACAGCACACTGTTCCTGAGGGTCTCCTCCATTTCCGTTTGACCTGAGAGCCTCTTCAAAGCCATGTGCTCCTTCTTGGCACTGAGCCTAAGTGTGGATAAGTGTGGATGGCCTCTTCTGATCCACTTGCTCACTTTATCCCACAATATCCTGTGACATACACAATTCCATGAATCACGATATCCACGGGGTTGTCTTCTGCAGGGTTTTGAGAGTGAGGAAACGGCAGAGAGAACCCACCCTGGTCTTTAATAGGAGAGGGAGTATTTACCTCTGAGTCTGCAGCTGTTTGTGGACTAGTCCCAGGCCACAGTTAGACAGTCACAGACTGTTGGAAATTACTGCTTGCTGGCTGGCTGACTCCAGTTTTTTTTTGTTTGTTTGTTTGTTTGTTTGTTAGGCAAAGCACCTTCCCAGGCATTTGTCTTAATTGTCACTGAAGACCAATCTAAACTGTGACACTTCTTTACATGGCCTTGTTGCCCTCTTTTCACACATAGCGGCAACAAGAAAGAAAAGGGGAGGGGAACGAGAGCCTTTTTCATATTTACATCAACTGCAGGACAATCAGCCCCATGGTCACTTCCAACCATTCACAGGCAACTTAGTGAAATATCAAAAACAAGACACAGGCAACAACCTATTGTCAAAATTCTAAATATGAAATCTTGAAAAAAATCAGCTTTGATTTATTAAGAAGCTTATAGCAAATCCAATTTCCTACCACAGAGAAGATTTGGGAACCAACTGCAGAGATGGAAATCCCCATCTAGACCCACACTTTCTCACTGACCAGCAGGAGTCCTGAATCAGCTGAGACATCCACTGGCTCATCTCTAAAGGGGGAGGGTGAAGGTGAAGGAAACTGCTTTGCGCTTCTTCTCAGCTCTCCGGCTCTCTGCTTACACTTCTTTATAAGCCCCTTCTTAAAACTGTATCTAACAGTGTATAGCTAACAAAACTTCACACTATTTCCAGCAGGTGACAAGCTCCAGAAACACCTAGAAGGTAAGGGAATATCCTTCTCCTTATAATAATAATGCTGTGCACATATGTGCTCTCTCACACCCACCCCTACATTTACACATATGTAACTATATGTACAGGGATAGTAGTACACATACATGTGTTGGCTGTTATTCTCATTGACTTCACAAACTGCATGGCAGAAACACCTCGAGTGAAGAAGAATAAAGTCTGGTACATAGTACCAACAAGCGCTTGGACAGAGCACCATGGTAGCAGCAGCACGTAGAGAAAGATGCTATTTATCTTATAGCTAGGGGCTATACACTGGTCTGCCATTCAAAGGCACACCCCTATAAGTTACCTTCTAAAGCTGGTTTCCATCTCTAAGTAGCATCCCAGATGAGGACCAAGCTAGAGAGGGAGACTTCACATCCACATTGTAACATAAATACGAATTTAATTTGCAAACACATTGGTTGAATATTCCAATGTTGTCTTTGAGCCTCTGACTTTTGAAGTTGCTAAGCTAGCAGGACCTTTTTAGTCTCCAAATGAGGGGACATATACGTGTGTGTGTGTGTGTGTGTGTGTGTGTGTGTGTGTGTGTGTGTGTGTGTGTGTATAGCCTCTTAAGATCATCTCTATCTCTTCCTCTTTCCTTGGAGTAGAAGTTTTTGTCCTTAGATCAGTTGAGAAAAATTATAACACCATTCTATGAGAGCAGAGGTACCACTGAGACCCAGCAGCTGAATGGCAGCAAGTAGAATCCTCACACGACCAGAGCCCTTCCACTACTGGAACCTCAAGAGGAAAGGCCAATAAGAGTCCACTGTGAAGAATGGCTGTCTCACGCCAAGGCTGCCCTGCCATCTAATACATAGCCACCACCACATGGATGGCTGAGACTGATCTCACCTCCGGGGTCAACAGGTAATGCAGCCTGTCATAAATGATCAAAAGAAGCCCATCTTCCCTGCCCTATGAAGAAAAGGCAGACAGAGGAGCAAAGGTGCTCACTGGTAAAAAGTAGTTTCCCTTTCTTTCTCTCTCTCTCTCATATATATATATATATATATATATAATTTTATATGGACCTATAAATGTAAATACAGTATATCAACAGCAGCAGGTATCAATAGTATCCATACAACATCAAAAGGAGGTGCGTTTGACTGACTCAAAGATGGAAGCTTGACCTTCAATGAACTCGTGTTGGAGCTAGGCCTAATGAGAGATGACAGGATCATGTGGCTACCACAAGAGGAGTTGTAAAAAGCTGAGGCTGGCCCTCCTGTTTTCCTTTAGTATGAGCTCATTTGCCCTTTCACTTCTTGAGACATCACCCAGGCCATCACCAGACACCAACAAGGTTATGCTGCTGGACTCTCTAGAGTCATAAGCTAAATAAACTTCTTTTTTTTTTTTAGATGACTTATTCACTGTGGGATTTATAGCAAAAGAAAATAAAGCAAGAGAAAAGGAGGAGTGTCATATTTACTTTTCTGTTGCTATGATAAAAACCCCCCTTCCCCCCAAAAGCAATTTAAGGGAGAAAGGGTTTGTTTTCACTCACCATGTGGGTCAGCTGATCACATGGCATCTACAAACAGGAAGCAGAAAGCAATGAATGCTGGTGTTCAGCTCCCTTTCTCGCTTTGATACAGTCTAGGACCCAGCCCAAGAGTTGAGGTCACCCACAGAGGGAGAGTAGGTCTTCCCACCCCAATTAACCTAATTATGATAATCCACCACAGGTGTGTCTATACATCTGTCTCCCAGGTGATCTCAACAAGCTGTCAATCAAGATTAACAATCGAAAGGGCCCAATTTCTAATGAGAATACATGTGGAAAAACAGGAAGACAGAATGTACCAGGGAAGAGGCCTCACTGCCATGTTATCAGATGAAATTGCTACTAGACTTCTCAGCAGTATGAAGCAATGAAAGCCAGAAGAGTCTGCCTGAAGCACAAGCTGGTAGATGTTGGAGGAGAAATTATTTTATGATAAACAGAATTGTAGCTTGAATTGAGAAAGAAAATCTATAACGTAAGTATGTATCCCTGCACTTGTAACTTCAGATGCTGATATTACAAAAGGCCTAGTAAATAGAAAGTAATAGTAGGAGTAGTGGTGAATTTTAATGTCTTAAATACGCATAGCCAAGTCAAAACCAAAAGCACTATGCGGAGCCAAGTGATGAATCCACTATGACTTCTAGACCGTGACGCATAGACTAATTTTCTCTGTGCAAGCAACAGATGACTTGATAGGTCGTTCTCCTAAAAACTTCAGTTCAACTCCCATTTATAATCTATGTTGTATTTTTCAAAGCTGTATGCATTAAAAATATCACTCCCCCTAAAATTTGCATTTATAGCCCTTTTATCATATAAATTGTGGTCATAACCTAAGTGAGGGTTTTCAGGGGCCACTGAAGGAAAAAGGACTCTCCTCTGTTAAAGGGATCCATCAAACGAAATAAATCTTACCAGAAACTGGAATTGTTCTTGAACACAGCACTTGAAACTAATCGCTTTTCTCTTGAAAATATAATAGTTTTCCTTTTGGCAAGAGTAGATCAAATACCCCAGGGACAGCTGTTGTTTCCTTTCTCTGATGTACTGACTCCTGATTAATACTCATAGAACTCCCCAGCATTCCTGCCTCACACTCTTCAGCACAAAGGCAACACTTCATCCATAAAGGTGTCAGGATCGTGTGGAACACGTGACAAACAGGAAGGAACCAGGGACTGAAGTGAGTGTCCCTCCACTGTGGGCTTTCCTCTTCATCTCCTTGTCAAATTTAATTCCCTAAAGGCAAGCTGTATGTGATGAATAAACTGGGGAACCAAGGTAGAAATTTTCAAGTATGTTTACGCTATACATATGTTCATAATGCCATTGAGAAGAATGTAATGTATAGGCCTTCAACTCATTTAAATACGAAGGAAGACTTTCAGGCATCTGAGGTGGATTTTCTTTCTCAATATGATAGTATCTAGGGAGATATTTTTTAAATATGTAGTTTGAGACAGGCAGAATAATCTTACTGCCTTAAAGATTTGTATATCTTATAGATGTGAGAGGGAATCAAATATAAAAAAGAATATTTTGGCTTGTTCTCCCTCCTGCCCTTCTCGCTCCTTCTAACATGTACTATCCTCCAAATATAGGCCAGCCATTCCTGTGACCCCCTCATACCCAGTATGTGTTGATTATGCCTTTTCTCTCTACTAACCAGAAAGCAAGCCTGCACCAGAGTCTTCATTTGGGTAGCCCTTGTTTCAACATCCCACAAGGTAAGGTAAGGGCTCATTTCTTCTGAATAAGGAGGGAGGGTCCTGGCTATATGATTATATGATTGGAACACAGCTTACAGGATATGGTTGATTTTTCATGCAATTATGCCCCACCCATTTTTCTGAGAAACGACCAACAATCCAGGGACCTCATGATCTCCTCCTTGAGCTTGATTAATTTGCTAGGATGACTCAGAGAACCCAAGGGAAGACTTCACTATGCAAATTAGCATATTTAAATGTATATTAGAAGCAATGTAGCTGAAGAGATACAAGCTAAAGGTTATTGGACAATGGATTTGGCAGCATCTTCCAGAATCTTCCATGTGTTAGCAAGAAGCTCTCAAATTCTTGTCCTTCTCAGGTTTTATGGATGCTTCATTTCATAGGCATAAATATTTCTACCCATGGCCATTGATGACTGCCTCAGATTTAAGATCCTTTCCTCTCTCTGTGTTGATGGAACTTCCATCACCCAATGACTGCTTCCTCGGGCAGCCAGACCCTTCCCTGCTGTAATTCTGGGGCTATCAAAATCAGTCATCTCAATAGCATGGAAAAGGCATGCACATGGCTTCAAATACTAACAGGTTTTATAAGTTAATATATCAGGAAAATGGGCAAAGACCAAGTACTTACTTGACAGTACCACGCCCTTCATCCTATGTTTTCAAGATGTCATGAATCCAGTGACCATATTATGCCTCTATCTTGTTTGAAACCCCTAACATTTCCTAGTAGATTTTGGGTTGAGCTTTAACCTCTATTTGGACCCATAAGCACCTATTGCCTTCCTCTGTGCCTCACTTACATGATACCAAAAGTGGGCTCCTACTACCTGGATAATGAAAGGTAGTTACAAGACACCAAGAAACATTTCTTGAATGAACTGAGAGGTGGCGATCAGTTAAGCACAATCCCTGTCTTATACCATGGGGATATGAATTGTCCCCTACAAGCTCGTGCATTAGGGGCTGGTTTCTGTTGATGGACATCTAGGAAGTACTGGATCCCGAAGGCAATGAGGTAGTTCAGGACAGCCACCTGGTGAGATTACAATCAGCAGGAGGAAGTGGGGCCCAGCTAGCAGAAGTAGCTGGGTTCTGATTAATTACTTGTCTACTGAAAACAAGACATACATCCACCCTCTGTATCACCCGGAAATAAAGTCTACCGTGAACTCTTTTAGTGCCATTTTAAAAAATAGTGTTCTTGTTGTTTTCAAAACAAACCTCAGCCCAACTCTGGTATGACCATACATTATGATTTAGCCTGCTGCCTACTGTTGACATGAAAGCTCTTACTGGTACAGATAAGAAGACTCAATTTTAATCTCTACTCCGTAATTAATAAAAACAATCTGATAGTTCTGTGCCACCATATTTTTCCTTTTGCCTCATAAGAGAATTAGGGCTGAGGTTCCCCACCCCCAACCCCCAACCCCAACTCTGACAACAAATAACCACCACTCAGCAAGTTTTGGAACCTCATAGTTTCATCACACCCTGGCAGCAACCCCAAGAGACAGGGCCTGTGTTTCTACCCTCACCGCCTTCCCAGGAAAGCTAAAGAGTTAGTTGACTGTGTAAACTCCCCTTGGCTTTTATGAAGAAGCCTAGGTTTCTGATCCAATGGCTTCAGCCTACTGTCACCCCTTTAGACTCTTACCATTGTCTCTGTGGAGGAGCTCAAGTGACAGCTTTGTCCTCCAGCTGCTTGCCTGGGGGAGATGCTTAACTCTCAAACTAAGTGTTAATACCTGGCAAGCGCAGTTAAAGGGCAGTAGGTTTCTGTTTAACTGAGTTGGACAATGCATGACTTCAATGGTGGCCCAAGTCAATGATCTGTCAATGGTACCTGGGAATGCTGTTCCAGAACTCGAATTGTGTTTATTTATTTACTTATTGATTGATTGACTGACTGACTCTGTGTGTGTGTGTGTGTGTGTGTGTGTGTGTGTGTGTGTGTAGCGGCAGTGGTGGTGGTGGTCAGAGGTTGAATTTTGGTGTTTTGCCCCATCTCTCCATACCTGATGCTTTGAGACAGGCTCTCTCACTGAACTTGGTGCATGGTGACTGAGCAAAGCTACCTGGCCAACGATTCTTGAGGACTTTGTCTCAGCATCCCAAGTACTGGGATTACAGGCGCCTCCAGCACACTCAGCTTTTCACTTGGGTTCTGGAAATGTTAACTCAGGTCTTTACATTTAGAAAGCAAGTGCTTTCCCATCCCAGCTATCTCCCCAGCCCTAAGACTGCAGAGTGGTAGAAAAAAATGTAGTACTTAGAAATTAACATTTTAGGTAGTTTTTTTAATGCCAAAAAAAAAAAAAAATTCTAGCATTGAGATTTGTAATCTTAACTAATTAATCAGATTGATGAAGTAAAACCAGCTCTCTGGGTTGTTCTTTTAGCCTCATGTGTCAGCCAGTCTATTCAGCTCCAGATTCCCCTAGACCCCTCATATACAGCCTGCCCCATGCCTATGGCGTAACTGTTGCCACACTGTAATAGTGGGTCTTAAATAAAACTCCATCTCACTTTCGACTATATTAGAATAAACCCATTTTGGTGTTAGAGACCCATCCTCGTTGGAATGTTGGTATCACTTACAGTCATTTCGCATTTAGTATGGGGAAAAACCACAGATACCTTTCCAGCATGCTTAGGGACACACCAATGTGTCCTTCTGTATATTTTCTCACTACCTTGCATTCCTATCTCCTCTCATGCCTTGGGATCAAAGCAGTGCAGCTGGCAAAATACTAGATCACAGAGTAAAGAGATTATTGCTCAAGACTACCATACTCTATATATTTGGAGATGAAAACAAGAAAGACTTCGTAATCCTCATTTTCCCCTGACAGGTGTGTTTTTATCTTAGAAAAACTGGCCAAATTTCCACACCATGGCACACACACGTACAGAGAATCATCAGCAAGCAACCCATGCTAGCAAGAGGAAAGGTCAAAAAGAATGAGGAAAGAGACAGAACTTCCACTGGGATCTCTCAATGTATGTCTATAACTATGCATGTAACACAGACCCACCCCAGCACCTTAGTCAACAGCAACTAGGATGTCGTGTTGTAGGCCTGGTAATTATGGCAAAGGTACTGGGAGCAGGAACTTCAAGACATGGCACAAGCTGTAAGGGATTGCAGCTCCACTGCAGCACTTAGCTAATCAGATCCCTAGGCACCACGTTCACTTCTACTCTCCAACCCAAACCCCACAGACTCACAATGCTATTTGCTCCCCTGGCCGTGGCCCTGCATTTCCTACATCAGGACTCCAGCCTGTCTGCTGAGTGGCGAAGGAATTGCCCCATCACTCCTGCAAAGTACAACTCCTCCACTACCAAGTAAGGACTAGAAATGCCAGTTCAAAGGGTAGTGAAGTTTATTAGCCTGGACCGCCCAATTTTGGGACAAATACACTTTTCACCCTTTCAGCTGTTTTCTTTCCAAATACCTCACCAAATTCTTGACCTCTCTGACCTACCATATGTCCTCCCTCTACATGCTATGAAAATCCTGGAGAACTAGCACATCAAATCTCCTGTTTGCCTTCTCAGACTCATTTGAAAGAAAAATATTTTACTTCCATTGTAGGGTTTCAAAGCAAAAGCAAAGGCCTCAAAAACCACCAGGATTAGCATCACTCATGCTAACTCACTGTGTATTGGCAAATAAATATTTAATGCCCAGGGTCTATAGAACATATTCCTGTCATTAAAGAAAATAATTTGCCTAAAGAAAGAAATGAATAAAATTATTCTTTAATATTATGGGAACTATATGAAATTGCCTTTTTTTTTTGGACAAAATGGGCCAGGATCTGTATGGTTATATAGCACAGTCTATTTTAAACATTTCTTTTGGGGTGAAACTTTGGTTGTTGGTTAATATGAAAATTCATTAGATAGAGCCATAAACTCTTCTCAATGTACAGTATCAAAAGAAGTTGTTAATGAACATATTTATAGAAATAATATGCGTTCAACATAGAAAGAAAATTCACCATCTTCCAGGAAAAAGGATGAAAAATATCTGTCATAGTAATTAAGCAAATAAACAATAACAATGACGATGAAACCTACATGTTTTTATGTCTACTTCTTACATTATTTAACTTCTTATAAAACCCATGGGGAAATAACTTTATTAATTTCTAACTTAAATCTTTATATCCAAATACATATTGAGAAACCCACTGAGCAAGGGAAAATTAATGGCTGCTTATTTCTAAAGAGAAGAGGCTCGTGGAAGAAAAGCCCCAAGAAGCCAGAGAAAGATGGATGACTAATGCTTGCCAGCAGTGTTCACTGCATCTCCCTACCCTCCTTAGACTGCACCTTCATTTTAAAGGCTCTGTCAACTGTTTACAAATGAATGTAACTCTACAATGAGAACGGGTTTACTTCTTCCACCTAAACACTATAGTTAACAGGCCAACCCAGTGTCTATAATGGCATAGGATCTCACTTTCCTTGTGCTTGAATATGTCCAGCTTATCCTGGACTACACCCTTCTTCTACCCCGTTTCTCATTTCCAAACACAATCAAACGTTATATCTGGACTGAAATCTAAGGTAGGCACACCATCGCCTGTGTCTCCAAATAATGAAAGAAGCCTCTCACTAGTAACACTTCTCTCCGTGTGGCTATGCTGAGCCAATTCTCAAGAGTAAATTTTTCTATAGTCATCTTTACAGAAACAAACAAATAAAGGCTTGAACTAGATGCACAGATAAATACCCTCCTCTTTCTGATAACAAAGAAAGATTCGTTTTCTACTGACACAGAAGTATGATGTGACACCCCTTCAAGCTTTTCTGGATACCCACATTTTAAGTGGGGTGCCTAAGCTTAATTAGCTAAGCTTTATGGACTTTAAGCATTTCACACACTGAAGGAATGCATACTATGATGGTGTAAAGCATTGTATTTGACACTGAGTAAACAGCGCCATCTAAGCTCCCTCGATGTTCATGGTAAGACAGCTGGGTTGGAAGTTTCAGTCCTCTATGGTCACTGGGTAATTGCAGCCCACAGTAGAACTCAGCTCATTTAACTATTTACCCTTTATCAGGCACCATCATAAATTAAACAAATGCCCATCCAGTTTGCAGGTAGTGAGTATCAGACTGAAGCAGAAAATGAGTAGAAAGAAAGCCTAAATGTCAGCTCTAGAATTTCCTAGCTAAATACTATGAGCATTAGTGCACTTGGAACAAAGACTGAGTTGTTATTAGGTGACTATGAAGACCAAAGACTTGTATGCATCTCTACATGCCTTTGGTATAGCAGTCTTCACAGTGGCATGCCTATCACTCAAAGTACATAGCCTTACAGGCCCAACCCTATCCCTCACAAGAGACAAAAGGAAGTCACCACATACTATCTGGGATGATGTTACTGAACTCATGCCCCTATGAACCAAAAGAGAAATATTAACTAGTACTTGTGGAATCAAGCGACTGTCTATCCCTAAGCCCTTCATTCAACCCCTCAGCCTTCCCCACTGTATTATTCTATAATAAGAAAACCAAGTTCATCTTCTAGGTAACATTTGTAATAATTCTGTCAGCTCTGTCCCCTGTAAATGCTCTTGTCTTCATAGAGAGCTGCCATACTCTAGCATTACTCACAGGTAAGAGTGATGCTGCAACTATTGAGGTCCAGGGAGATGCTAAGCTCCAAGGAAAGCACATTTGAGTTCTTGAAACACTAAGGGAATAAGAGAGTTTAGGACCTGTTAGGTACAGAGCAAAGAATGCAAGCTTCTTAATATAGCTTCCTTATATCTACAAAGTTAGAAGTGAAAAGAGACAAGAAAATAACATGATGTTAATGCAAGTATTTCCAATGAAAGCTAATGAAGTATTTCTGCAAGCACAGATATGTGTGTCTGATTTAATCATTGAGTGTTGATCTGGTTCCTGAGACCATGATCGGGGGATGAAGAGCCAGAAAGCTAATCATTGCATCACGTCTTCCTTTGAAGCATACACAATTAGGACTGGACTAATCTGGACATGGCAATCACCTCTTTCAGTCCTCTGAGTAAAGGTCATGTGGTCTCAGCAGATCTAGCTAGCCCAGATGTAACAGTCAGCCAAAGGTGTTCTCGAAAACGAGGCAATGCCCAATGCACATCCCAAGAAGTTGTAGGGCAGGGCAACTAAAGTAAACACCGTACACTCACTAGAGGATGCAGATAAGCGAACAGAAGGAGATGACAGAGGCTCATGAAACCTCAAGCTAAGTCTTACGGATAGTAGCCAGGACCTCTGGTACTGTATCCAGAGAGCTCTACAAAAAGTTTGGAGGGCGCTCATGTCAGATTGCAGAAGGCTAAGACTAGAGAGGAGAGGGAGGAAAAAGACTGTGTAAAAAACATGTTCAAAAGTACTGCTTCAACTCAGCAGCCCTCTTCCCATTATTGTCCTGCCTTCAGCATCAATCTTCATATTGCAGATCATTTCAAGGTCAATCATAGCTTTTTAAAAAGCTCAAAAGGCCTATTCACTGGTATAGAATTCTGTATATGATGCAAAATCATTTCAATCTTGATACATTGGTATAGAATTCAAATTTAAGATATACTTCACACACCTTATATATATATATTTCTACTCTAATATGAGGTATTGTCCTATACAAACCAATTATAATACAAGGTTTACTCCCAATACTTTGAAAGGGCTCTTATAGGCAGTTTAGGATAAGAAAATAATACAAGTTAATTCTTAGTTGATCAAATCATGGTTATGTCAATTACTGATCTATTTTTATCAAAAGAATATACATCCTAGATTTAAGAGATAGATATGATTCTATAGATAGCTAAGATAAAATAGATTAAAGTCTTCAAAATCCTCTGAGACCTACAGAATATGGCATTTAAAGATGTTTTTATTATTTTAAAGATTCTTTGACAATGAGACAGATTAACTCCTGGCAACACCCAGCAATATTCAAAGAGATGATGAGTGTCAAAGAACATCCTTATGGAGATGGCTTCAAATGTGGTAAACAAGCCACTGGGTAAAATGTCCTCCTTTCTACCACAGACAGAATTCTGCCTTAAAATGGGCAAGCTTGGATATAGGCAGTCGACAGCCTAACTCTACCAAGACAGGGTAAGCAAGTCCTCAATAGTTCCTGACTCACAAATATGTCTGTCAGAAATATTGGACAAGAAGGCTGAAGATGATGCTCCAGTGTTATAGAGAGTTTTGCGTAACTGCTCAGGGAGCAAACTGTCTCTGTCATTTTCTCATTTTGGAAGCTGCTAACCTGAACTTCCAGTTGACTCAGGCACTTAATTTTTATTCCTTCTTAAGTCTCTGATGGAGTTGAAGACCAGATAGTTTAGTTTTACAATTAAGCTTAGCTGTTTAGGGGTTAAGCTGTTTTTAGGTCTAGATAGATGTTTTAAGTTGATAATGATGAGATGTGATAGATATTGATTTATATTCAGAATTTTAGACTCACAAAAATAGGAAAGATGTTTTCTTCAAGGTTGCCAAATTCAAATAGCCAAAATATTATGAATGAAACATTTATATAATTCCTGATTGTTTCATGGTTCTTTTTGCTATATGTAGTTTATTGTATGTATGTGTAATAATATAAATATATATGTAAAAAGAAAAATAATAATTTAAAAAGTTTTTTAAAAGCTCAAGAGTTCACTTTTCTAAGAAATACACAATATAGGCAATGGATAGGAGTGAAGTAGAAATCTCCAACTTGTTCTAAAACACCATGGATCACATTTAAGTTAGGACTTCACAACAAGACTTGTTAGCTGCAGAGAAGATGGAGAGAAATGTGCATCCATGGTGTCCATAGCTGCTGTCACTGTCTGCCTCTCATTTGCACTTCATCACCTCTGATGAGAATACTTCAGACTGGCTGGCTGAGCCCACAGCTGGGCTGCAACAGCATAAAAGCAGCCTCTTGGGCCACATGTTGCCTGGGTCTCGTCAGTAAGTATCATCTCTTTCTGTTCCCTCAAAGCATGCTTTCCTATTTTGAAGTGTTGGAAAATAAATAATACAATTTACACAGACGTTTGTTTCACTTGTTTGTTTCTTTGTCACAGTGTGGGGATTGAGCCCAGGGGCTCATGTATTTTAAGCAGACCATCACTTCCAACTCTAAGCATGGTCTATGTCCCACTGTGCATACTAATGTCTCTACTGATGTCCAAGTGTGATCTGATCACAGTTGTAAAGTCTCTTCTTCCTTGTATTTTCATCTTATTTTTCACTGAATATATTATAAAGGCAATTCTATTCATTATTATAATAAAATACACTTTCAATTTTCTTAGAAAAGGGCTGTTATGATTTACATTAATTCACTGATGAGAGAAGCTAGGTGGAGGAATGACTGGATTATATATACATGTCTTAAGGGAAATTCAGCCACATGGGCTAACAATGCACCCCACAAGAACCACAGACTAACCATGTGCCAACAATGCACCCCACAAGAACCACAGGCTAGCTGTGTGCCCTATAAGATCCATAGACTCATGACACTCCAGTGTTGAGCATGAGAAACTGCCCTTCTAATGGTTGTTCAGGGTAGTCCAAGTGAATTCCCCAAGAATGTAACCTCTTAGGGGTTAAGCACCCCTAATACAGAAGACACCATGTTCTTAGGACACAGGACTCAGATGGTTCAAGTTGGAAATGATCTGAAAGCCTCCTTCCTGCACTCTAGCCTCCATAGTTGCAGAAAATACTATGAAAGTCCCCAAGGGAGGGGAAACAATTAAACAGCTCTGCCCAGCAGAATCAGAACAATGATCAGCCATACAAGATATCCATCAAAGTGGCCCATGTTGGTGGTAACCAACAGCTGTGTGATTTGGCTCAAGGCCTGCTCAATAGGACATAAACCATGTTTAGTATTGAAAATCTAGGTGGTTCTTTGGGCTAATGATGTCAAGGACATTAGAAAAGAATGTTTTCTTTGTAAGACCAGTATTAGTATATTCTAAGCTTTATCTTTATATCCATAGATAAGTGTGGCTACCACACACCCCTCATAAAAGAAGCCTCTCTTCCTGCAAATGGAGACCATTAAAGAAAACAACAATTGGACACAATATAGACATCAATAGATTCCAGTCCCAATGGATGCGTCTACATCACGTCACTTGCATCTATGGCTCAGGAAATATTGAGGAAGGAGAGACAGAAAGATTGTGAGAGCCAGAATATCAGGAAGTAGCCAGTAAAATACTCTCTACTATAAATTACTAAAACAACGAGACCAGAACTACACCAAGTAGCAATTGATACCAGAAAAGGGAGGAGGTATTTCCTGGGACTCCAGACCTAGACAATGACAATTAATGACTGCTAGGAGAAGAGTTAGCCTCTCCCCGGGATGAGCCCCTCCCCCGTTGGTTGTCCTGTGTAGAGTGGTCAGCTCTGAAACCATATATACACAAACAATAAAATGGACTCAGCAGGTTGTATTTATATGTTTGCGCATAACTGTAGATAACAATAATAATCAAAGAAAATCAGGCTATCAACTTGAGAGTGGGAGGCATAGGGAGTTGGAGAGAGAGTACTTGGGAGACGCTGGAGGAGAGGGAGAGAGGAAAGTGATATAATTCCACTTAAAATAAGACACATTTAAAAAATTAGAATTTAATTCCCCTTCACAATAAATGAATAAATAAATAGTTACAGACATGTAAAACAAAGCAATGAGAGTTGATTGGCAGGGGACAGATAAAGCAATACATATGAGGGAGTTGTGGGTTTTTTTTTTAACTCAACTAAAATCACCCCCAATGACACCGTTCTTCCAATGTGGCCACACCTGTTAATCCTATCAAAGAGTTTCACTCCCTGGTGACTGAGCATTTAATTATCTGTGCCTGTGGGAGCCATTCTTACTCAAACAGCCACATGAAGTTCTAGAGCTGTCATTCTTCAAATATTCATATTTTAATTATCATCGCATCACTAATATTGAAGCTTGGTGTGGAGAGAGGCAAGAGGTAGCATCCAAAATAGGAAGAAGAACATGCCTCAAATGCACATAGCTTGTTACTGAGAAAAGAGCATAGCATGACTCCTGCCTTGGGCCAGAGTTCTTCCTTGTGATGACCGGTCCCTGATTTACACATCAATACTTTAAGTGTGCAGTAATATCAGCCTAAAGCACTTTTTAAAGTGATGACTTATTTGGGGAATAACAGCATTCACTTTTAAAAATGTAGCCATTCATTTCTGACAGCAAATAAATCATGCAACAGTCTCTGCACAAACTACCAACACTGAGTAATAAATCTCTGACTTCGGCCGAACACCAGGCATAATGCTGTAAAATGAAAGTCTAGTTTTAACTCAGTGACCTCAGTCTTGCCTCTGCTGGACAGTAAATCTGAGGCAAAATGAGCAAATATGGGTGGCTGAGTTTCAACCTGGCATTACACTGAGGCTTTGTCAAGGATCCCAGAATTTAGAATTTTTTAAAACAACAACAGAAAAAGAAGGCCCAAAACAAAAACATATGTTATGCAGCTGGGGATGAAGAAATTAAAGGGAAGAGCTTTTACCTTAGTTGGGAGAACACTTTGGCAACTCTGTTGACTTACTCCATTCTAAAACCTTGTTTTGTACTCTCTGAACTTACTATCTCCAAGGCGTATATGCATTGGGTGAATGCTGAGACATTTACTCTTTCATCCATCCAATTAAAAATCAGTGACTGACTCATCTCTTACTGTCTCTGGTACTCTGAAGATTATTTCAGTTTACTGTCGCTCAGCTTCTGAATCCCTGAGATTGGAATGACCTTAGCACGTAACTCATAGGACACTACAGCGATACCCATTCATGCTCAGTACCACACAACACGCTGGCACTGAAGATGTGCATTAGTGAGCAAAGCAAATGAGATCCCGCCTTCATCAGGGCATGACTAGAAAATGAAAATATATCCCATCCTCTTCAGAGGGGCTAGAGTAAAGGTATAGGGTCCTACTAATAAAAGCAGAACTCCCCAGAGGAAGGGTTTGGGAATGGCTATGCACAGCTGGAGACTACTGAACTGAAGCCTTTGAGATTAAAAAAAAAAAAAAAGCTATACAGGAAGAATAAGTTTTCGGAACCTAAGCTCAATGCTGAGCAGGTCTATTGAGATGTTTCTCTACCACAGATATCCTGTAAAGTGTCCATGAAGAATAATCTCATTGTCAATGTTATGCATGCATGTTAACACGGGTAATGCTAGGGGCTGGAGACATG
Organism: Acomys minous; assembly: GCF_964271855.1. NCBI lineage: Eukaryota > Metazoa > Chordata > Mammalia > Rodentia > Muridae > Acomys > Acomys minous. The sequence goes on along the minus strand of NC_140494.1, from coordinate 44,415,317 downwards.
GCTCGGTAAGTAGTTAAGATCACTTGCTGCTCTTGCAGAGGACCTGGGATTGGTCCCTAGCAGCCATATGGCAACTCACCACTGTTTGACCAGTTCTGGAGCATCTGAAAATCTCCTCTGTCCTTTCTATAAGAATGTGGTTTACAGAATACATACAGGCTCGCCTGCTATTTTATTTTTAAAATAAGGAACTTTTCATTTGCTTCCATTTGAATCAGCCACTTGCTTCTACCTTGGTTACAAGATATAAAGAGATCAGGCTGGAACTGAGCTGGAAATGTCGTCCCTGCTGGCTAACTTTCAAAGTGCCAGAAGGTAACTCTGCAGGCTGATGATGGAGAAAAGATATCAACGGTCTTACCTATCTTTGACCCTTATGAAATGTAACATCAACCTGCCAGGCAAAATGTGTCTGCCTACATTAGTGGCATACGTGTTATGGGAGTAACCAAAGGCCCTCTGGTTGAACTTGAGGGTCTTTCCACAGAAGGGAATCCATGTCTAATACTGTATGGTCAGTCAACAACCATTCTTGGGGAGGTCACAGGCTTACGAGGGGAATTTAATTATTTTTCATTAGCTAAATTAGCACAGCATCAAATGACATTCTATATATCTATGTTTATGCTGATAAACAAAGGCTATTCTCACCCCTAACAGGAGAAGCTTTCTTTGAAGCAGATGCCAGTGAATCACAATGGCCCAAGATCTCAAGAATAAGAGTAGAAAGCGTAAAGTAAATAAATAGGTCAAAGGTACACAGAACACAAAGGCAAGATGCGGATAAGCGGTGCTCCACGCGTCACCTTCTAGCAGGACACACCCACTGCAAAGCATGAACTCAGCAGCTGCAGTAGCTAGCACAAAGGGTCAGGGAGGACTCATGCGGACCCACTTCTCTCTGCTGAATTAATTGCTCCTGACATATTCTAGCAGGGAGAGAGTCATTATCTTTAGCTGTGTACCAACAAGTGCAGTCACCTGACTAAAGGTTTTAGCCAAAAATATGGTTACACAAATGGCCCTGGCTAAACTCAGTGGGTGTCCTGGCTAGGGTTGTTACTGCTGTGATGAAACACCACGGCCAAAGAAACTTGGGGAGAAAGAGTTTATTTGGCTTTATGTTTCTTCAGCACTGTACATCATTGAAGGAAGTCAGGACAGGAACTCAAACAGACATGACCTGATGCAGAGGTCATGGAGGGATGCTGCTTACAGACTTTCTCCTTCTGGTTTGCTCAGCCTGCTTTTGAAGAGAACCTAAGACACCAGCCAAGGCAAGACACTACCCAAAATAGGCTGCACCCTCCATACACACACACACACACACACACACACACACACACACACACACACACACACACACCAATTCCAATAGTTTTGCCTACAGCCCAATCGTATGGAGGCTTTTCTCAATTTATGTTCCCTCCCCCAGGCACGATGACTATTAACTCGTGAGCTTGTGTCAAGTTAGCATGAAATCACCCAGCAGAGTAGGTCACAAAACAAAGCAGAAAGAAAGGAATGTAGGGAAAAGATTTGTAGGGAGGAAGGTGGCTGACAGGAACAGGCTAAAGAAACAGGGCGTAGTAAGAATAAAATGTATAAACTGAGAAAGAACTAATTAGAACTACTTAAAAGAAGAAGAGAGATACTGAAAAGTAATGACAGGAAAAGAGAGAGTAAAAGGGGCGGGGAAGGGGAGGAGGTTACAATTTGTCATCACCCAGAAGTGCTAATGCTGGCTCCAGAATCCAAACTCAGACTCCCTCATCAACCTTAATACCCCCCAGACTCTGTGGAGAGCAACCACGGAAAGAAAAGGAAGCTCTCAGCCAAATATTGGAGTCCAGCTTGGAAAAATGAGCTTTGCAATGACAGCACATATTTTAAGGGTTTATTGGGATCTAACTTAAGGAGATGGGCTCCAAGCCTTGTAGTTTCACATATTTTCTTGATTCCTAAATTAATCATTTTTAAATCATCTGCCTTAAAACAAGCCAAAGAGAAGCTTCCCTCCAGGAACAGCCATTCATTGGCGTCTCACAATTAAAAACCAGATCACATTTTTGGGATGAGCACAGAATAAGAATTTGATTTAAATTTAATATGATACATGCTCGTGTGTAATGCATACCAATGGGGCTGAAAAGAAATATTTAATACGATACAACCCTAACATAAAACTAAATCAGTTTTAACGACTCATCTGGATTTATTAACCACAGCTTAGCAACTTGATGGATTTATACTTAATGGTATCTGAGCCTTTGATGGGAGAAAACAATTATAAATTTTCCTTCACCTATCAACATATCTTAGGCATGCAACCACATTCTTCTCCGCTAATAACAGTCCAAAGAAAAATAGGATTGGAAGTCTAGCTTGTATATTACATTTACAGTATGGTGAATGACATGTTTTTTAACAACTTTTAATGTTTCTCATTTTATTTTTTCTTTATATAAAATATATCCATATATATTTTAAAAGGTCAGATTGTCCATGTTTTCATCACTTTTATGATTTGCCTTGTTATGGCTCACCTAAGTGGTCCCATACCTCTCTATAAGTACGGACAACGAATTAGCCAATGGATTGCTTTTGGCAGACATTTCCATGTTTCTTTTTATCATATACATATTACAAATTTGTTCTTCATTACAGAATATGCTAGTTCTCAAACATCAGACACGGTAGTTCTTCTCTCTATTCCTACTGCTAAACACAAACATATACATTGTAAGTTTGAGAGAAGGCAGTAATTACAAAATTAGCTGATCGAAAGAAAGTCATGGGATACATGAAACATATTTGATTATCTTTAGGGCTTCATCACATATTTGCTTAATAGGATTCCAAAGGAAGCTTAGCAACAACACAAAACAAACTTGTCTATGTATCTGAGAAATACAAATCTTGCATCTTTCAAAAAAAAGTATTCTTCTTGAGTATGGAGGATCTGCTTCAATATCACCTGGCATTGATACCACCTGAAGTGGGCATGGATCCCAAGACTGGCTGGTGACCCTGTAGACTTTCTCTGAGAGTAACCTCCCAGGCTGGAACTGCTTGGTACCAGCAATGGTTTCCACTAGGTAATAAGTGGGGGCTAGAGCTGATGGCTCCTAGTGGGGGCTTCCACTGAGGGTGGCAAGCATCTAAAAAAAGAGAGGGAAAGAGAAAAGAACCACACACATGTACATACACACTTAACACTTGATGATGGAGTAAGACAGTCTCCAGCAGGTTGGTTTCAACAATATTCTTCTTCCAACTTTCTCTTACTATATACATTCATAAACAGGCAAGCAGACAGACAGACAGACACACACACACACACACACACACACACACACACACACACACACACCTTCACAGATGGAATAAACTCCAAAGAGCAAGTTCCAACAACCTTATACGCGTACATACACCATACATAGATACATACATCTTTTTGGATGGAAAAAGATTGCAACAATCTTATTTCTCCCAGAACTTACATATCCTAGCAAGCTCTTTCAAGCAGTACGAAAATCACAATGTGTTTATATCCTATTTCTCTTTAAGTGAATGATTACAATGAGTGTACATAAGAAAACATGTTCCTCAATATCTTCACATGATCAAATGTTTTACGTATTATGGGTGAGAAACAAACACGAAAAACAAGTTATTTCCAAGAACCCACATATATTTATAACTAAGCAACTCCTTATATATCAACAGAGAATAAGCAAGCAAGGTGATTTCTCAGCCAGCTCCTCTTTACTGGTAGGCTGCAATTTGTGGTTAGAAAGAACGAGTCAATTATCTTAAAAAGTAATCTTATAAAGATCTTAAAAGACACAAATCTAAACCTCTATATAAAAATAATCAGCCATTTCTACTTTAAATCCTAAAGGTGCTCATCTACTCATCAATAATTTTATTAAATCATATCAGGAAGGAAGCTGAGGGCAAAAATAAAAATAAGAAATTAGTCACCTTGACGTTCAGTTTCAGTGAGAGAGTCACAACAGCTAGTGCTAACTGGGGTATTGGCTTTGCTCACCAACTTCAAAAAGTCTATAGCTTTACTTTTCAGAGTAAAAGTACTTTTTTTTTTTAACTTCAATTGTTTCTTAATGTTTTCTGTATCAGAGCCAATAGTAAAAACATCTTTACATAACCTTGCCAAACAATCTGTTTTTCCCTAAGACTTTCTATATCAGAGCCACTAGCAAAAACATCTCTACCTAACCTTGTTGAACAATCTATTTTTTCCAAATTCTTTCTAAGGGTGGCAGTCACTGTTAGCAATCTACATCTGCAGGCTCTTTTCAGGGATGGTGGTTGAATCATTAATCTTCTCCAGCAGCGATGCCCAAAAGAAATCAAGCATTGTTGTTCTTATGTATGCCAATGACATTGCCCAGTCGGGGGCTGGAAGCCCCCTTTATGGTACTCACACATTCATATATTAAGGGGATTATGAGGACTGCAAGGGTAACAAGCAAAGCTATGCTCCATAACAGCATGAAGTCCTCAGGACACTCAGGGTTATGCTTCACAGAGACACACCCATTGCGGGTATTCCAACCAGTGGGCCATATCCCATGAAACCTACAGCTGTTCTGCTATTCCTCCTGCATGGCCTCCAACATTCAATGATGTTAAATATGCTCCCTGGAGCATGATTTTCATTCTGTATTTTATAGTCAGAGGGTTCCAGTCTGTTACAGATTCATTTCCCGATAAGACCAGTATCCTATAATGTTTGCTCTATTTATGATTTTTTTTTTTCAAGAAAACCCAAAGGACTAGCAAGTTCACTACATGGGGTGGAAGTCAAGATCAGTGATTGCAAATGCCAGCACACACGGCATAAGCCAGGTCAGAGGCCTCTGGAACCCAGTGTATCAGGTTGGATGAGCTGAGCTAACCCCCATGGGGCTCATGTTCTACCACCAGTTCTCTCCAGGCACATGGATCACTAGTTATTCATAACAATGGCTCTTCCTACATACAGAACAATCTGAATTTGACCCAGAATTGGAGATTTAAAAAACTTTAGCACCCAGGCAATATTTATCTCAAATTTCTTCTTCATTAACATCCGAGAGGTATCTGAGACCAGTTCACATCAATGTGTCTTAACACATACTTAGGCAACAGTATCTACTAAGCAAATGCAGTGGAAAGATTGTTCATCTGTTCTTTTACTTCAGTGAACATTTAAAAATATCACTAAATTTCTGTCACATAGCTAGTGATAGGGAGATCAGTATAAGCAAAATCAGAGTCTGTCATAGAGCAGAATATCCAATGTACCAAGGAATGGATTAATTAGCCAAATAATCACATTGATAAATGTATAAAATATAACTAAGAGCTTTAAAAGATGTATGTAATTTTCTATGAGTGCATGTGAAGGAAGAAAAGAGGGAAGGAAGGAAGGAAGGAAGGGAGAGAAGGAGGGAGGAAGGGAAAAAGGGCGGGAGGGAGGGCTGGAAAGAAAAAGAAAGAAAGCAAAGAGAGAAAAGAGAGAAGGTTTGTGCTAGGAAGAGAGGGAGTGCTATACAGATTGGAAATCAGGGAAGAGTAACCTGTGTTGGGTAAGTAATAAGCTGAATGGCAAGGAATTTGCAAGAAATGACGGGCAGAAGGGGCAGTCCTGCTTGCAAAAGTCCCAAGTGAGAAGGATCATAATATTAAAGAAGGGTCATGTGATGGGATATAGAAGACAGTGACAGAGCATATGCAGAAGGGAGATATGAGAGTTGCAGAATCCATGAAGGACAGAGGTCTTTCCTTGTAGCTATGAGAACTACCCAAGTATTTAAAAATAATAACAATATATTGAGAGAATGTATCTATATAGTAAAAGAAAATGTATGTGAAGACAACTGGTAAATAATCTCAAAAATGGCAATAAGGATAGATTTTATATCATACTTTATATTAAATGTACTTCAGATAAATGAATGATTAAAAAGTCTAAGCTGATTATTGAAAAAGTATTAGAAGCTATAAGCCCTTGTTTGGTAATCTAAACTAGAGAAAGCATTTAGTCATATCAAGAAATACTGACATCATATAGGAAATTATATTTTAAAATGACCTGAACAAGTATAATTCCTGTAAAACAATGATAGGTCCATAGAGGAGGAAAATCACTCAAAATGACTTCATAGAGAAAGAATGTTAAATCCATATGAATAAAATATTAATTATTAGTTACACAGCCTATGAGCAAAGAATGGTTACTACTCAGATTCCAGAGAATAGTAATCCCAACTTTATAAATTAGAAAAATGCAATAGCAACCTTGGAAGAAATGTGAGCATGGTCAATAGGTATGGGAAAATCTCCATGGTACTAATGAAAACATGGGACAATGAAAGAGCTAAAAATGTCATAGAAACCAACTGCTAGTAGCACAGTGAGGAATCATGGCACCCTGGAGCCATCCATAGGGCAGAAATCAGTCTACAGTGAGGGAGACAATTTGACAGCATCTATTCAATTTAAATAATTAGGAAATGTAAGTCAAAAAGAATTCTAAGAACTGAGCCCGAGAAACTACCCAAGTTCTAACGGTGTCCAAGCCATGGCCGTTTACCTGACACTTTACGTGAATGAACAAAATTAGAATATTGAATTGGTTAAGTAAACTATCACTTTTTGTTTTGTTTTGCAAAGGCAAAACAAAGGCAAACAAAACAAAAACACATAGAAACTTGAGCATATTGTACATTTATTGGCAGGGTAATATGTCTGTGACACTATTGAGTAAAATGAGGCTATAGAGTGACATACGCAAGAGGTGCAAGTGGAAACTGGTACACATACTTTTCTCTTTGTACAGAAATTCAGAATACTTTCATATTTTTCTACACATGAGAACACAGAAAAATCAAATCTATTTACTTCTTCCTGTATGGCCTCCGCATAGCCTATTACTATTAAATGGATTTCAATAGTGCAGAGTAGAAAGAATACCCTGCTCATACTCTTTCAATTTTCAGTCTGTACATTTTAATCTTTTGTCTCTGGAATATATTTCGGTGTAAGATAAGAGGGAAGAGTAAGTCTGGCTTCTGTCTGGACTTTCAGATGGGGCCTCTGGGAGGGGCTTGCTCTTCTGCTCCCAGGCTTTATGCATTCTCATGACCTCTCAGAGCCCGGAAACAAGAGGGAGCAAAAGAAGGAGAAAGGGATGTAGGGACCAGGCGAGAAAGATTCTAACTTACAAGACTACATCTGAAAGTATAAGTTGCAATATGACAAAATGATGAGTAAATAGCTTAAGAGTTTCATCACGAAGTTTGCACAGGAACAGAAGAGTCCCAAAAGCTACCAAAATCTCTACTTTTTTGTGCCCATTCACAGCACTTAAGAGTCCTCATGGTTTTCTGTTCCAAATGAAGCATATTAGATCCAACAGAGAGGATACCTGGGAGCTTCAACAACATCAATATTTATTTGATATCCTTTAATATCCCAGGTCTTGGGCAAAACCAGCCTGGTAAAGACTTGGAATAGCAACCGAGCCTGGACAGCAATGAGTGTAACTAGTAGAGGCGAGTTTGACTCACATCTTTCCTACATCTGCAAAGATGGTAGGGGAGGCTCATGGAGAGATGGCTCATCAGTTAAGAACACTGAGAACTCTTCCAAAGGACCAAGAATCAATGCCCAGAACCTACATGGTGGCTCACAAACATCTGTAACTCCAGTTTGAGAGGATCTGACTTCTGGCCTCTATAGGCACCAGGCACATATGTGGAAGAGATATTCCTGCAGACCAAACACATACACACACATACACATAAAATTATAAAATAAAATAAAAATTCTCTAAGACAATAAAGTGTTGATTAGAACTAAGTTAACTTTATAAGCATTGTGGGGATAGCTAATACCCACAGCTAGGGAGGACAGAGGTCCTAGAAGGAACCTACTACCACTGCTTTGTTAAATCATCATCTTGTCAAACTGCTTCGTAAACACTCCTATTTATCCTATAAAGTAGTAGTGCTGTACCCAGAAGTCATTGAAAAAGTTGCTCATTAAAGTGGGCAGTAGGCCCCCATAACAATAATTATCAGTTTTCCAAGTGCTGAGAATAAGTGGTGGTAGAATGCTCAACGTTACGCCTTCTAAGGCTGAAAGAACAACACAGAAAGGAGACTAGAGAGACTTTTAAGAACTAGAGAACAGAGAGATGTAAAGCTAGAAGGCGTCTTTTGGACACAACATAGCCATTGCACCCATGAACTCAATGCCTCTGTGGTTATGTGCACAAGACCTCCACAAGACTGGACCTGCCAACATCTCATCATAAATAAGGGAGGTTCTCATGAGGTCCACTTCCTCCCTGAGGAAATATTGACAATGGATGGTTGTTAAGGGTTGGGAGTCATGTTCTTTGGGCTAACCTGCCCTTGGTCCAATAAATAACTTTCTGCTTATGCTCTGACAAAAAACTAACTCAGGAGGCCACACACAAAAGGAATACATGAAAGCAGGAAGGGTGCTTGTTGACAAGAAAGGCCCCAGGGTATAAGGGAGAGGAATGAGAGATGGGAAGGCAGGTTTTGAGCTAAAATGGATCTGTATATTCAGTGGACCTCCAACATTACTTTTATAGATGTGGCAAATACAAAAACCGTTCAGGTATAGTTCTGATTATACTATGAGAGGGAGTAAGTGGGCTTGGCTCACCAACCTGTGCCAGAGCTGGAACTGGGAAGGACACTTATTCACTTTGACTAATGGTTGGTTTAACTTGAGCTGGATCTGAGTGATGCTACAGGGCTTCTACCGCATATCTGCCTTGACGTCCTTCCCAAAGCATGACTACGTCCATTAAGGTGGCTGTGGCATTCTCTCTACCAAAGACTGTGCTCATCTTGGCAGTGAAACATAATCTTCCCTGTAACCACAGCCTTCATGGGGAGGTGAGATTCCTCACAGCCATCCCAGGCCATTCCTGGTCCGATAGCTGCAGTACTACCTGACCTTGAGGCTGATTTTCACATAGCCTTTGTTATTTTTCCTGAAGAAGGTACTGCCTTGGAACCTACCAGTTACCAAAGAGGAAGGAAATAGGTAAACCTATTTGAATACGTTGCAAAAACAAATTCTCTGTGAGCTTATCCAAGAACCGAGATACAAACTCTACGTAACTGTAGAACTACATGTAACACATTGCCTTTTTCAAGTGACCACACATTGTATGCTACTCCACAAGGCACCTAGCCCTCCCTGCCCATAATTTTCACAAGAAATCCAGTCTAATTCTCTTCCCTTGGACTTAACACAAGTGTGTAATTCAGTTTTGACTAAATCCTTGGCTATAACAAAACATCACAGGTAGGGTGTTTTCAACAACAGACATGAATTGCCTACGGTGCTGAGGTTTGAAGATGGAGATCAAGGCACACTCACATTTCCAAGTGAGGCCCTTTTCCCTGGGTCAGAAGGCTACCTGCTTTATTCCAGCTCTGTCCTCACAAGGCACAGAAAGTAGAGCTCTGATCTCTCTGTCATTTTGAAAGGACACTAATCCAGGCATTGGGTTAGTTCTCAGCTCTACTTCATGAACTCATCCAACTGTATTCACCACCAAAGATGCTATGCACTAATACCACGGCTCAAAGTTCATCATAAAAACCACCGAGTCTTCTGTTTAATGTATGGAATAAGGTTCCTGAGATGTGCTCCTGCTGGGTGACAGCTTGATTGTCCTGAGACTTCCATTCTCTCTGGCAGAGCCTGTGTGGTCCTCCGGCCCAATGGAAAGGGAAGGAGAGAATTGGAGATTATCCTGCCCTAGGTGCCCAGCTCTGTTGTCTCAGACACTTCTGTTTCAGACACTAACTAGCCCCGGAACCATCCCACTAAGACTTTCTCAAATGCTCTGCTTCACTTTCGCCAGAAGACCATAAAGAGTACGAAGGCACTAAGTTTTAATACTTTTTATGCAGCCACAGAAACTAGACCCTACAGACACACAATACTAAGTAAGGCAGAAGAATTGCTTTATTGTGAAATATGATTACACGCACTTTTCTACAGCCTTTTTGTTTGGCTAGGAGAGGAAGCTAGGTTTTACAATATTCATGATTTACCTTCAGACATGCTAGCTTTCTGGATAAAGAATTATGGAGTGTATTCCAAACCACCCACACTCTACTGGGAAAATTATGGTATGTAAGAGGAGCATGAACCTAGTGTCCTTCCAGCATGCCAATTATTCACATAACCAATAGCAGTATACCAAAATTCCCCTCCAGGAGTCCACTATCCACCCTCCATACAAAGAAACACTGTCTGTTGAAGTGTGAACGTAAATGTGGTTATGGATAAAATACAAGGTTAATTAATTACTTTTCTATTGTAATAAAACACATGACCAAGGCAACTTACAAAAGAAAGCATTTAATTGGGCTTATTGTTTCAGAGGGTTAGAGTCAATGCTGTCAGAAAATAAGGCATGGGTGATGGCAAGAACAGCTGCAAGATCATGTCTTGATTCACAAGTAGAAGGCAGAAAAGCAATACTAGAGATGGCCTGAGTCTTTTTGAAACACAAAGTCCAAGTCCAACGGCATACCTCCTCCAAAAAGGCCACACCTCTTAATCCTTTCTAAACAGTTCCATCAACTGGAGACCACGTATTCTGTTATATGTGCCTCTGGCCATCATTCTCATTCAAGCCACCACACAAGGTATAAGGTTTCTCCCACGTGTATTTATGCATGAGAGAATCATTACTGCTGACCTTTCTTCTACTGCCAACCTCCCACATTCGGTGAGGAACCTGGACATCTAATGGCATTGGAACCAAAAGATCGGAAACTATGAAAGTACTGAAGAACAAGACCAGAACGAGGCATCAATCCCCACCCAAAAGCCATGAAATCTGACCAAAACATATAGACCTGCATTTATCTTTCTTATGACAAACATGTGTGATAAACAGCGAAACTGTAAATGATTAATTAAAACAGCTGATTATTTACTCCTCACGGAGGCATTCCACATCATAACGGCTAAGACATATACAAATGTTTGTTGCCTCCATCCTTATCTTGAGATGCACACGTGCATCACTTATCCTGTGAGACATATGGAAGTGTATCCTAAAGTCAGAAAACATGGAAATAGCTATGTGGCAAAGAGAACTAGGTTCCCCATGCAGCTAGCTGTCTCTCATTTTCATTTCATGAAGACTTCCAGAAAGTTGATCTAAAAATAGTCTCTTAAATAAACTTAAGAACCTGTCTCTCCCTCTACATGGGACATGCACAAGAAAAGGTTAATATTTTGATTTATAGAATGGGAATATCTGTGTTTATTTCAGATGGGGCCAAAATTATGTCAATTTTGTTTTTAAATCATATACCAAGCCTGCTGCTTCCAAAGTACTAGAAGTATTTTGGATCTCTTGTACCATCTTCTTGGGTGGTACGTGTGAAAATCTCACCGAAAAGTCAATCACTGAAAATAGCGGATGAGGGAGACAATGTTCCCTGAACCTTCGGAACTATACCAGATGCTGCAGCTAAGTGCTCACATATTTGCACTAGCCCGAGGATATGTCATTTCAAAGTGCACTGGGCTTCCACACAAGTACTGAGAAGCCGACAGTCAGATGCATGGATCTCCTTTATTATTTGGTTCCATGCCAGGAGAAAAACTGTTTTCCATTGACATCGAATCTCTTCCTACTGGGAACTACATCCTAATTATTACTCAGGGGATTTTTTCCCCAACCTGTTTTTGTGCTTCATGTCAAGAAATCATCAAAACAAGCCCTTCATATGTTCTCTACCTGACGGCTTCGTACAAAGAGGAGGAAAGGCAGGACATTCCAGAACTGTCTCTATTCCCACAAGAATATCTCTAGGCACTTTATTAGTATAGGAAAGTATTTTATGTTATGGGTGATGTCCAGTTAGCATCTCTGTTTCTCTGGATGAACTACAGCATAATCAGCCAAGGGAAACACCTGCATAGCTCTATGTTCCTGCATTATATCCATGACCACACATCCCATAAACATGGAATTTGAATCCAAGGGACAAAAACACAGGTGCTGTGGGAAAACAGCTCCACAGAAATCTACAATGTGCACCAACCTTGAATGCAAACAAAACTATCCACATGTAATTACAGCTAAGAAACATAAAAATCAACCCCAATAACTGTAATAATTTATTCATATACAGAGCTAGAATTAAGCATAGCCACAGATTAAAGCATGAGCACAAAGCTCTCAGAAGACAGATCACAGTTAAGAGAGGCAACAGAACACGTTTAGTAATACTCTGTTCTCTATCTTCTGAATACCATTAGAACAAAATTTTACCCAAAAGATTCTTTAGACCCAAGTCCCTCAAACTAATGTATCCTCAGGGTTATAAATAAAGATAATAGACACAGACACAGACACACACACACACACACACACACACACACACACACACACACACACACACACGCAGAGAGAGAGAGAGAGAGAGAGAGAGAGAGAGAGAGAGAGAGAGAGAGAGAGAGAGAGAGTCTATTATAATAGTAATGTTTCATTGAAAGAATAAGGGAATAACAAAAAAAGAACTAACCATTTTGATTTATTTTAAAAAATATTTATGCCCCAGAACCCTCAAGAAGTCTTCATGAAATAAAAATGCAAGACAGGCAGCTGCATGGAAAACCAAGTTCTGTTTACCACATAGATATTTCCACTTTGCTTGACTTTCCCCACAAGACAAGTGATGCCCATGTGATCTCAAGCCCATCAAGGGAGACAACAAATGCCCCATGTCACTGGGACAATGGAAGCTGGTCTCTGAAGCACTCACATATTGCCCTGTAGATAATAAATGCCACATGAATGACATCAACAAAGACCACATTGAGTTAGGGAGTCTGGGGATAGGAAGAAGAGAGTTACTGGATTATAAAATGAGCAATTGAGCCATGCCTGTCAAGCACAGTTTCATGGTAGACAGACTAAAACGAAGCAAGTCTCTCTGGAGACTGTCATCTGTGTTGCTTCTCAAAATATTTCTCATACAATCTCACAACTTTAGAGTCTTATGTTTAATAAAAATCTTTATGGCTAAGAAAAAAAGCTCTGATACTGTTTAGTCTCAGTTAAACTCAATTTTTACTAAAAAAAAAAACCAACAACTATCTTAATGTTTGCTATGTTCACATTGCTTTGTTCAAGAATTCCCCAAATACAAAGATAAACAGTAGATATCTTCTGTCCTTATGGAAGTTTCAGAAGAACTGCAAGGTTGGATCTGGAAAGACAGACAGATAAACAGCTCATCAGCATGTCAGACTGGTTGTGCTGACCACTGTAAGGAGCCAGATAAACACTTGGGAATCATAATTCAAGCAGACGATACAAACCTCAAACAGCTAAGCACTTCCTCTCAAGTTCATGGTCCCACTGGGTTATCAAAGGCAAAGGGAAAAGCAATCTTTCCAAGGTGATGTGAACATCAGAGACTCAAACTGGCCACAAAGTAACATAGAATTCTTAAGTCAACTGTGTGTGTGCGCGCGCGCGCGTGTGTGTGTGTGTGTGTGTGTGTGTGTGTGTCCACTGAATCGTGTCACATGCCGAGTACTTACACCATTAATAGCATTCTTACTTGCAAGGATACAGTTCACTTAGTTACTAAAGTCCAGTTATTTAAATGTTATCATTCTTCTCTGAAACATTAGCTTCTCTGTTCATATGTCATCACTTCTCATATTCTGTGAAAGTCATCGGTTTTAAAGCCAATTTAATACTACAAGGGGATAATGCAAACAATTGTGTCTTGGGACAGTAGAGATGGTTCAGAAGTTCCCAATTTGCTGCTCCTGAAAAAGGCCCGGGAGTTAGATTTCCAGTACTCACATTGGGTAGCTTGCAATGGCCTCTCACTCCAACTCTGGGGATCTGACATCCTAGTCAGCCTTCAGTGGGTATCTCCACACACACATGCACATAAATTGTTTAAAAATCTTCACAAGAATAAATGTATTTGACATTTAATGTGTCGTCATGTAGTAGCTTTCACTAAAAAACAGAAATCAAACACAGAAACATAGACACACACAGATACACAGACACAGACACACACACACACACACACACACACACACACACACACACACACACACACACAGAAGAGAAAATTACATATCATTGAGGGCTAAAAACATCCATTGCTAATGATTTAGTTTCATTTATAGCCTCTTATTTTTCTTTGTAAACTACAATTCTTTGCTCCTTGGAATGGTACACTGAAAGAAGAAAGAAAAAAAAAGTAGCTACAGATTACACTGTATTTCCCCAAGAACATAGCAAGCATTTAATACCTTGCATTCTACTTATGTTACTACATGCCAACTTTAAAACAGTTGAAGTTAAGTAAGATATAAGAGAAGTCTCAAGTTACCAGCCATGCTTCACAGGAAATGAAATGTTCTGCTAAGCAGTCTAAAAACAAAGGACAAAGAAACAAAAACACTTTTCAAGTAAAGAATTACAGTTTTATTACCGTAGGCTTAGAATACTAAGCCACCAAACAAAAAAGTCTAGTCTAAAATCATAGAGCCAGCCACACATGCCTATGACACAAAGATTCAGACAAATTATGTCTTTTGTAAATCAACTGATATAAACAGAAAGCTATTATAGCAGAACAGACACAAGGAAGTGCACACACTCTTATGATTTTTTATAATTTTTTATTAATTTATTCTTGTTACATCTCAATGGTTATCCCATCCCTTGTATCCCCCCCCCATTCCTCCCTCCCTCCCATTTTCCCCTTACTCCCCTCCCCTATGACTGTTCCTGAGGGGGATTACCTCCCCCTGTATATGCTCATAGGGTATCAAGTCTCTTCTTGGTAACCTGCTGTCCTTCCTCTGAGTGCCACCAGGTCTCCCCCTCCAGGGGACTTGGTCAAATATGGGGCACCAGAGTATGTGAGAAAGCAATATCCCACTCTCTACTCTACTGTGGAGAATGTTCTGCCCATTGGCTAGATCTGGGTAGGGGTTTAAAGTTTACCGCCTGTATTGTCCTTGGCTGGTGCCTTAGTTAGAGCAGGACCCCTGGGCCCAAATCTGCCTATCATAATGTTCTACTTGTAGGTTTCTAGGACTCTCTGGATCCTTCTACTTTGCCATTCTCCCATGCTTCTCTCATCTAGAGTCCCAATAGGATGTTCTCCCCTCTGTCCCAGTTTCTCAGAGACACTAAGTCACTTAGAAGAAAAAGTGGGGAAGAGCCTGGAACATATTGGCACAGGAGACAACTTCCTGAACAGAACACCAACAGCCCAGGCCTTAATGTCAACAATTAATAAATGGGACCTCATGAGGCTGAAAAGCTTCTGTAAGGCAGGAGACACTGTCAAGAGAACAAAGCGACAGCCTACAGACTGGGAAAAGATCTTCACCAACCCTACATCTGTCAAAGGTCTAATATCCAAAATATATAAAGAACTCAAGAAATTAAATACCACCAAACCAAATAACCCAATTGAGAAATGGGGCTTGGAACTAAACAGAGAATTCTCAACAGAGGAATATCAAATGGCTGAGAAACACTTAAAGAAATGCTCAACCTCCTTAGTCATCAGGGAAATGCAAATCAAAACAACTCTGAGATTCCATCTTACCCCCATCAGAATGGGTAAGATCAAAAATTCAAGTGACACCACATGCTGGCAAGGATGTGGGGAGAGAGGAACACTCCTTCACTGCTGGTGGGAATGCAAACTAGTACAGCCACTTTGGAAATCTATCTGGTGCTATCTCAGAAAAATGGGAATAGGGCTTCCTCAAGACCCAGCTATTCCACTCCTTGGAATATACCCAGAAGATGCTCCAGCACACAACAAGAACATTTGCTCAACCATGTTCATAGCAGCCTTATTCATAATAGCCAGAACATGGAAATAGCCTAAGTGTCCATCAGTAGAAGAATGGATAAAGAAACTGTGGTACATATACACTATGGGATACTACTCAGTTATTAAAAACAAGGAATTCTCGAAATTTGTGGACAAATGGATTGAGCTAGAAATGATCATAATGAGTGAATTAAGCCAGAAGCAGAAAGACTCAAATGGTATATATTCACTTATATCTGCATACTAGCCCAAGGGGCATGTCCCACGAAAGCCTTCACTCTTATGATTTTTAAACCTTTATTGAGGTCATCCAACAATCAAATTCTAGATTTGTTTCCTATTTCAAGAAAAATTTAATGCAATCAGATAACAAAAGTGTGTGAAGGAAGGCATGTTTATCTGTGTCAACATGTCTGATGTTCAGCTACTCCATACTTCAGGCAAGAGAAATTGAAAGTGGGATTTCCAGAGCTAGCTCTTTCTAAACCTGTGTTTCTCAAGTTTCCCATGATCATTTACTCACATGTTCATGGAGCTAGATAATTTGCTACTATAAGGGGTCATCCTAAGTGCTGGGCAGATCCCCATCTCCTCCCTTCTAGACACTAATAGCATGGGCTTACTTTCATAGTTATGACAATCAGAGATATGACTGGGTTAACTATGACAAACTCACCACGATTAACAACTGTTGTCCTAATGCAATGATGGCAGCATGAATCCTCACCCTTGGGAAAACAAAGCCACGTTGCTGCACATAACAGCAAAAAAAATCGGAAGTAGTCAGGTCAACCCAATGTGTTCTCAGCTTAAGAGACAATATCAAGGTCAGTGCAAAAAGCAAACTGCAAAT
The DNA here is from genome assembly GCF_964271855.1 of Acomys minous. Lineage (NCBI taxonomy): Eukaryota > Metazoa > Chordata > Mammalia > Rodentia > Muridae > Acomys > Acomys minous. The sequence goes on along the minus strand of NC_140494.1, from coordinate 44,398,544 downwards.
TAGTTTTCCTAGGCTACCCTGAGTCAACTAAGCTATGGTTTGTCTTTCATTTGTAGTTCTTAAGAATAACTATAAGATATGCTACACGTATAACATTCTGAGATGTTAAGGGCCTGGTTAGAGTGTTCTGGGTCCATTCTAGTGTCCTCTAGAAAGACAGTAACCTCCATCAATGTGTTATTTGAGCACATTGCAGGAGGGGACAGGCTTGTTGTGACTCTCCCTGCTTTCTTGCTTCTTCGGTGACAGGCTCATAACTAGTTGTAGGCCTCTTTCATTTCATCCTTTCCTGCCTGGTGATAAGTCACAAATATTCCTATGTTGGCTGTTTCATAACTTGTTGCATATTAGTAAATTCAGTCTCACTGGGCTCTGGCGAGCTGATAACTGTATTAGGTACTTTTCTGGTATTTTTCATAAAATACCATGACCAAAAGCTATTTAAAGAAGAGTTTAAACACTTTCCAAATGTTAGATATGCATAAAGGAGAGGGAAACATGTCAGGAGGAGCAGGAAATTGAGAGATCACATCTCAACCACATACAGGAAGCAGATGGCAAAGTAGAAGTGAAGGTAAGCCTATACTCTCAAAGCCCATCCCAAATAGTACACTTCCCTTAGGTAGGCCCCCCATCTGAAAGGTTCCATAAGCTTCCCAAACAGCACCACCTACTGGGAACGAAGTATTAAAATGCATAAACCTACAATAGACATTTGTCTTTCAAGCCACAGAGTTAATTACCTGTCCTCTAAAAGCTCATGATATGGCCATATGATAATACAAAATCAATTAATTCAACTTCAAGAGGCCCCATAGTCAAAAGCTGAAAGTCACTTCTTAGACTCAAGGTAGTCTTGAAACCATAGATCCTGCAAAATAAAAACCAAAGGACGTGCTTCAAAAGTACAAAGTCATAGAATATATATATTTGCATTCCTAAAGGGAAGAATATGGGCAGAATGAAGAAGACATATGGGACCAGTGCAAAACCAAAACCTGGGAGAACAAGTACTGAAAGTGTAGCTCTGTGTCTAGTGTGTGTCTAAGTTTTAAAGACTTGGGTGATGAGGATTTTCATCATTAATGCCTTATTTCCATCTTGTCTTGGGCTGGTTCCCCTCTCTAAAAGCAGTTTTCTTTGGCAGATGACCCACTGTACAGAACTCTGGCATCTCTGACATCTTAACATTTCCACCGCAATGCAGGCTTCCCTTTCACACCCTTACTCAGTGACCACTCCCCCATAACCGCCTTTGCTCAGGAATTCCACTGCACACACTGCCTGGCTTCGGCGCCTCTCAGACCCTATGCAGAAGACTGCCCACTAAGCCATTGCACTTAGAGGATTCTGGCCCTCTCTAGTTTGTGCCTCTAAATGTTCCTAAACTTTTTATAAATCAAATTCAGAGATCATCCACATAAGTATCATCAATATTTCTACTTTTCAAAACCAATCATCTGTCTTAGTCATCTTTCCACCTCGACAACAAGACACATGAGACATGTGACTGGTAGAGAGAAAATGTTCTTGCTCACTGTTTTTCAGGTTCCAGTTTATCACTGGTGGGCACCATTACCTCATGCCTTGATGAAGCAGCACATTATGACAGGAGAGTGAAGCAGAGCAAAACCACTGGGCACATGACCGGGGAGTCAAAGAAGGAAGACCTCACAGTGCATTAGCATGTACACCAACAGTGACCTACACAGTTCCTTACCTTACCTATCATGCTTCTCCATAGCACCTTGGGGACAAAACCTTCAACATATGATGCTGTAGACAGCATTCAACACCCACCCAGACTCCAGCACTCTCTATGCATCCACTTTACTGGAAATTGTTCTATGGACTCCCTTTGATGTCAGATACAGAATTCATTGACAAGGTCTATCTTGTAAAAAAAAAAAAAAACCGTCACAGACAACCACATGCCTTCCCTCATCATAGGCCCATCTGCCTGGAGCCTGATATACTCTCTCCTTTGATGAGAATTTGTACACCCTTAAGATCCTTCTCTGTCTTCTATGACTCATGCAATAAATGCACATTTCCTTTAAAGCTGTTAAGTTGGATATAATTGTAGACTTGATTGACTTAAAATTGATCAAAGTATTAAGATTTATAGCTTTCCTATATGAGTCCTACCATTGCATCTTTTCAGCATAGGGACAGAAGAGACAAAAACTAAATAGGAAATACTGGGAAAGATATGAATTGGATTCAACAGGACTACTGATATAGATGTTCTGAGTTTAAAGGGAATGGAAAGAAACAAAATTGGTTACAAAGATTTTAGGTCTGTATGATTAATTTATATGTGTCAGGAGCTCAGGACCCACAGTTCTTGGACTACATTTCTATATAAAACCATTATATATTATATATGATATATGACATATATATCACATATATCATATATTATACATAACAACCTAAGACTTAAATTTGTTCCAATGTAAAAAGTACCTTTATCATATTCTTATAAATATTTTTTCAACCTAAGTTATTTTATGAATCCCAATAAGTTCTCACTTGATAAGCATTTCTGTTTTTGACATCTATATAATCTCTATGTACTTGTAGAATAAAGACATTTAGGGTTGTCAAAAGAAAAATCTGTTCTATTATGATTAAACAGATAGTATCACTTATATGTTTGCAAGATATCTCTGAATTTTTTAAGATATATATTATAGGGTTATTAAATCTAGGAGAGTTGGCAAATATTTGTAATTAAAAACAATAATAATAACATATATAGACAATGAAAAGCTACCAAAAGATTTTTGGGAAAATAAATTACATTTAGAAGCTCTAAAAATTTTCCAAGAAGTCAGGCTTGGTGGCACACACCTTTAGTCCCAGAACTCAAGGAGTCAGAGGCAGGTAGATTGCTGTGAGTTCTAGGCCATCCTGTTTACAGTCTACAGTTCAGGAGAGCCAAAACTACACAAAGAAACCCTGTCTTGATAAAAAGCCCCTAGAAGTCAAAAAGTCAAAAAACTGTGGAAAAGACATTCAATGTAGGATCAACACTTGGGTACATAGATCAACGTTATGACACATGTGTATGACCCAATGCTTCCTACTGTGTTACCTTTTAATAGCATAGAGGGACAAAATAGAAGAGTGGCAGGGACATTTCTTAATATTGACCTATATTTATAGAATGTACAACAGGGACCATGGACACAACTGTTAATCTGCCCTACAAACTGTACTCTCATGGTCTATAGAGACCCAAAGCTTACAATTCCTGTCTAGTACTGGCCAGATGAAGCAGGCCCTTTGAGGAACTGAACAAGGAATCACCAAACAAAAGACACTGCCTGATTTTTCTTGGGCAGAGGTCACTGCCTGCCTAAAATCCATTTGTTTTGTGGGAAGAGAAAGAAAATAATGTAAAGCTCCAGATTATTACAGTGACGATGACTTCCAGGAAGTCACTATGAAATCTCCCCTCAGCCACATCACCTCAAGTAAAGTTGTCTTACAGTTGTCCTCTTCTGCTGAAAAAAAAAATGAAAGCTACCATTTCACTGTAACTACAGTCCTCATGTGCAAAATTCTCAGAAACAAGTAAATAAATAAGGTCAACTTTTCTGAGATATCTGCACTTCTGATGGGTGATCTCAGCACCCTTTCTTTGAAACGTTCTGCTGCAATGCTCCTCACTGCCTACTCCCTCCGCCTCTCAAGACAGAGTCAGTAAGAATACAGGTCCTTCTGTAAACACATTATATTCTCCAGACTCCAACACATGAAGGGCTCAGAGACGCTCAATGCAATCGAGCAAACATTTATTGAGCTGCTATATTGCTCACTGAGCCTTAGAATTAAAAGCAAATAACGTTGAGTTGTCTCACTTCAAAGACGTCACAATCGATTGTGGAAGACAAACATCTGCTCTAAGCACCAAAGTGAAATGACAGGTGTGCACAGGGACACAGGCTGGGGCAAGAGAAGACTATTAAGTTTCCTTATGACTTTAGGCTTTAGGGGGTCTTTCTCTGCACCCAGGAAGACAGAGTCTCTGCATCCCTTCCTGATCCTTACCAAACAAAGAAAAATTCTATGCTTGCAAGGGTAAACTTGAGTTAATACAAATTAAGGAAAGTCTTCATTTAATGCTGAGAAATCCCACAAAATGCTTGGACAAGGCACACAGCTACAGTGAGGTAAATGCGGTCCAGGTTACTTCATGCTGTTTTGTAATGGGCACCAAGGGAGTGCGTGTACTATTATAGGTGTCGGTTTCCATGCCTTCCACTTAGGCCACTTTTTAAACCACCTGTTTTATGAATCAATGTATAACAGTATACAGCCAGCATGGGAGGGGCCAATATGACATCCTCAAAGCCCATAACTGGAGCAGTAGTCCCAGATTCCTACACCCCTGTGACTCACATGCCCTTTGGTAGCAACAACTTAGGCATAATCTGCTTTTCCAGTGTCAAAGACAATACCAATGACTAAAACAGACTTACTTGTTGTCATCTGTGCTTCGTATTTCAGTAAGCTATTTCAAGCTGCCACCATAGGGGCCACTGTCAGCATACCTGCTGAAGCTTCTCTACTGCAAGGTGGCATCTTTGCATGTCATATCTGAAGGCACCAAAGAGGCTTTGCAACTACAAACACTTACATTTTACCTCTGTGGTCTTCCTTATTGATAATTATGCATTATCATTTAAGCGTTCAAAAATAAACATCAACATAAATAAACAAGTAAAGATACGTCCAGCAAGACAAGAGATTATATCAAACTTACTGAAATAGACATTCTTTCAAACATCTAGATATCCTCAGTACCTCTAATATCCAAAGTGGAAAAGAAGAAGAGGAGGCGGAGGAGGAGGAGGAAGAGGAGGAGGAGGAGGAGGAGGAGGAGGAGGAGGAGGAGGAGGAGGATCAAAGAAGAGAAAAGACATGACAGTAGCTCCCTCGGTCATTTTTTTTAAATAATTAATTATTTAGGAGGCTGAGGCAAATTGTCTGGCCAGACTGTCTGAATAGGAGAGCTCTGGCCTCGGCTAGAGCCTCTGCCTCACTAAAGTGGACTGCAGTTGAGGAAAACGATGTTAACTTCCGGTCTCCACAAGCATGTACATCCACATGCATCCAAACATATGTGTCCACCTACATGTCAATACACTTGCATGCAAATTATACATAGATACACAAATAGAAAGAGTTAACTATTTGAAAGCTGTGTAGTTTACACAGAATTCATGTTTCAGCAATATGCTGTCAGTGAATGCAGCATTTGAAGGCTGGTTTGCCACAGTCTGATCTTCTCTCTCCCACATGATTTACTCATTTAACTTCTCTTCCAGGCACTTGTCTCTGCCACCGTGTTGCTTGTCCATTTGCAATAGGAATGAGCACAAGTCGGACCAAGACAGCAGTGGGTGTTTCTGCAGGAGAGGTTTTTAAGGAGAAAAAAAAAAAAGGAAGTCTATGCTAGGGACAAGTTGGTAATTCCCGATAAGACATGTTAGCCAGTGTAGCCAAATAGTGAATTTTGAGTGCTGGACCTTGGTGTTTTAGTCCCGCATAAGCAAGAGACCAAATAAGGGAGAAGACCTTGATAGCTAGTTTAGGAACGTGATCTAATGGTTTAGCAAGAGAGAGGAGAGAGAAAAGAGCAGAACCTGCCGGTGCCATGTCTGCAATGCTTGGGCCTGTTAGAAAGCCCTTCAAGTGGAAGAGGAACCTCACACAGAAGCTCAGATCACTCATCTCAAAAGCAAGATGATGCAGGATAAATCCACACCCACACACACCGCCTGTCTGCTCAGCATCACCTTTTGTGGATTTAAGCAGTCATGGGAAAAATAAGTTGCTGAAAACGCAAGCATAACCTGGTCAAATCATTTCATTTGCAACATGAGGAGGGGAAACTATCAGATTCAAATCTCTTTCTCAAACCCTGTTTTTAAGCTATACTTTAAATCAAATTCTCTCAAGGTCTGATATTCTATACTTTCTTGTTTTCCAAGAATCTTAGGGATGAACAGGTGAAAGGTCAGAGGTCTTAGAGCCCCCCCCCCCACACTCAGAAAAAAATGACTTCCATTGTAACCAGTGTAATATTAAAGAAAAAATGGCTAAGTTCAAGACTTCCACTCAGCATTGTTTGAAAAGACAAACAAAAAAATTAAAGGTCATGATTAAAGTGGCAGAGTCAAATTCTTGGTTACGTTTTTGTAATTTCAATCCCGTTTAGGGATTTGAAACAGATTGTAAAAAACAGATGTTAAGCTGCTAAGAAAATGACATTTGAAATTTGTATTGCATAAAAACTGAAAGCACAACTACAACACAGAAGCTCAAAAGAATGAACGCACAGAGTTACGGGCAGACTCAGGACAACTGGTAACTCAGCTCCGGGCCAAGGTGTTTGGGGAACAGCAAACAATGATACTGGGAAGCTTTTTTTTTCCCTAACATCGTATTTTTATTGATTATTTGAGAGTTTCCAATAAAGCACCCTGTTCACACTTACTTCCAAGTCTTCATGAGCTCGCTCCCCTCTCCTGTTACCTCCCTCAAAGGAGAGAGAGAGAGAGAGAGAGAGAGAGAGAGAGAGAGAGAGAGAGAGGAGAGAGAGAGAGAATACCAAGTCCAATTTGTGTTGCCCATATAGTCACTGGAGGATGGAGGTGTTTTTCAGTTAGCAAATCAGTGATGCCACAGAAGGTGGTAGCTGAGGTGGGTACCAGCTGACAATGTGTACCTTTGCATGTCTGCCCCCACCTGTATCTGGACTTACACACTAAATGCTCATCCCAAGAGCACAATTTCAGTGACAAAACAGAGAGGCCCAAGAGCAGGGCAAAAGGCTCCTAGGAAATCTTCTGAGTTCCTTAAGGAACAGGCAATGCATGCTGGCTTGCAAGGCACCCATGCCTTCAAATTCCTAAGTCAGCCCAACTCATGCAATTTTGCTGTAAAGGAGAATAAAGGCAAGAACATGCAAAGCCTCGAAAATATTCAATATCTCACCATATGGCTCAGAGAGACAAATCTACTTTATAATATTAAATCTTATTAATAAAAAGAAATATAAAAGTAAGACAGTCATTAATAATCCACAAAATCATAAAATTGGATTGGAATGGAAGCTGGTGAGTACTGAATTAAACTCGTTCATCTTAACATACCGAGAAACTGAAGCCAGGAAAATTAGGTGGTTTGCCCAAATATAAATGAAATACATCTTAAAATGTCTCTTGGACTGTAGGAAAGTATGCCCCCAAGTGAAGCAGATGAGCTGCTAGAGTAGTCAAAATTAAGTGTGTTGGTGTACTGCCAGTGCTACTGGCACAAATTTTTGAGTGAAGCAATATCCTAGAAGTCAGATCATCAGTAGATGCTATCCTTTGATAAAAATCATTGTTCTCTGAGACTCTACGCAGTACAGAACCTATGTGGCTCACTGCCTAGCTTCGAGAAAACAAACAATTTTGTGATTAAACTCGGTGAGAACTTTTCTACATGTATAACAACAATATAATTGTCCAAAGTGATACACAAGTCTCCAAAGACAAACAAGGTGACAGAGAAGGTAAGAAAGAAACCAAAACATGGGACCTTACACTTCACAAGATCCAAGCAAAGATGCTGACACCATGGGATGTCCTCTGGAGACTCTAGAAAAGCAGGTGCTTACTTTTACAGTGTTTATAAAACATAATTGTAGCATGTTTCTTCAACCTTTGCTATATTTTATAAAACTTACAATAAGAAATCACAACTAATGTCCAGTTACCAAAATTCACATTTCCATTTAGAAAACCAGGATCTCCAACCAAAAATGTTTGCCCTGAGTCATAGCCATGTAAGCACACCAGCTCAGAGCAGCATGCATGGCAACAATTCAAGTCAACCAAAGTGAACTAAATTCCTAAGGATATGCTTCAGAGAAGCTAGTCAATCCTCGCTTGGCATACCTAAGTCAGGTATCCACATAAAACAAAGAGCCAGCTCATTAACCATTAAAGTAGTAGTCAATTTTATTGCAAAGGCTCCCATGAAAGGAATTGGAACCCAGGCCCCTGGAAACTCTACCCAACTAGGCCAAATCCCCATCCAAAGTTTCTGTTGACACAATAGTGAGTGTGTAACTCATATTACTGTTCTAAAACTATAAAAATATCCATGAAGATAAGAGACCACATACTACAGAGAACATGTAACACTTGTCTGTGGGCCCGCGTTACACTTGGTATTTTTTTCCAGTTCTATCTGTTTATCTACAAATTTCATATTGACAGGTGAATAACACTTTACTGTATATAAAAATCACACTTTCATTATCCATTCATCAGTTTGTGGGCATCTCAGTTGTTTCCATTTCGGAGCTACTGTGTCTAAAACAGCAACAAACATAGTATGCAAGTACCTTTATAGCGGAATATAGAGACCTTGAGATATCGACTCAGGAATGGTATAGTTTGGTTACATTATACTTATATTACTAGATTTAAAAAAACAACTCCAGATTACTTTTCAAAATAGCTACACTAGTTTATACTTACAGCAACAGTGCACAAGGGTCTTCTTTTCACATATACACACTAGCATTAATTGTCATTTATATTTTTAATGGCCATTCTGACTGAGTTAGATGTAATCTTCAAGTCATTTAAACAACTGTATTTCTACGGTAGCTAATGATGGTGAACATTTCTTTTCATAAAAATATTTCTTGGTGACTTGTATGGCTTCTTTTAGGAGTTCTCTGTTCAGTTCCATTGCCCATTTGTTACCTGTTTCTTGATGTCTGGGGGTTTTGTTTGTTTGCTTTTTACACATAGTAGACTCTAATCATCTTTCAGATGTATAGCTGACAAAGATTTTCTGACATCCTATGAGCTTCCCCATCACTTGATTGACAGTTTACTTTGTTGTACCTCACTACACATAGTCTTCTCAAGAACATCCACTTACCTGCAAATTTCATGATTTCACTTCACAGCTGAATAGTGATCAATAACAAGTTTCTGTGAAGTAGGCTGCTGAGCCCCTTGGGCATATGCCAGATGTGGTAGTGTTGGATTATATGGTAGACTTATTTTTAGTTTTTTGATGATTTTTCCTTACTGATGTCCAGAAAGTCTGCACCAGTTTCCAGTCCAACCAACCTACTTTCAAATGTTTTTTCAGGGTAGTACAAGTGACTCCAAAAACAATATAAGCTGTTTCTGTTGCCCTTGGTTGCCTCTCAAGAAGGTGAAGGAAATCCCTACTGCTAAAGACACTGAATTCATTAGGTCAAAAGGAGATGATTGAAGCTGGATCTAAGCTGAAAGACATCTAAACCTAACCAGCTACTAGAGCTACTGAGGTCATAGCTCTTAGAAGAGAATCTCATACCATCACTTTGCTAAAAAAGGTCCAATTCCTCAGTGCATCCTAATCCTTATCCTTTTAGGTGTAGCTCTCACACCTCATAAAATAAGCCTCTCTTTACAGCATATGGAGACTATTACAGAAAACTGGACACAATGCAAAAACCAATGGTTGTGGTTTGCCCAGCTCCAATGGAAACATCTATACCACAGCTCTGGTACCTATGGTTGAGGGAATATTACAGAATTAAGAACAAAGGATCACAAAAGGCAGAATAGCAGGAAGACTGCTGTCAGACTATCCCTCTTAGAAATGGCTGTGTAAACAAGAACTGAACAATGACCGTCAGCAGGCAGAAGGCAGAAGGGAAAAATTCTCACAGGGCTACACCCCTAGACAAAGATACACAGGCAACTGATGATTGTTGAAAGAAGGAAAATTAGCCTATCATCATGGATAAGTCACCCAGTAGATTATGCAATACAACATTGCCAGTCCTGAAACCATGTACACACAAACAACAAAAACGGACTAAGCAAGTTTTATTCATATACTTGTGCATGTATGTGATTTTGTATGGGGTATGTGTGTGTATCCATGTCTGTGTCTCTGTGTGTGTCTGTCTCTGTGTGTGTGTGTGTGTGTGTGTGTGTGTGTGAGAGAGAGAGAGAGAGAGAGAGAGAGAGAGAGAGAGAGAGAGAGAAAATAATCAAAGAAAAAGAGGTTATTATTTAGAGAATGGGGGTTATTGGAGGTTTTGGAGGAAGGGTGTATCAGAAAGGGTAGAGGAAGGCAACCTAGGAAGGGCTGGAGGAAGGAAAACCAAGCTAGAAATATATTTTAATTAAAATATATTTTTTAAAAAAGAATGTACAGACAAAAGAAAAGTTTTTTAAGGAAGATAAAATGAAAGAAGGACCTGGTATCATTCTTCTAGCTGTTTCTCTCCAGGTTACCCAGCACCATTTGTTGAAGATGTTATTCAACGGTTTAGGTGTGTCAGTGAGTGTGTGTGTGTAAGTTGGAGCAGCTATGGGAGCTACAAATTTTTTTAAAGGATAACTGGGGCAGAGGAATAGCAAAACATAGTCAGTAAAGTGAAAGCAGCAAAGGAAAATGGTAGAGGTAGAAAGTCTGAAGCCGAGTGGGGGATGATGAAGTGACAAGGGTTAGCGTGACCCAGAACTAACAGTACATGAAAAGCCTTGTGGAGGCTTACTACTGTCTTATAACCTATTTAAAAGTACAAGTAAGGAGAGAGGGGTGGAGAAATGGAGGGAGGGGAGGAGGGAGGAGGGGGGAGATCAACCCCAAGTATGGGGTGATGCCACTTTTAGAAGCTACTAGGCTACTAAACAAAAATCCCAGTATCAGGTATGAGATGCCTTCCAGATGAGTTGGTCAGGAAGGTCTCAGAGGCCCCCCAAAAGCACAGTCTCTTGTTGTCTTCTTTCGTTCTTTCTTTCTTTGCTTTGTTTGCTCCCCAGAACTGGATGATTAAACTGTTGTTGAAGACATTCCATACCTTGTTAAAAAATATAGAGAAACCAAACTGGAACTGAGTTAGTAGCTTCCTTCCTGGTGGCTAACTTTCATAGTACCAAAAGGTGCTATGGGTGTTTCTAGAAGGAAAATGCATCAAGGGATTTATTCAACTGTAAACCTTATAAAATTCAATACAATCTTCCAGGCAAGATGTGCACACTTGTACACTAGTGGCACAACTGCTATGAGAGTAACCAATACTCAATACTCCGTGACCGGGTCTCAGGCTTGCTCGACAGGAGGAAGCCCATTCCTGATGCTGTAACCTGATCAGAAAACATGACTAGCAAAGTCAGATGTCCCGAGTAGGGACGGAGGAATAATACTACTGTTTAATTGTATTAAAGTAACAGCAAACTGCCTGATGAAAGGGCCAGTCTTTATAAATGGGAGCATGGCTTTTCATGACCTGGGGACTGCATGAGCTAACATTTGAACTTACTGACTGGTAAGGCTAACTGTCCTTCGTGAGGTGGTTGAGCTTCATCCAAGCAGTTAGAATTTAGTATAACAACAGCAACAAAAAAGTGAGACTCTAATTAATAAGATGAATTCCCTCCTGCCTAAGTGATTGTAGTTGGATATCAATTCTTTCATGCCCTTGAGCTTGAACTGAAATGTGAGGCCCCGAGCCTGCCAGCCTTCAGCCTTCGTCCTGGAAGTAAACCTTAGCCTCTCCTGGGTCTCTCTAGTTTGCCAACTACAGATCTAGGGACCAGGGACTTGTCAGCTTCCATAGTTATGTGAGCCAATTTCTTATAATAAATCTCTTTGTGTGTTGGTTCTGTTTCTCTGGAGAACCCTGACTAATACTGCATGACATGGAAGGGCTCTAACAAAGACCATATTTTCCTTTTTCTCCTTTTATAAATACTTGTAGCCGGCGAGGACTGAACGGAGAGAGGGCTTCCTTCCATGTGACTGATTCCTTTCTTAGTCTCACATGCTGACTTTAAAACCATGCTGCTGTACTTCAAACAGTCTAGATTTCAATGCATATCTTTTTTATGGACACATGACAAACCTTTTTTTTAAAAAACAGGTTAATAATACTTTTAGGTCATGGAAAAACTATATCAGGAAGACAAAAAACGATAGCCAACTGTCATTCAACCTAATGAGAACTATCACATGCCTTCTTGCTCCAAAACAGGAAAATAATATTATACTGTACTTATTTTAATACTGGCACATTAGAAACAATTATAAATGTTTGATTAATAATCACTTCAAACCTTTATCCTTATTTTTCAATAGAAGATAGAGGATGGGAGAAGGCTCAGTGGGTAAAGTGCTTGCTGTGTACAAGCATGAGGTCCTAAGTTCAAGTCCACAGCACCGTATAAAAATCGGGGCAGACTTGTTTGTACTTATAACCCCAGTACTTGAGGTGCAGAAAGGCAAATCCTAAGAATTCACTCTAATTGAAATGACAAGTTCTAGGTTTGATGAGAGGAACCCTTTCCAAACAGCTGCAGTGGTCAGCAATAACAGAAGACATCCGAACATCCCAGAGTGTCAATTTCTGGCCTCAATATTCACTACATGGTTAAGTGTACCTGTACCCATGCATACATTCATACATTATGAGAGAGAGAGAGATAGAGAGAGAGAGAGAGAGAGAGAGAGAGAGAGAGAGAGAGAGAGAGGTTATTAATATCCTAGAGCATTTTGTATGTTATGAGATCCTAAATGTTTGTATTTTATAAAGCATGTATAGTATTACTGTGCCTTTTAATAGCAATACTATAAAACAGCACAGAATCTGAAATAACATGCTTCCTAACATTTTAAATGCATTTCAGCCATATTGTTCACCAAATGGCATATCCATCCATATAACTCCACCTAAACAGATTTGTGTGGGTTGAGTGTCGGAAAGGCTTCTGAAAGCCACTTGGCATCCAGCATACTGGACCACAGTCAAACTACAAAAGAGCAATAGCACAGTTCACAACACAACTAGTTTAAATGATGACTAAGAGGTTTGGCTGTCTACTAACCTGTGGTTCAGGCTTTTTTCTTTCTCTCTTTCTTTCTTTCTTTTATTTCTTGATTTAACTTAAGTTCAAATAATTCCCCTCATGAACTTTAGGCTCCTACTCTGCAAACAAGGATGGATTAGCTTTAAAGTACAACACTCTCCTTGCCAAAACATCAGCCTTACAGTAAGCATTCAAAGGAGCAAGTTCAAGTGGCTACTTCTGACTCACGGAGGAAGTTGGATTGTCCTCTTCAGATAAGCTTCAGCCTGGACAGCAGGAGAAACAATGGAAGGCATTCTCCAAAGAAAATCCGGCTTGGAGGAGTGATTTAGAGGAGTGAGAAACACTCACAGTAAGCAGTGAGAACTGACTTACAGTCTTCGCTTATTGTTGAAGAGGGCTTCCATGACTCCAATTATCCTCACAGCTAGCAGGAACTCAGCAAGTGTCAGAAGGTAAACCCGGACAGTAATTTAGCAGAGAAAATAAATGAAAGACTGGCTTGGGATTTGCAGACATGGCTCACTGCATAAATCTCAAAGCACAGCCACTGATGGAGTAGGTCTAGTGCATTGGCCCCTGCTGTTTTCACTTATGCAGTGAAGTTCTGCTTGCTCCGGTAATGTTCGCCCAACCCTGTGCCAAGCCTGAGGCTGTCCTGAAGATGCAAAGACAAGCAAGTCATTATCACTGGGTAATTTCAGGTTTCTCCCTCCCCAGAAACCAAGTAGTTTTATCCTTCAGTGATACCTCTGCAGCTTTGCTACATAAGATGCAAGTAGATGTACATGAGGTTAAGACCAAGTGTCTATCAGCAGAAGAATAAGCAAGGGCCTCTGTTCTCTCACTATCCTCTTTAAAAATGAGTACAGAGAGTTTGCAACACAGGAATCTTAAATGGCTGAAAAGCACTTTTTAAAAAATGCTCAACATCCTTAGTCATCAGGGAAATACAAATCAAAACAACTCTGCAATTTCATCTTACACCTATCACAATGGCTAAGATCAAAAACTCAAGTGACAGCACATACTGATGAGGATGTGGAGAAAGAAGAACACTCTTCCACTGCTGGTGGGAGTGCAAACTTGTACAGTCACTTTGGAAATCTGGTGCATTCTCAGAAAATTTATAATAGTGCTACCTAAAGACCCAGCTGTACCACTCCTTGGCATATACCTGAAAGATGCTCTGACATACAACAAGAAAATTCACTCAACTATGTTCATAGCATCTTTATTCCTAATAGCCAGAAACTAGAAACAATCCAGATGTCCCTCAACTGAAGAATGGATAAAAAATTGTGATATATTTACACAACTGAATACTAATCATCTATCAAAGGCAAGGAAATCTTGAAATTTGAAGGCAAATAGATGGAACTAGAAAAGATCATCCTGAGTGAGGTAAAGAAGACCCAGAAAGACACACACAGTATGTACTCACTTATAGGCAGACATTAACCACATAGGACACAATAAACATACTACAATTCACAGACCCAAAAATGAAATGTAACAAGGAGGACCCAAGGGAGGATGGTTAAGTCTTACTCAGAAGGGGAAATAGAATAGACAGTGGAAGTAGTTGAAGAGAAGGAACAAAGTAGGAGAGGGAGTGCAGAGCCAAATGAGGGTAGAGGTCAGGGGGCAGGAGGGCAGAGGGCCTGCATAGAGAAGAGAAATCCTGAGCAGGGGCAATGTCTGTCACAAGCTGGAGACCTACGACAAGGTGGGGTCCTGGGAGAATATGGGAGCAAACCTAGCGACACTTCTAGTATCAAGGGTCATGGAAACAGAAGACGACGCCCTCTAACTAGACAGGACTCCTAGTAGAGGGAGGGGAACACCAAACAACTCACTAAAACCTCAACCCAAAATTTATCCTGCCTACAAAATGTGCAGGCATAAAGACAGAGGAAATGCCCAATTAATGCCTGGCTTAATCTGAGATCCACCCATGGGAGAGAAGCCAACCCCTGACACTATTAACACACTCCACTGGGCTCACAGACAGGAGCCTAGCATAGCCCTTCTCTGAGAGCCTATGCCCAGCAGCAGATCCAGACAGATGTGGAGACTCAGCCAAACCTTGGTCAAAGCATATGGAGTCTGGTGGAAAAGTGTGGGGATGGATGGAAGGACCTGGAGGTGACAGGAGCTCCACAAGATGCTGAGACTGAAGCACCAACCAAGGACCATGCATAAAATGGACCCACGGCCCAATGGATAAAATAGACACAGCCTGTGGGCAGCTCAGGCTTCATGTGGGTCCGTAGTTAGCGAAGCAGGGGCTGTCTCTGACATGGACTCAGTTGCTTGCTTTTGTTTTTTTGATCACTCCTTCCTGGCAGGGCTGCCTCACCAAGACACAGGGGAAGAAGACATACTATCTTGATAGGACTTGATGAGGTGGATAGATGGGAAGAGCTCCTGTGTTCTGAGGAATAGAGTTGGCGGCGGGGGGGGGGGGGGGGGGCGGGGGAGGGAGGAGGAGGAGAGCAGGGAGGGAGCTTCGATGCAGGTGTAAAGTGAATGAACAATTTAATTAATTAAAAAATGAAAATGGGAATCATCCCTGTAGGTCAAGTCCCCTAGGCCCCTATGCTGACTTTTTACATAACTGTTAGTAACATCTAACATATGAATGTTAGACCAAGTTACGTTATTCAGCATCTATAAGTCCACCTGGAACTGAAGCTCCTGGGCATGAGCTGTGATTTGATTTTATTTACTGATTTGGCAGTCGATAGTGAAAGGAAAGAAAGGAAAAATAGAAAAGGAGGGAAGGAAGGAAGGAAGGATGAAGGGAGGGAGAAAAAATGAAGAAAAGAAGGAAATAAGTTACTCGAGATCTTGAGAAATAGGCCAACAAAGAACAGGAGACATTCATAATAATAAAAATGATATTCAATAGGGTATTTTGTATTACTTTAGGAAACATTAGTATCACTTCTGAGCAAATTAAGAAATACTGCATGTCCAAAGAGGTCATTAAGTGAAACCTATGCACACATATTCATATATCCTCAATCAATGATGGCTTGCATTGCTAACCTGGGGACCCCTTAGTCTTCGAGCAGTTATGCTGTTTACATAAAACTCACAGCCCTGTCCAAACATCCCTCTGCCTTAAACTCCTCAGCAATTGGTGGGTGGACTTCAGTTGTTCCACGTGTCTCCCCTCTAGGAATTCGGGAAAATGTGTTTCGTCTTCTTACACCTCCTAATTAATATCTAGACTTAATCTTCCTGTGCATTCTCCTTTGCAAAATATGCATTGCTTCCTATGCAGAGTCTACACAAACAAAGGCAAGGCAAACATTGATGAGCACAATGCCTCCATCAGCTGTGTGCTTGTTCTCTGCCGAGGACTGACAGGAGTCCTCATTACCTCACTCAATTCCTATACAATTCAGTACTCAGTAGCCTCATGAGCACGAGCATGGCATCCATGTGGAACACTCGAGATTTCCCTCCTCACATCCGGTGGTGAGCAAGCTCTTGACTCCCTGCTACGACTGATTGCCAGAACTCCAGATGCTTTCATACACACACCCAGAACTGATTTACATCTGAGGCTTTAAAGCACATAAATAAACAAACAAGCAAATAACAACCTTGGTATAAGACAGACAAACATAATTCCCTCTAAACAAAATCAAGCTTGAAGACTGTGCAATGTGGGTTTAATTGCAGACACTCAAACGACTACTTAGGTGGCCTTACCTATAAGGACATAGCATCTCTTGGATCTTGACGAGCAGCTTGACTCAGGAACCTTGGGGTTATTTTTGGAATCCAGAGGCAGAGAACTGGCTATTTCCATATTAAACCCCTGGGGCACAGCAAGCTGAGTACTCATGACCACACGTGCCACTTAGAGTGAAATCCGGCCTGGCACCTGTGTGATTCCCTTGGCTGGCTCCACTTGGCCTGGTAGCAACAAATAGCAAGGCAAAAGCCAGAATTCGTGCTCTGCATTCTAAGGCTGAAGAGAGTAATTGGGCTTAAGTGATGATTCTCTTTGTGTTGCAGAAATGTGAAGGGGAGATTTATTCTCTTGGAAAGGCAAGGAGAAACAAACCAAGTACCTCTGCCTGCAAGAGAGAAGAGCTGAAGACTGGAGACAGAATGGTGAAAATGGCAGCATTGTTACAGTAAGCAATCTATCTCTCTCTGTGGGTTTCTGCTTTTATGTATTGTGCATATATATGCAATATATGTATGTACATACATATACATATGTGTGTATGGAGAGAGAGAGAGAGTGAGAGAGAGAGAGAGAGAGAGAGCTTTCTGAGAGTATTTTTATTTTATTTTTGAATTGCTGAGGCTAGAACCAAGAGTCTTTTTTAAATTAATTTATTCAGATTACGACTCATTTTTTTTATCCCTTTGCTTGTGGAACCAAGGGTCTTGCACATGATAGGGATGCACTCTTCCACTGTGCTACATACACAGCCCAATAAACTTTTCCAGTTCAAAGCCATTAATTATCTTTCAGTGTCACACAGCCACCACCACTCTTCATTTCCAATGTGCCCTTGCCCCAGGAAGAAGCTCCTCCGTGTTCCCAGAACACCAGTTCCAAGTCACCCTCTACAGGGACCCTGCTGGCACCTTTACTCTCCGCCTCTATGAATTTCCTGTTTTCTAAACTTCAGATAAATGTTTATACTATATATACTCTTCATTTTTTTTGTGTGTTGCACTTTTAAGGTTTTAAATGGTTCTCTTTGCAACACACCTAACCCCAAACACTATGCACTGGATGACCATGGAGTCGAGGAGCCAGGTCCTCCACTGGGTACCCAGTGCTGTGCAGGATGTAATCTCACTTTCAAGGTGTCAGGGTTTACACTGGCCAGACAAGCAAGCAGTCTCTCAAGCCGACTTCACTGGCAAATTTTCTTCATTTACCTCTAAAACCTTAACCCTCTTTGTCATGATCAGAGCCTCCCAGCCTCCAAATCCAAGGCACAAGTATGAGTTACCTATAAAATAATGGTGCTCTCAGCATTCCTATGGATAACAAAAATGAGCAGAATGGGTAATGTCATTTGTTCTGAGTTAACCCGAACCTTGAGTGATGGTCAACGTCATGTGTGAACTTACGTGGGTTACAGTTGCCCAGATCAGCTGGTGAAACCTTATTTCAGTGTGATCTCTAAAAGTGTTTCTGGAAGGCATTAGTAAAAGCTAGAGGGCATCTTTAGCCAAGTTGGTGAGGCCTCGGCAGAACACGCAGTTGGATAAAGGCCAAATTTTCTGAGCTCTTAGCTTGAATGTATGCAAATCTGTCTGACTCCGGATGAGAAATGCATCAAGCTGGTTCCTTGCTCTCAGACTCTGAACTTACGCCACAGACTTCTCAGGCGTCTCCAGTTTACAGAAGGTGGACTGTAGGAATTCCCTCAGCTTCCTCAGTAACAGGGGCAGCTCTTCATAATAAATAACTCCCAGATATTACAGTCTTGTGTACGGCTTGGCCCTACTTCTTAGGAGACCCCTGATGTGTGCATCTAGACAGCATACCATGTTTTATGTCCTATCAGGTGCATTGTCTATTCATCAACCTGCTCTTCTCAGCTACCTAAGCCTTCATTTGTCAGACAGCACAGAAGATCCCAGGACTGAGAATTGTGGCTGAGAAATGGACTGTGATGAGGGGAGTAGGAAGATATTTCCTTCCTAATAGAAGAAGCATAGAAATAAATTTCCTTTCTTGGATCAGTCTCATGGAGAAACTGTATGAAACCAACTCTATCTACAGATGGGATTCTAAGATGCCGTGGAGAAACTTCCTCATCTAGGCCCTCCCTACGCTCCTAAACTATTCCCAACAATTCCTGACTCAGGGGTACCTGGAAAGTTTCTCAATGCATTAGACTCTGCAAGCTTATCTACTGATTTCAGCTGCCACATAGCTGTAGTTATGACAACTGCTTCCCATATGGCTTACACCACTGGACATCTGTCCTTTGCTGTGTAACCAGGCCAACACTAAGGGTCTTTAATTTCTAAGAAACACAGGTGGCATCAATATCAGAAATGAACATTTTATTTTCCTACACTAACTACATTTTTTTTGTGGTGTGTGTGTTTAAATTTCAAGAAAACTGTTTTGTTTTTTTTTAAAAAAAGAAGTTTATTATAAGTAAATTTGGGTTGATTTTATACTTTGATGCCAATATTCCAGAACTGCCTTTTCCAGTAAGTGACAGTTAACACTGAGGCTCACAACTCATCAATATGCAGATAATATAACATTGTGGAATGTTTAGCTCTACACCATATCCCTCTCCTTAAGTCTTAGGGATCATCACAGAAGACAGGGCAAAAAGAGTGCTAGGCATAATGGGTTTCTATAGCCAAACAGCATTTGCTGTACATGACAGAACCAGCACCCGGAACTGAGTATATTACACCTACATAGAATAAAGCCAGAAAAAAAAAATCAAACGTGAATTGGGGAGGATGTGTATGATGTACACATGCATACATGTAGACAAACACACTCATGAAATAAAAATAGAAATTATCAAATTACTTTCCCACTTTGATATGGACTATACACTATAGTGCCAAGTACTGACCACATCCCTCCTTCTGCCAAAAAGTGCTTAGGATAGGACCAGATGACTCTGGCCCACCTAGAGCCAAAGACTGGGCAAATTTGGGGATGCCCAACAGACTGAATCAAGTTGTATATTAAGACCAGCTGATTCTATTTTCCTCCCAGAAATCCAACTCAAACAAACCTTTCCCACACTACACCCTGTGATCCAGTTGATCAGTGATGACAGTGTAGGTGGTCTGACCATCTCCATCAAGGAGAATGTGAAGATGAATACACAAAAGCTAACATGACAGTGTCACACTGAGAGCTCACAGACAAGGATAAAAGGAAAGGCAGAGCCACATGGATGAGCCACTCTCAGGATGTTGAATGGTTTCTCTCCTTGTTTCTAGTTCCTTTGGAAGCGTGGCTATGATTCCCATTTGTACATTTTTTCTTTTTTCTTTTTTTAATTTGTACACATAAAGACAATACACTACATACAACAAAAAGAACCACAAAATAATCAGGAACTATATAAATGTTACATTCATAGTGTTTTGGATATTTTTATTTTGAAACCTTGAAGAAAACATCTTTCCTATCTTGGTGAGTCTAAAATTCTGAATGAAAAGCAGTATCTATTATATCTCATCGCTATTAACTTAAAACATCTATCTAGACCTAAAACATCTTAAGCGCTAAACAACTAAGCTTAATTGTAAAACTAAACTATCTAGTCTTCAACCCCATCACAGACTTGAGAGAGAATAAAATTAATTACCTGAGTATACAGGGACTGCAGGTTAGCAGTTTCAAACAAAACAAAACAAAACAAAAATGACAGACAGTTTACTGCCTGAACAGTCACCCAAAACTCTATAATGTTGGAGCATGATCGTCAGCCTTCTGTCTTGGTATATCTGACAGACATATTTGTGATGCAGGAACTATCAAGGACTTGCTTATCCTGTCTTGGTTTATGCAATTCTCCTTACTTTTTCTTAAATTTCTTTTTCAATGAATAAATTGGAAAGTATTCTGATTGTTAAAAACCACTAATAAATGCTTAAGAAATGTGAACACTAATTAATCTCTTTAAACTTCAATCTTTAATCAATAAAATAGGGATTTATTCATCCAACAAATACTACTTAGTGTCCACTGCAGGCCAATTACCAAAAAGACGCTGTGAGTATCAATGGTTAGAAATTCTTGATAATATTTGCATGACAGTTAAAATACAGTAAATAGCATGACCAAAGTAATCACAGCAATATGCATTTCATTACAATGAATATGTCACATTTTAAGAACTAGATCATGCACTGAGAATATATTCAAGGAGGAGTAACTTAACTGGAAGTCCATGAAAGAAGATTAACCAGGCACAGAAAAAAGACAGAAAGCATTTCAGGAATGGGACTACTAATTTGCATTGACTCCTAAGAGAGAAGGGGCACAGCCAACATCAAGGATCACAGAAAGACAATAGAAAAAAGAAACTATGGTAAGAAGTGAAAGTGTAACAGAGGGCCTGGGGCTCACTGAGGTGCTGCCAGTACATCCCATTGTTTTCTTTCTTTCTTTTTAAAAATTTTCTCATTTTGTATCCCAATCATTGCCCCCTCTTTTGTCTCTTCCTGGTCACACCCTCCCTCCCTCCTTCCCTTATGTCCCTCCACTCCTTCTCAAAAAAGGGGAACCCCCTGCAACCCCTCCCAGCACGTCAAGTTGCATCAGAACTGAAGGCATCCTCTACCACTGAGGCCAGGCAAGTCAGCCCTACCAGGGGAAGTGATCAAAAAGCAGGCAACAGAGTCCATGTCAGAGACAGGCCCTGATCCCCTTACCAGGGGACCCACAGGAAGCCTGAGCTGCCCGTCAGCTATATCTGTGCAGTACATCCCATTTCAAGAGACAGAACCAGCCCAAGAAACCTAGAACATGGATATACCTTTGTGATTCAATGAGAACAATTTGAAGTCTTCATGGAGGACATGATTGCAAGTGTGCTTGGCAACAGCAGGAAGAACATGAAAAGGATTGTGCCTGCAGGGTAAGCCACGTGAGTGGCTGCCTCATGGGTGGAAAGAGGCAAGAACAGGGGACTGTCACAATACAGCCTTGCTTCCCACTGAAACAGAGGAAGTGACCAATGGCAGTCATCAAGTGAGAGAGTAGCTAAAGAAATTCATCTGAACCCCAGACAAGCCTCTGAGACAAGGGAAAGTATTGCATAGTGTGCCCAGAGGAAGGGGGGAAATGGTAAATAATATTCAAAGCACACAGATCTGTGTGGGCTAAACAATCTACACCAGAAATTTTTCAACAAAGACCATCAAAAAATGGAAATAGGAACCTACTTTCCTTTTAATTAATGACTACCAGTCCACCCAATGCCAAAAGTAAGTTAAAAGTATGTAAATAAGTAAGTTAACATCAGTAGGAACCTCAATTCCCATCCTGGCATAAACATACTCTAGGAGATGCAGCAATAGCTTAACTACTTGAGGCACCAGCGGCCCCTTGTTCCGGCTTGAAATCCCTTCCAAGTTTGAATAAATATGCAGCATGAATACATGATGGACTCCTAGCGTGAGTGCCAGTTAGATAATTATTCAACAGCAACACACTGTTACCATCCTTTGTTGAGAAAACTTTGTAAGGAGCCAGGGTGTTCTGCCTCGAAAGGACCCACTATTGAAATTTGGTGCCCAACAACAGCTCAAGAAAAAGGCTTCCATGGCAACATAGATGCTCTGGGTCAAGTACATGTTCTCAGAGGCAAGCAGCATGCCAATGAGAGCAGCATCATGCCCCACGGCCTACACTGGCAGTGTTTATTCTAATCTACTCGTCCTATGGTAATGCAGCAATGCCATGGCAGTGCTGAACATAACACAAACACTGCAGAGTGACAAGGAAGATCTTCTTTGGAAGGGCATTTCTCCACGTGTCTCCCAGTCCTAAAATGTGGCTGTCATTTTACTTAAAATTTGAAAAATATATATATATAAACTCCCACCCTGTTTTATGTGGCCCAGAGCCCAGATTTAAATTGTAACATTTGTTCACATGCTACTGTGCAAGTTACGTCTTGAACTGTTTCAGCTGTTTGGACGGGGCAGTCAAACACTTGGGTGAGTGGGTGTGTAGGTGGGTGGGTGATGTCTGGATTGGATAGCGCAGATTCAGGATAAGGCGAGCAGTAAGATAAAGGATGCCTCAGGGAACTCTGGGCTCTGTCTGACAGTCAGATATTTTCTGCAAAGAGCTCAAAAGAATTTGGGTCACCTCAAAAAGTTTTGAACCTGATTTAAACATTAACTTTTATATCAGACAAACAATAAGGGTGGCATGGGAGGGGTAGAGGGGCTAAAGGGAGGAAAGAGGAGAGCGAAAGAGATACAGTTCTATTTCAATGGAAATATATTTTAAATGAGCATATGAAGATGAACAAACAAACAAGTAATTGATACTGAATTTTGGGGCTGGCTAGCTAGCGGAGCCTACTTGATAAGGTCCAAGCTATTGAGAGATCGTGTTCCCAAATACAAAGTAGGGCCTTGGGCCTTGGCTCAGTTAGTAAAATTCTTGCTAAGTTAGCACAAGGATGAGTCTGGTCTCCTGAATCCAGGTACAAAAACTTAATATTACCCCAGCACTGGGGAAACTGAGGCAGGAATATCTCTAGTGCCATTCAGTCTGTCCAAATCGGTTTCAGTGGGAGACCTCGTCTCAAAATTAAGCGGAAGAGCAACTGAGAAAGATATCTGACATTGACTTCCGCCCCTCACATGCACACATATACATAGGTACATGTGGTGTGTGTGTGTGTGTGTGTGTGTGTGTGTGTGTGTGTGTGTGTGTAAAAACATATAAAAGAGAAGGATGTTTAGGAAGACCCTGAATGTGACTCAGGGTGCTCTTCTGCCTGGGTTTGCTGGAATTTTCCAAGCTCTGTCATTTGAATCTGTGACACAAACAAGAATGCCACAACTTAAAAGTTCTTCTGAATCCCTTTGGCCAAAATACCAAGCAACATGACAGAAGCCTCCTTGCAGAATTCCCTCATGTGGTCCATTTTCCTTTGCAAAACCAGCATCTCCATGGCTCCCAGTCACCACTCCCAGTATCCTAGCTACCAGCATCATGTGCAAACATGGTGTTCATTCCATCCTCCAAAAGTGTAGTGATGTCAATGGTATCTCCAAGCTTCCTTGAAGGAAAAATCAAGTCATCCCAAGCTGCCTTTGATAAACCTGGCCAAGCTTCTGGGTTTACACATTTGAGGACATTTTTATTTAGAATACCTGAAAGGAGGAAAGAAAAGTATAATCTTGTAGAATTCTCTTCTTTTTTGACAGATTTGGCCAATACTCTCTAAAAGAAGAAAGTGTTTGAAACCAACTCTCTAAGGCCTTTCTGCACAGAAGCTTCTGGGTCCCCAGCTCTTGCCAAACTCCTCACGGGTAGTTGCCAGCATTGGCCTGAAGCTACTTGCAACCCTGCCTCTGTAAGCATCTCCTCTCTTCCCCTGACAGCCCAGTTAGTGCCTATACCCTGGGCACACGGTTCATAGTGACTACATTCTGTGCTTCCCCCCAGTGGAACCACTCCAACATCTAAGGAATACGCATAGCATGCAAGCCCTGTCTATCAAAGGGCAGAGTTAAGTCTTCGAGGCTTTGCATGCAGTCAATCTGATAGAGTCAGAATCCTTATACCATGGTGATACTCATGCAACAAGAAAAGAAAGTCTCACAATTTTTGTTCATGAAGCCCAAAATACAATAAGCATTGACTACAAATGTTTGTAATCAAAGTATAATGAGATACAGGGTTCTCTCTCTCTCTCTCTCTCTCTCTCTCTCTCTCTCTCTCTCTCTGTGTGTGTGTGTGCGCGCGCGCGCATGCGCGTGTGTGTAAAACTTTTCCCTAAGTGCAGATGAAAGTTACTGTTTGCTGGCATTGATTTTGAGAATCGCAATGTGCATCTCTCCCAGTATTGTCAACTACTGGACTTGGCAAGAGAAGGCAAGGGGCGGGAACTGCCTGCAGGAAATAGCTTACTCACATCTGATAATCTGAAGCTCTCAGGAGCTGAGCCTCTGACAAGGTGGATTAAATGCCAGTTCTACATCCAGCCTTCTAGCTTCTGGTTTTGCTTTCGTGTGAATTTCCATTCTCTTTATAACAGTTCCATGTGCAAATGGAAAGCAAACTCCTGTGTAATGCTGGTGTCCTGTACTTTGTGATCTACATATATTATCTCACTTGATGATCAACAAATTCTTAAGAAACAGGTGCCAGGTTCTTTATGACTCATGCCATAGATGAGCTGAGTATGCAGGTAGAATTGATTGCCCATGGCTTTAGGTTAAAATGCAGAAAGAAGCACACAGACAGTGCCTCCTTCCCATCCTGTACCTATGTGATGGACACTGGCTAGTTCTGCTTCCACTCTTCTTAATGAGGTATGTCCCAGTAGTAATTAGGATAGATTTTTCCATGTGGCTCAGAACACAAGCAACAAAATGAGTTTTGTCCTTCAGACAATTTCACCTCAGGAGGCACGTATGTTCTGAACACTGCAACGTCATTCTTCAGGTTCTTGAAAACCATCCTTTAAGTCACTCCATGACAGTCTTTCTTTCTCTTTACTCCATTGCTCCTAATTTTCTCTCCAAATTATGAACTGATACATCAGCTAATCAAGTATTAGATCATCTCCCAAAGCTGTCAGTTCTTGACTTAGAAAACAAAGAACCCCTTGCACCCTGCCATTGTAGACAGGAAACCAGTGGAAGAAACTTCCCAGCCCATCAGAATTTGGTCCTTTGGTCTCTTCATCTACAGTCCCTGCTTCTCCCATCATCTTGTAATACTAGGCAGCCATGGCCTAGTGGGATGAGCGTACTGGGAATGCAGCATCCTGCATTAAGAGGCAAGCCAGGCATCCCTGGTTCTGCTCCAGTCTCTTTCAGAACTAGGATGATGGTCTACATTTTAGTTCAGTGACATGCTATATACCCAGGGGAGTTTTCTTTCTGGTCTTCCTAAACAACAAGGTCAGCTGGATATACACAGGTTAGACTCTATCCATCCTAAGACACCTTTTCTGAGTATTAGGGGAACAGGTCATGGTGTATTCTGGGATTTTTGTCTCCCCCTCACTGGCTATCAATACGTCACAACCCAAAAGCATCACATGAAACTCTAAATTTTCTAAAAAACCTATTTTAGGACTTTACAAAGCAAAAATAAATTTTGATATATTCTATTTAATGTAATATAGCTTTAATGTCATAATTAAAATGTATAATCAAGCTGAACTATCAAGGTAATATCTCAGGCTATCTTTCTGTGCTGTAAAGTAATCTTTACAACAATACACCAAAAATAAGAAGCATGGCTGGGAATACAGTTCAGTCATATTGTTCATGATCCCAGTAAGATATTCAAGAACTATCTGCTGCACACCAATAAAGTATAAGTAAATAGTAAAGAAAGGAAAAATTAATGGTGAAATCATTAATAACTGACAGAAGCAAAAGTATATTGGCATTCAGGTGGAAAAATGACAATAAAATATAAAAATAAAGACAAATATAAAATAAAAATTAATAAAATATAAAAATATGTTAATAGTTGATACACTTTCCATAGTGCTATTACTGTACTTAATAAGTATATGTGTGTATATAAGTTTCAAATACTGGCATATTTTTAAAACTATCGGTACTATTTACTAACTATGTAAAAATAGCTCTAGGTAAAAGCTCACTATTGTAACCAAATAAGATCCATTCATCAGACCTGAATCCCAATCCTTAGTGGTTCTGTGGTGACTTGATAAAGCCGCCCCTTTCATTGGGGTATCTTGATCACATTGATCCATCAGGCAATCAGTCTTATTACTCCATCGCATCTCATTTCATTTCTTAAGTTATAAATGGAAAGACCAAGAAACAACGTGCGAGACTGCATTACAAGAATATCTTGTGCTAACTCAGACAAAGAAGAGCCAGCGGAGGGACAGAGAGTGACACATGAACTGTAATGCTGAGAGCAGGGTGGACGGCCTGTGGGATAGGAATGTGTGAGCACACAGAATGAAGTTAGAAGTCAGCTGAGGTTCCCCCATGAATCAGAAGGAATGCAGCAGGGCACACCGCCTTGAACTCTGCAGGCTTGCAGACTAGAACAATTGTTATCTCCAGGAAGATGTTTTCTTTCTCTGTAAGTAAACAATGAATGCTGGGCTACTTTACCTTAGCACACCAAAGGAGACACACAACGATGGCCCAAGAAAAAAACTCAACAAATAAGAGGGATTTAAGGAAAAATAAGGTCAGGTGAAGGAACTGGTCCCATGATTTACAGAAGAAGCCTACGTTTGCTAAGAATATAATATTATAGTATGTTTTTAAGTAAGAAAGAGACCGGGTGAACACTTCGAGGCTTGACGTGTCTTCTAGTAGGCCATTAAATTTCTAGTCCCATGAACAAACTGTATCTACATCCTACTATGAGATGAATTATGATCAGGAATCTAAGTCCAAAGCTTAAAATATATGACTGCAGTGAGTCCTTTAAAGATATATGTCTATGCATTGCACATAACAGCCAGGCTAAGAATGTTTGGATTAGCATTTACACATGTCTGAATGACATAAAAAACAAATGGAGAATAAAAACAGTAACTGACAAGATGCCTTAATGAATAACTGGAGGAGCAGTAATAATGGCTAAAAGAATGTTTTGGGAGGTCACCTATGATGGCTGAAACAATGCGAGTGTGTTGCCAGTGAGGGCTGAGCTGAGGTCCTCTTGACCTTGCAACACAGGATGAATGGGTGGCCATGCGAGGACAAGCCAGCTGTGAGCAGCAGGCAGAGCAAATGCAAACTTGGGCCTATAGAACAGCAAGGATGATTTCAAAGCGATCAGAAGATCTTGAAAGAAACCTCTACCTTTCTACACTTCAATGTAGAACAACCATGAGGGTCGCATGGCCTTCCTCCTGACATGACCTTCCCACCGAGCCAGCTTGAGTCATTGCTTTTGTCTCTTCTGCATACATGACTGACAAGACTTAGACTTGACAAATTCTAGTCAACCACCAGCCATCTCTCCCTGTGTTCCAAGTTTAATGAAAATACAACTCTTGGCGATTAATCTAGCTCTTCCAACTGCTCCACAATAGGAGGGGATATGGTTTACTCTATCCTCAGAGCCCAGGCAGAAGCCTGTCATATATTAAAAACATCGTAAATGATACAGAATGAAGTCGGGACTGCTGGTTCTCTTTTGCAAGGACTGGAAGCAAATGTCTCTTTTTCAAGGGCAACTCTCCTATGTGTTACTCACAAGGAGACATCCCTGAGCCATATTTATTTATTTTTTTCTCCTTTATTAATTTATTCTTGTTACATCTCAATGGTTATCCCATCCCTTGTATCTTCCCATTCTTCCCTCCCTCCCATTTTCCCCTTATTCTCCTCCCCTATGACTGTTCCTGAGGGGGATTACCTCCCCCTGTATATGATCATAGGGTATCAAGTCTCTTCTTGGTAACCTGCTGTCCTTCCTCTGAGTGCCACCAGGTCTCCCCTTCCAGGGGACATGGTCAAAGGGAGGCACGAGAGTATGTGAGAAAGTAATATCCCACTCTCTACTCTACTGTGGAGAATGTTCTGCCCATTGTCTAGATCTGGGTAGGGGTTTAAGGTTTACCGCCTGTATTGTCCTTGGCTGGTGCCTTAGTTTGAGCGGGACCCCTGAGCCCAAATCTGCCTATCATAATGTTCTACTTGTAGGCTTCTAGGACCCTCTGGATCCTTCTAGTTTGCCATTCTCCCATGCTTCTCTCATCTAGAGTCCTATTAGCCCAAGGGGCATGTCCCACCAAAGCCTGAGCCATATTTAAATGTCAGTGCTCGGAAAACAGAAAAGTGCTTTCTGTAAGGAAGTGAAGGTGGTGGAAGACCCAACCCTACCAGATTCCTAGACTGTTTTCAGCTCAGGAAACTAGTCCTTCTATGCTCTGAAGGAAAGGGAGCATAACAGTCACAAGGACATCAGCACAGAACAGAATAACCTCGTGTGATTTAGTGCACCTTACAATTTAAAAAGCAGAAAGGAAAATGGTACCTTGGAATGTTTTAGGTTTGTCTCAATCAAAATATGCAAAGCACCCAGTAGACTCCGAGGTTTATTACTCAGTTCTATGTCCACAAAGGGTTGATTGTTATTCGGGAAGTAAAAAGTTACTTTACACTGCTGAACTTGTGCCAAAGGAAAATGGCAATCACCACAGTTCCAAGGGGGTGGGGGTGGGGGGTAAGATATATGATCATATGGCTCACAGAAGACGTGCACTGATCATATAGGAAAAATATTAAATGACGGAGTGTGTAACCAGCTGTGACCAAAACATACCTATCCCTGCACGGCTGCAGAAGAATGTGCATAAGGAGATCTGATGGGTGACAGTTATGGCAGAACAGTTTCCTGTATTGTTCTTGTGTGCCAAGGATGGAGGTTTGTGTACACTCACATGCATCATCCATGGAGTTATATGAAAAGTAAAGGGTTTCAAACCAATCAGGCCCTGTTCAGAAAGACAAATATCACCTGTTTTCTCTCACTTGTGGTCACTAACTATATATATATATATATATATATATATATATATATATATACGTATGCATATATCCATATGCATATACATGCATATATACACATATACACATATAACATGAATATATGAATACAACTGTCCAGGACAGCAAAGGGAACTAACAGTAGTGGATCAGGATGCCAAAAGAGATCATGGGAGAATGTTCGGCTAGTGTTTATTGACAACCTGACAAAATCTAGACTCACCTAAAGACAGCCTCTGGGCATACATGGTGTGTTTTCGTGATTAAGTCCATTGAGATGGGAAGAACCACCTCCTGTGGATGAGACCACTGCTCTGAACAGCAAGTCTAGACTCCATCAAATGGACAGGATGAAATGAGCATCAGAATGTGTTCGTCCCTCTCTGTCTCTGTCTTCTGCTTGTGGATGGCCCTGTGACCTTCTCTCATCACTTTGGATTCAGTCCTTCCTTTAAGCTCCTTTTCTTTTAAGTTCATTTTGTTCCTGGCATTTTTTACTACAAAAACCGGAAAAGTAACTAAGACAGGGTATGGGGACAGTATGCTCAATGTACAATATATATTCAGGCAAAAACACTTTTTTAAAAATTAGGGGCTGGAGAGATGGTTGAACAGCTAAGACTGGACCTCTCCTGCAGTATACCATTCCATTTCTAACACCCACGCATGTGACTCGTAGCTGCTTTTAACTCCAGCTCCAGGAAACCCACTGCTCTCTTCTGGTCTCTGCAAGTTCCTGTACCCATGTGTATATACCCACAAATACACACACACACACACACACACACACACACACACACACACACACACACACACAATTTAAAAATAAAATCTTTCACAAACTTAAAAATACAAGTTCTAAAGATTAATGCTATAGTTTAAAACATATTAGATTATAAATGGCTGCTATAGTATAATTTAAATATTTATAAATAATTTTTAAAAACTGAACTCTTAAGTTATCTACTCGAGCTAATTATAACTATGCAAAAAGCTGAAGTACTATATCATTAACAGAAGAGAGATACTTTAATAAATTTGTATTTTCTTTCTAATTTTTTCACTGAAGTTGGGATATTGGCATAGTACAATAATGTGTCCATTTACGTGTTTGGATTAAATACATGATTTCTTGAGGTCAATTATCTGTCAAAAGAGTCCTCATTTGGAAACACAACCCTAAAAGCTAATAGTGACTCCCAGGACCCAGTTTTAAGCAAAGAATAGAGGGCGATCCTGCCCTTAAAGGGTGATTGTAATATTTTCCTTTTGTTTAAGAAAGGAGACCACACTCAGGTCTCTTTTTAAGAAGCAGAAAAAACAATGAAGGACAGAACAACCAGAACAGCAAAAAGAACAAAGAAAAAAGTAATCCAGAAAAATGTTTTAAAAAAATGCTACATTTGGGATGCAAACAAGTCTTCTTTAAAGATGGAGGAGATACACGCATCTGATTTTGAAAGAAACATCGTGATTTTAATACAGACATGCTGGAGTATTAAAGAGTGAGATATCATTTCAGTGGCAACTTAAAATTGTGTGTGTGTGTGTGTGTGTGTGTGTATGCCTTTGTGTGTGTGTCTCTGTGTGTCTGTGTGTGTGTCTATCTGTGTGTGTCTGTGTGTGTGTGTGTGTGTGTGTGTGTGTGTGTGTGTGTGTGTGTGTGTGTGTACATGCCACCCCATCTGTGCCCATACATACCCCCACTGGTACACATATATGAAGAGCGAAAAAGGAGAGACAACGTGATTGAGATACATATCTTCAACTTTGATCAAGTCAGGTATGATGAACTGAACATCTGTGCCTTCTGAAATATATCCACTAAAATTCTGTTGACCTTCAAGTGGTGGTATCAGGAAGTGGAAGAGGGTTAGGTCCTATGTGCAGAATTACGTGTAAATGAGATCACAGCTCTTACAAGAGGGATACCAGAGAAGCATCTTCCCTCTGCCATATACAACTACAATGACGATCCACAGCCTCAGAGGCAGCCCCCACCCATGTTTCTACCATGGGGCACCTGATCTTAGAATTCCAGCCTCCAAGAAAGGTAGAACATCTCTTGTTTAGCAGCTACTGGTCTGTGGGACTTCGTTATAGCAACATGCATGTATTCAGATGCCAGATGAAGGTCATGGAAAACCCTTCACCTTCATCTCACTCTTCCTCCACTTTAATGCTGAACCTGAGAGAGCTCCTGAGACTGGCTAGCCTCTTTGGTAGATGACTAATAACACCAAGTTGTCTGGCAGAAAATATTGCACATTTGATTAGCAAAATGTACTCTTGGCATTTTGCTTTTAAAATATTTTTTTCTTCTGTGTGAACAAACACTTGAATGGGCAGACAAGAGAGAAAGTTAGTGTTGACTCTAATTCATGAGCCCCTTTAGTGAATTTTTGTCCATTAAAGTGGATACTTGTATTCTGGACTTCTCTCCTCCACGCCTGTTCTTCTGTAGCGTTCTCTAGGGACTATTCCTGAATCAAACAGATGCATATCTACATCTGAGAGCTGTATGACAAAGTCTTCCTGAAAAGGATGCTAGTCTTTAAAACATCATAAATACAGCTTGAAATCAGATTCCCTCCTAGCTTTGTATTTCTGGAAAACATGCAAATGTAAGAAAACTGCCTAAGATGTATTTTTTTTTAAGTTTGTTTTTTTTTTTAAGAGAATGGCTTTAGTACAGGAAGGATGTCATTGCTTTGCAAAATAATTAAAATATTATTTTCACCATATTCTTTAATTAACAAAAGGCAGCCTAGGAGAGTTGGTTTAATCCCAGCACTTGGGGAGGCAGAGGCAGGCGAATCTCTGTGAGTTAAAGGCCAGCCTGGTCTACAAATTGAGTCCAGGGCAGCTATGGCTACACAGAGAAACTCTATCTCTAAAAAAAGAAAGAGAGAGAGAGAGAGGGAGAGGGAGAGAATACAGTGTTACCTATGGGAGGGAGTCCCACACAACCCTCATAGAATAAATGACAGACTATCTAGTAAAATGTCTCTTATAGGAGCTTGAACAGTCTGTTTCAATAGAGGCTTCCCTGTTAAATGAGGAGAACCTCAGACCAAGTAATAACCTCAGAGCTGACTCAGCAAAACCAGCAAAAAAGTGCTCAAACCAAGGGGAACTGCTCCAACCAAGGAGAGCTGCTCCAACCAAGGAGAGCTGCTCCAGCCAAGGAGAACTGCTTCAGCCAAGGAGAACTGCTTCAACCAAGGAGAGCTGCTCAAACCAAGGAGAGCTGCTCCAACCAAAGAGAACTACTCCAACCGAGGAGAGCTGCTCCAACCAAGGAGAGTTGCTCCAACCAATGGTAATTGCTTACCCAACAGACTTTGCGTGTGAAGAAGGAGATATCCCAGCGTCCACCATCAGAATATGGTCTATGATAGGTGAGGAGACGCTTGAAAAGATGTGCTATTTTTCTGTGTCCTGTTTCCATTAGTTCCTCACAGGCGGCAGCTGGTTAGTCGCGGCTGCCTTAGGTCATCAGAGCTCCCCTCTGCAGACTAGGCTGAGGCTCCACAGAAGTCATTTGTTGATGAGTGTAATGAGGTGGTGCTGCTGCTGCTTTCTGCGCCCCCACCCCCGCCCCCGCCATTAGATTAAATTGTTCACTAGAGAAGGATGCTCCAGCCATTAAAATAAGTGAGGGGGAAAAGCCCAGGTATATAAGTATGTTTTATGTGAATCCTTCAGCCAACCATCTGCAAATCATTTTAGTTCTGTAAGCTAATAAAAAAGTGTGTGTGCCTTTTCCTCCTGTTTATCCTCTACAAGTTTTTCTTCTGTCTACTCCTTATAAGAAGACATTTTTTTTTAAACTTTCCCCTCAACCAACATTTTCCCACTGGCTCTTTTCTATCATACACCATCTCTAAAGCTGTATGGACAAATCACCCAAGTATGCTTTCTGAGTTTGTATAAGCCCCGAAATGAGCAAACAAACTGATTTCCCCTGGAATTAAATTAACACAATCATCCCACTGTCCCACTGCTGTTGACCAGTTTCTCCAAGTGCATGCTGGTCTGTTTGGGGCCTTTCGAATCAGAGGAGATACATTTGAATAGATTTAAATAGAAGGTTCTGCCAGGATGCATGAAGAGAAAGTATCAGGTTTCTGAGGCACATTTGCCATTAATATTCTGAGCATATGAATGCCAGTAATTTCTTGAGAACTTGACTTTGAATGTCAACTTGAATCTGCTGATTTCTGTCCAGTAATTTAAGGGAGAAAAAAAAGAAAAGAAAAGAAAACGAGGGAGGGGGAATGGTCCTAGTTTTTTTTTCCAGTCCTGCCAGTACAATCGCATGGTACAAAGTACAAGAGAGCCTGGTTAATTGGCGTCTTCTGATAACCCCTAGCAGTGTTACTCCTCACTCAATTTTCTAAGTGCCGCATGGGTTGGCTCTGTTTGATATCATTAGATGAAGCTTAGGAGGAAAGCAGTGACTTGTGTTTTACAAGAAAATCATGCTCTTTGTGTTAAATGGATCAAGAATAGTATCTGTCGGTGTTTTCAACCTTCAGATTGTTTTGTAATGGAAGCACCCCTCTCCGTGTGTAGCTGGCACATTCAATACTCAGGACTTGTAAGGAATAAGTTATTCTGGTCCTCAGCTATTTTCAAATGCATTCAACAGGGGATAAAGGGGGAGGGCAGTCCCTCCTCCTGGACAAAAATCAAGCAGGCTATGATATAAGGCATGGGATGAACAAAAGAGCACTTGTGTGGATAGTGCCAGTAAACCCTAGGTTTGACTAGCCTTTGATGCACCTTCCTGGATTCTATGTGATATCGGGACACCCTAAAGTTAAAGACCAGCTCCTTCAATTCAGAAAAAGCCCTTTGGTCTACCTGGTGACTCCCTCAACCCAAGCAACCACAGTTACACAACCCAAGCATCCAGCAATACCTATAGGTCATTACTGCCAACAGGTGTCCAATCCCAGTGGTCCATCTGGACATCTATGGCTATCTATCTATGTCTGGCTCCTGCTCATGGAGTATCACATGCAGACCCTGGAAAACACTGAGGCATCCCTTTCTCTGAAAACTCTCTCCTTTTCACACAAACTCTTCAGTGCAGAAAAATAAAATAAAACCATATCCCTGTCACCCCCTCTACTTCAGGGGGTGCATTAGTTTTTCCTGATGCAGACTTGCCCATGTCTATGAGCTGGAAAATTGTCCACACTACATCAGCAGCTATAGATATCTTTTTTTACATTTTCTATTTTTAGTTTTAATGACCTGAATGCATGAAATGGATGGCTTAAAAGTCTTAAAACTGATTTTTGGATTTGCACACGGTTTGGAGTCTTTGGTGTGTCATAACTACCATGTATTTTTGTCTCAGTTGAAATTCACAGCTTAACATCTTATAAAACTGTTGCTTCAAAGAAGATATTCCAATGGAGGATAATTGGATGGAAAATTCACCATCACTAGGAAATACACACCTATTAGAATCATCAAGAAGCCAGGAAACTGACACTACCAAATGCTGGCATGAATATAAAGCCACAGAAAAAGCCTTTCATTATTGTTGAGGATGAAAAATGGTGTATGTGAATGTGTATGTGTGTGTCCGTGTGTGTGAGTGTGATGGTGAATACGTGTGCATGTGTGAATGTGTGTGAGCATATGTGAGTGTATAAGAGAGCATGTGGGAGAGAATGTGTTCTTGGAGGTTTCATCCAAGGCTAACCTCTCCTACAATGCAATCAAGAAATTGTGATCCTTGCTCTTTATCCAAAAGAGTTAAAAACTTTTATGCACTAGAAATATGCACACGCATTTTAAAGTGATTCTAAAAGTAGAAGCAAGCAAAATGTCTTTCAGCAGATGACAAATAAACTAATATACATTCAGATACTGGAATACTATATTATTCAAAGCTCTCATAGGATCTACCAACCATGATGCACTTTGAGTAAACAAACGCACATTACTAAATGAAAGAAACCAATCTGAATCTCTCTGTAAGATCTGATTCCACTAGGATGACATTCTGGAAAAAGCAGAATGATGAGGAGACAGTAAAACAATCAGTGGTGTTGCCGGTGGCTGGGAAGGAGAAAGGAATGACAACCCAGTCCACAGGAGATTGGTAAGGCCATGAAATTTCTATGCGAATCTATAATGATGGATACATATCGCTGTGCCATTTCCAAATGCACACAATGTCCGAAAGCAAGAATGGCTCCTAGTGTAAACCATGGACTCTGGGAGGCGATGCTGTGTCAGTGTGTGCACACTAGCTGAACTCTGGTGATACTTGGGAAGGTCATAGACAGCATTTGGGAACTACGGAGCACATTCTGTTCATTTTAGCTATGGGCTCTAAGTTGGTATAAAAATAGAGTATATTTAAAGGGAAACAAAAGGAAATGTGCTATTCTTTCTTTAAGTAACTAGGAATATTTTGATTACCATTCTGAAAATTCTCTTCCTTGCCTCTCTGTCTATACTTTTCAAGACAGTGAATCTTCTACTGTAAGAAGTAGCCAGAGTTTGGAAATAAACCCTTATTCTTCCCGCATTCTTTGTCATTCCACAATTATTCACACAAGGAAGTAACTGCAGGTTAAATCTGCCCTGCCACACTATGAAACTCCTGGCCTCCCACGTGGTGGTATACCAGCTCAAGGAAGGCTGCAGAGCTTGGAGCAAATGGGATCCTACAGCGATGAGGTGATTTCTCTGGCACTCTGAGTCAGTCTGACAGGATTTCTGTTCTCCATGTGATGGAAGACTGGCCCACAGTGCAGTGGTGCGGACGTGCTGAAAACTTTAAAGGAGTGGGTCAGATAAGCTCAGTGGTAAAGAAAACTGGGTGGCTAGTGAAGTGTGGTTAAGTCCTTGTGGATGCTGCCCTTGACAAAGATTAGTCCAGTTCTCTTACCATCCTGAGGAGGGAAGGTGAGCTGCTATCCAAAGAACAAGCCTGGGCCCTAAATCTCTTTGCCTCCCGGACTGCGACTTGAGCCTCCTCTCTAACAACACTTCATGCTGTATTATTATTTAGCACACTATAAGGGCCGCTACCCATACTCAATTCCACAGCTATGATACTCCCGAATCACTGAACACCACAAATAACTTCTTTCCTTGACAAACCGCCATCCACTGAGTAGTTTGTTATAGCAACAGAGCATGGTTAATACAAAGATGTATCCAACTACACCGTGCTGAACATAGAATCACCAAGTGAACTCATCCATTCATAGTTTGACCTTAATAAGAAATAGCTCACCTAGTACTGAACACGTCCCAAGCTCGGTGCTAACATTTTTCACACGGCATATGACATCATCAAGGATGCCTATAATATCATTACTAAAATCATCTCCATTGTATTCTTAAGGGCATCAAGGTTCTGTGTAACCGAAGGTCAAACTGAAGGTCAAATCGAAGGTGCCCACAGTGCCAACTTTCTTTCAAGGTAATACCATACTGAAGAGTAACAGTGGGAAGGTTCATATAAATTCAGTGTGATATAGCCGACATTTTGGAAAGCCAGGGAAGGGTAGGGGGAGGAAAATGACCATTGGCCATGGCTAATTTACGGCAAGGTATACAGCAGGCTCAATTAAACTGTGACTAAATTGAATGTATAATCAAAGAAAATTGGGTTAAATGAGGTAAAATCTTGAGTGTAATATTTACAAAATCGAGATGAAACTTACAAGAAAACACTCAGAATACACAAGGTTTACTCACACATGACCACTTATGCTTCCCACAAGCCCTCATCTGGCCCCATACAACGTCTCTTCATCCTAGCCAAGCATCCCACACCACAGTACCAAGCAGATCCTCCCCAACAGTCAGCTTGCCTCATCAGGGCTCCATCAGCAAATGTTTGAGTTGCATCTCGTGTCAATGTAAAGTCTCATTATCACCTTAAATTATATGGAATATTTTTTATCATGAATTGTTTACTTTCAGGACTTTTTATGAATTTATAAAATGTGTAATTGAAACTCATCACACAGATGGCCCTGGTTAAATTCATCAAGTCTGAAAACAAAACAAAAAAAAAATAGATGAGGATAAAAATTAGGCTTATGGGGAGGAGAAGGATTGCTAGGAACAGGAAGGAGACAAGAGAGGGTGCATATTTGACCACGTCCTCTGAATGGGGAGACCTGGTGGCACTCAGAGGAAGTATAGCAGGCTACCAAGAAGAGACTTGATACCCTATGAGCATATACAGGGGGAGGAAGTTCCCCCTCAGTCACAGTCATAGGGGAGGGGAGTAAGGGGAAAATGGGATGGACGGAGGAATGGGTGGATACAAGGGAGGGGATAACCATTGAGATGTAATATGAATAAATTAATAAAATAAAATAAAAAAGAGAGGGTGAAGGTTGAGAGCATCACAATTCAATGTATACATTCATGAAAATGTCAAATACAAATTTAGTTTTAACAAATATAATTATCTGTTTCATACCTCCACATTTAGGGATTGCGCCCAACAGATTTTTTACAATTCTTGTTTGCGTTGTTTCTATTTATTTGCTATATTATATTTACTATAAATTGTGTCTGCTTTCTGATGGAATGCTGGAAGAAAATTCAAGACTTCAGGATGGACTGCCTTGTAAGAATGACGTTATCCAGGACTGGGAAGATGGTGCAGTGGCTAGAACCTTGCCACACAAGCAACAAATGTGAAGACCAGAGTTCAGGTCGCCAGAATCCACATAAATCCCAGGGAGCCAGCATGGCTTGCCTACAATCCCAGAGCTACACAGGTGTGGAGAGAGGATTGCCACTAGCATTTGGTCAGCCAGACTAAGCCAAACTGGTGAACTCTAGGTTCAACTGAGAGATCCTTCCTCAACATATAACATGGAGAGCAATAGTGGGAGAGAATTTCTGTAACATGCATACACACACCAAAAAAGAACATTGTCATCTTCTGAGTACAAGTGTCAGGCTTGAGATATTCAGTCTTGCTACATCACTATAATCAGGTAAGTTCATTGTAGTAATCGGATTTATAATTAATGTGTTTGGTTTTTTTTTTTTTTTACTTTGGGGCTCTAAAACTTGACATTGGTTGATATGATGTCATATTCCTTTATGAATGACTCCTTTAGCAAGCTTAAGGGAGATCTGTTGGCCTACCAAAGCTTGGGTGGCTTTCCATGGCTGTCCGCATATAACACAGGTCATAATACAACACTGGAGAAACCTAAACTGTTTCCCTGAAACACTACTGGAAGAGCCTCACTCTCCCAAAAAAGTTCTGTATATTTCATCATTTGGAATATACATACATACATATATGTATATACACACACACACATACACACACACATGCCCAGGAGGAAAATACTTTTTCCAAGAC
This sequence comes from Acomys minous, assembly GCF_964271855.1. Taxonomy (NCBI): domain Eukaryota; kingdom Metazoa; phylum Chordata; class Mammalia; order Rodentia; family Muridae; genus Acomys; species Acomys minous. Next base: position 44,360,048 of record NC_140494.1, on the reverse strand, counting down.
CGTAAGGCTTGCTAAATCACCACACCTGAACATAGGTTTATAGACTTCTCAGACTTCTATTTATCTGAGACATCTAGAAGGTCTAGTTGACAAAGATGTAATATGAACTAAATAAGACTAAATAAAAATGTTCAGTGAACAAAGCCCTGTATCCATTAATAGACATGCAATGTTTACTTACTAATCCATTCAGAAACTATTTATTGATTCTCAGTGGGTGTCAGACAAGAAGAGATCCTATAATTTCATGATGTCTTATTTATCTATACATATGAAGAAAAAATTAATATATCTAATAAATATAGAAAGTTTGTATAGATGAAGGTAAATAAGACAGTTGATGGTTTCATAAGCCCCTTATATCTGCTAGAATACACAGAAATGGCTCAGGGAAACTGGCCTTAACTATTAAATATCCATTTTCTTGTTGTAAGAGTGAAGACAAGGACTTGGTGACATTTGTTCAGCTATGCAAGGTTATTATATTCTATTTCACCTTCTCCAATGTGTTGGTTTTCATCAAAAGGACATTACATAATGCAAGATGTCAGCTATGACTCCAGCATCGAAAGTCCAGCTCAGTTTTGTCAAAACCCCAAGAGATATCTGTATGCAATTTCTCAACCAGGCCAGACACAGGAGTCTGGCAAACTGTTTTGCTTGGCAGGTTACCACACTGGTTTGAGTTTCTATTAGCAAGATGATAGAGAGATGGCTGACACAGGCATCTGATAGTATCTGTAATCCCATGGGCAAATGGATGTAATTTAACATACTGATGCAAACAAGAAAGGGGAAGCTGAGTATAAAGATGGAAGGCAACAAGAAACATGGGGGGAAAAGCAATATTTCCTAAAATACCTATTTCAAAATAAATCAAGTAAAAATGCTCAGACACTTAGATTTCATTAATTACAAGAGCCAAGATAGAGAATCAACTAAAATGTTCTGCAAAGGATTTGATGAATTAATGGATGTTTAAAGGTATGAGTGTGTATGCATATGTTTGTGCCTCTGTGTGTGTGTGTGTGTGTGTGAGAGAGAGAGAGAGAGAGAGAGAGAGAGAGAGAGAGAGAGAGAGAGAGAGAGAGAGAGATTTCAGTCATTTAAAAGAGTGCAGTTTTGCTACAGTGTGGGTGAAATGAGGCTGGTGCAAAAAGACAAGACACCATAGGCGTCATTTATGCATGCAATCTAGGGAAGTGGAAGTCATAGGAACAAAGTGATCAGCAGCCACAGGAGGTGGATGTGGGGAAGATGTGAAGCTTTTAGCCCAAGGACAAGCAATCTCAGTACACTGATAATATTAAGGGTTATGTATGGCACAGCAGCTGTCCTTAATACAATATTATGTATTTGTTGAGAGGGTAAATTTCCAATGCTTTCCACCGAGCTGTGCAATAATGCACATGTTGATTAGCTTGATTTTCTTATCCCATTATGTAGACATATTTTATAACATCATGGCACATTGCATTAATGTATGCAATTTAACTGCCCTATTAGATACACAGAGTAGCTTTAAGAAGAAAATCTCCAAACAGATGCCATGGTGAACACCTTTAATCCCAGCACTCGGGGAGGCAGAGGCAGGCAGATCATTGTGAGTTATAGGCCAGCTGGCCTACAAAGTGAGTCCAGGGCTACACAGAGAAACCCTGTCTCATAAAACAAAAAAGCAAAAATCAAACAATTAAAGAGGAGGAGGAGGATGAGAAGAAGAAGAGGAGGAGGAGGAGGAGGAGGAAGAAAATCACCAAACTGGGACTGAAGAATCTCTATGGGATGACTGTCCTGAGTAAATGAGCATAAAATAAACTCAGGTTTCCAAAGAAGTTTCTCCCATAGATGACCACTGTGGACTAGGGCAGGCCTCTACAACTCCCTACCAATGTATGCCAAGAATCTGTGTTCACAGGTGAAACAGGAGAAATATAAGAGCCCACAATCATAGGTATATATCAGTTAAGGTGGATAATGAGTTCTATATGACCAGGTGTGGTTCTGCAATCCCAACATTATATGATGCTTCTTTACATTATATTCCAGATGTCACGCATGAAGTATGTGGACCATATAACAGCAAGAAGATATATTGATCACAGTGATAATCATGGAATGGAGAAATTATGACCATGGTAATGTCACCCTTTTCCCTATCTACACCTCCCCAATAATGTTTATACGAATTTAAAAAGAAATTGTAAGAGTTTCCTTGCATTTATTTATATAGGTTAGTGTCTGTTTGCTAGGTGCCTGCAGAGACCTGAAAAAGACCCTGGGTCTCCTGGAACTGGAGTTACAGGTGGTTGTGCTCTTAAGCACCAAACCATTTTTTCCAGCCCTAATGGTGAGTTTTTGTGAGTACTTTGGCAAAAATAAAACTCTCTTTAAAGGGAGAGATTTCTTCTACATATACTCCTGAAGTTGGCAGTAGATAATTCTCTTATTTTTAAAAGCACATTGACTTTAATTTCTAATGAATTGAATTTTAAAAATTGTTATGGCATTGTAACATTTACAGTGATTTCTAGCCTCTGCTACCTCAGAGGAAATGTGTTATTATTTGTTTTAATGACACTACAAAATTCAACAACCATAGACATTGAGTTTTCTCATTGTTTTGATTCATTTTGCAGTTCTAAGTTAATTTAGATATTAAGTACTAAAAAATAAAAGTCAAATGAAGACACCTAAAAGTCAGATTATACAGTATATTACTGATGAGTGTTTATTTCCCAGGAATCTCATCTTGCTTTCCAGTTGGTTTAAGTTAAAGGCCACTTAAAAACAAAACAAACAGTGAACATGGATAAAAGCAAAACTTATTTTGTAACTTTTTCACTCAAATTAAGTCTGAAAGCATAAATCCCCAGGGATCAAGGTCAAGAAGCCAACTGAACCACTGGGCAGGAAAAGTTGTCAAGATTGAGCCTTGCTCCACCTAATCTTAAAAGAAGGACTTGCCTTGTGAAATAAGTGTTGGGATATTTACTGCACGTATTGTCCTTGGTTGGTGTCATAGTTTGAACAGAACCCCTGGGTCCAGATCCGCCCATCATAATGTTCTTCTTGTAGGTGTGTAGGACCTCATTCTCCACAGTTGAGTGTAGAGTGGGGACTGACTTTCTTTTTTTAATTTTTTATTAATTCATTCATATTCCATCTCAGTTGTTATCCCATCCCTTGTATCCTCCCATTCCTCCCTCCCTCCCGCGTTCACCCCATTCCCCTCCCCTATGACTGTGACTGAGGGGGACCTCCTCCCCCTGTATATGATCCTAGGGTATCAAGTCTCTTTGTGGTAGCCTGATATCTTCCCCTGAGTGTCACCAGGCCTCCCCATCAAGGAGATATGGTCAAATATGGGGCACCAGAGTTCATGTGAAAGTCAGTCCCCACTCTCCATTCACCTGTGGAGAATGTCCTGTCATTGGCTAGATCTGGGTAGGGGTTCACAGGAACTCTGGAGGATACAAGAGATGGGATAACAATTGAGATGTAATATGAATAAATTAATTAAAAATAAAATAATAAAAAAATTTAAAAGTGTTGGGATGCTGGTGGGAAGCCAGCATCTTAAGTACTCCAGGGAGTTTACAATATCCTAGAGGAGTTTCTAGGAAGGCTAAGATCCTTCCTTGGCATGGGTGATCCTACGAGGCACGAGAGAGCAACTGGTTGTGTTCAGGGCAGTCTGAGGCAAAGGATAAACTTGTATGCATGCCCTGTTCTCTCATCTAGATCTGATCATGAGGTTTCCCCACCCCCATGATGACACACTCCTTTTTTCCTCATTTGCGTGCAGTTTGAATTTAGTCAGGAATGCTCCTCTTCTGTTTGTGGGTTTCATTTTTTTTTTAAAGCAGGCTTCCTTTAGTGAAAGGCAAGTTCTGGCCCTATTCCTTTGGGTGTCCAGGTCTGTTTTGAATAAAGGCTGTAACTGGTCTACAATTCTGACATGAGATATCCATTGTTTCACACTGATCAGGGGGCTTCGTGTTCATTCCTCACAGAGCTGGATGTTAACCACAACTTTCAGGGTGACCAAAAAATGACTCTGAAACTCTTATTCTCACAGGCAAGGCTCTGCTTTTCTCCACAGACAAGGTCTATGTGAACAAAAAGTGAGATCTTCAGCAAATTTTACATGTTAAATGGGGTGACCTTTGTGGGCTCCTCTACTAGGCACACCCAGGAGAACAGGCCCTACCCACCAACCGGGCCATTCCCTGCAGGGTGGACTTACTCAGATCTGCCTTCCTCATCACCTGCTGACTGCAGGCAGGGAACGCTGTCCATCTTCTCTAGGGAGCAAATCTATTTGGCCCTACATGACTCAAAGCCCAGGATGCCCCAGAAGAAGTTTCCCCCTCACCCTGCCATTGCAGATGACCTCAATTCTCTGTCCCCACAGTGTTCAGCATGCACATGGAACGCCATTTTACATCTTGGCGGCAATGTCACATACTTGCTCACATGTTTGCTTATGTTTCTGCGTGTGCTCCATTTCACAAAACAGTGAGTGCTTAAACAACAGAAAAATACATAATTGAAGGCTGTTAGGAGACTTCAAGTCATCTGTGCAAAGAAGAGATTGTTCATTTCAAGGCAAATTGGGGGTGCTAGAAGGCTGGAATCTCTAAAATGGAACCCAGGTTGCTAAAACTGAAACAGTTCAAACATTCCCTTCTATGGAGTTCTGTGTACTCTGATGTTTGAGTGTCATGATTTTTTTTTCTTTTGTCTCCTCTTCCTTCTATTACACAACAGAGCTTTGGGCCACTGATGCATGCAGATAGGGGGCTTTGTGCATGTGTACACTCTGTGTATATACACACTCACTCACAAACCCACACTACTCACACTCACATAGAGAGTGATGTAAAAGAAACTCAGCATCCTGTGAAACAAGAGAACTGGGCTAAGATACAATTCCACAATGCAACACTGGCGCTACTGTGGGCGAATGCATCTCTCCACTTCTCATACTCTAATGTGCAAAGGGAAGTACAGCACCAGGGTATTTCAAAGAGTGGAGCTCTATGATGTCATCAACCGTGACGAAATAAAAGAGTGTGCTGGTGAATTTTAAATAGACAAGGTGAGGATCTTCCTGGGTACCTACAGTGGTCTCTGCTTAGCTATTGTAAGCTCCCACTGTTCTCGTTGCTGTGATAGCCTACTCTGATGTAAAGCAACTTAAGAAAGGCTGGAGTCCACCACTTAGGAAATTCAGAGCAAGAACTCAAGGCAGGAGCAGAAAGCAGAAACTCTAGAGGAAGGCTACTTGGCTTCTTGGCTCCTCTGGCTACCCAAATCAAAACAACTCTGAGATTCCATCTTACACCCATCAGAATGGCTAAGATCAAAAATTCAAGCGACACCACATGCTGGCAAGGATGTGGGGAGAGAGGAACACTCCTTCACTGCTGGTGGGAATGCAAACTAGTACAGCCACTTTGGAAATCTATCTGGTGCTATCTCAGAAAAATGGGAATAGGGCTTCCTCAAGACCCAGCTATTCCACTCCTTGGAATATACCCAGAAGATGCTTCTGCACACAACAAGAAAATTTGCTCAACCATGTTCATAGCAGCCTTATTCATAATAGCCAGAACATGGAAACAGCCTAAGTGTCCATCAGTAGAAGAATGGATAAAGAAACTGTGGTACATATACACTATAGAATACTACTCAGCTATTAAAAACAAGGAATTCCCGAAATTTGTGGATAAATGGATTGAGCTAGAAATCATCATAATGAGTGAGTTAACCCAGAAGCAGAAAAACTCAAATGGTATATACTCACTTATATCTGCATACTAGCCCAAGGGGCATGTCCCACGAAAGCCTTCACTTACCAGGACAGAGGGGAGGACATACTATTGGAACTCTAGATGAGAGAAACATGGGAGAATAGCAAAGTAGAAGGATCCAGAGAGTCCTAGAAACCTACAAGTAGAACATTATGATAGGCAGATTTGTGCCCAGGGGTCCCGCTCAAACTAAGGCACCAGCCAAGGACAATACAGGCGGTAAACTTTAAACCCCTACCCAGATCTAGCCAATGGTCAGAACATTCTCCACAGCTGAGTGGAGAGTGGGATATGACTTTCTCATGTACTCTGGTGCTTCACATTTGACCATGTCCCCTGGAGGGGGAGACCTGGTGGCACTCAGAGGAAGGACAGCAGGTTACCAAGAAGAGACTTGATACCATATGAGCATATACAGGGGGAGGTAATCCCCCTCAGGGACAGTCATAGGGGAGGGGAATAAGGGGAAAATGGGAGGGAGGAAGAATGGGAGGATACAAGGGATGGGATAACCATTGAGATGTAACAAGAATAAATTAATTTTTAAAAATAAATACATAAATAAAATAAAAAAATAAAGATGGGGAAAATAAAGCAAAATGGGTTCTTATTCTGTCTCAAGCTCATCCAGTTTATACAAACCAGGGTCACAGGTCAGACTCTGCAATTATGGGAGCACTTATGGAGAAGAGTTTCTATAAACACTTTGAAAGTGAAACAGGGTGTGGCTGATGGATCTCAGGCTCTAGGAACTGGTATAGTCACCAATGTGGGTCCCTGGCCCATCTCACACAAGCATCTTTCCCTTCCCTGCGATGGAGATGCTCTTGTCTCCTCTGCATAATTCAGTGCATACATCACAAAGTACAGTCAAGATAGATAAATTAATGTTGACAAGTTGCTGGTTACCTATACAATACTTCAATCCCCTATAACACATGAATATAGTCTGACAAAGCAGGAAAGGGATAAAATTTATTAATAAAAATAAGAAAAAGAAAGAAATTACTGACCCACAGCAGTTAATGTAACTGCATGACTTACTGCTCCCAGCTATCACCCAGGGATAATGTCATTAGCTCCACTAAGCATACACCGACCCTTCCTTATTTGGCTAGGATTTTATTAAGAGAGACAGGCAGCAGCAGCATGTAGCCAAGAAATTACACACATGCAGATACTCACAGATAGTTGCCACTTTGATAGGAAAGAGAAAAAGAAGCACTAAATATAATTGTGCTAATTTGAAAAGAGAATTCTAAGTTTCTCTGGTAGAGATTTATCTGTTCATTACAAAAACGAGCCCTCGAGCCTCCCAAGAAGAAGTGTCATTTACTCCCACAAATGGACCATAAAATCCTCTCTGTTAAGTGTATTTGGCTGCCTTCGTCAGGCTGATTTCTTAGAGGAGCAAGGATGCCAATGCCTTCAATCCTCAAATCTATCGAATGAATGCCAGAAAGCAATCAGGAGTCGTAGCCCGTGGCTCCACATGAGAACCAGATCAAGGCTTCCACACAAAGCGGCTGCTTAGTGGTCTGAAGAGCAGGCCAGGTGTACAAAGCATTATGCAAGCGTTCACTGGAGCTGTATGTTCATGTGGGCTTAGATCACCATAAAAAAGCAAACCAACAAAAGCTGTGAGCTAGGTGGTCTCTAGCCCTATATCCTCTGCATGAATGTAATTTAACTATGTTCTCAAACCTGTCACCTGGAACACCCTGTCACCACATTAAACATCACCTTATTTGTGACAAAACTTGATGGCATTCCCCCAAAATCCATTCTCTCTTTCCCGCACAGGAGTACTATAAACTACATGCATCACCAAGAAAGATGCCACACTTCCCAGCACCACTGACAGCTGGGTCTGGACAGGAGACTATTGGGGACAAGAGGATGGACATGGGAACTATGTCTATGTCTGGGTCATGTTTGTCTCTCTTGTAAACTGGAACACAGATGTGTAGTGACACCCCGAGGGACATAAGGAACCTACAGCACCTGCATGACCTGCACTGAGGATCACACAGGAAACCTGGCTGCTCTGCTCCTGGCCAGAGGCTGCCTTTTCACAGTGTCTGTAAAGAAGCTTAAACACTTATCCTAATGTATAAACATGAAGTGTTCTGGCTGATGTCACTTCCTGGTGATGAACACGTGCTCCTTGTGCCGTATGTCTGAGAACTGAGTTTTAATTTCATTTACTTAGAGCTAATTTAAAAGTAAAGCAACACACTCCTGGTTTGTTTTGTATCAAGCAGTTCAGTGTCTGTTATATCTAATGTGACTAATGAGAAGCAAATTGGAAGACCCACTATCACTACAGACTGACCCATGTTTCAGAGTTTAACTTTTTGCCATCATGCTCCCGGGTAATAGAAAGTCTCACTCCAGAACTTTCTCAAAACACAGGAAGGCACGGGGCTACAGCTGAGTAGGAAGTATTTAGAGATGTGTTGGTATTTAATTTTTTAATTAAATTGTTTTTATTTTATGTACCTGAGTGTTGTTGAACATATGTATGTATGTATGTATGTATGTATGTGCACCTGGGTGTGCATGGTACCTATGGCAGTCCAAATAATGCATTAGATCTCCTGGAACTAAAGTTATGCATGGTAGTTCAATTCTGAGAACTGAACTCGCGACCTCTCTATGAGCAACAAGAACTGGTAGACGATGAACTAACCCTCCAGCTTCAGAGCTGTCAATTTTAAAGGTGACAAAAGCTGCCATTTGAATGTGAGCCTAGCCTTTAACTAGGTGCTTTGTCTATAGCTTTAAGTACTATATGCTGAGCCATCTCTGCAGCCCTGGCCTGCTGTGGCAATCTGTGAATTAGCTGCTGCAATGCTGGAGAGCTCGCCCTGCTGCGAGAGGCGCAGGAGTGCTGGCAGGCTGACCAACTCAGCTACTTAGGGCTTTGAATCAGGGCTTTGAGTTGGCCTAGCCCAACATCTGCCCCATCTATGAGCTGCTGGAGCACATGAAGCGGCTGGTCCTACAGAACCAAAGCCACAGGATCTCCATGACACAGGTAAACAACAGGATGTCCAAGGGGAGTCCCAGTGAGGATCCAGTATTGATAGTGTAACAGAAGCCATAGACCTTGAACAAGACCAGTGACTTATTCCAGTGAACATGTGCGGGCAAATAAGTGCGGGTGAAAGGAAATACTGTGGGACACACCGTGACACACTACAGCTTCCACAACAAGATGTTGTTGTTGTTGTTGTTGTTGTTTGGGGCTTGTTTGTTTGTTTGTTTGTTGTTTATTTTGGAGGGCAGATTGCAAGGGCAGAAGGCAGATACAAAGAGATGGAGAGATGAGTGAGATTGGGGTGCGTGGTGTGAAGCTCACAAAGAATCCACAACAAGTCAACAAAAAAATAAAAATAATAAAAAGCTGCTATTTGAGGATGCCTGAAATTCTTTTATAGCATCACCAGTCCACAAAGGAAAACTCAGCTGATTATTTTTGTTGAAAGGAGACAATCGATTGACACGACTAGCAACAACTGATCTAGACAGAAAGTTACTGTTCGATTCCACCAAACAGAGATCCGGGGCACTCAAAGCCCACTGAGAGGTATCTGGAGCACTTTCTAAACAGTTTGGGCACACATCGTATACAATTCCACTTTGGAGGGGTCATTTGTATTTCTGTACGAAAACACTATAACATTTCAGGAAAACACATAAGTTAGGAAGGAGAGCAATGCCATTTGAAACAGCGGTCAAAAACATGTAACTGAGGCACTCAGTGTAATTATAAGAAGCAAATAACCCAAGCTTGGCAGAATGCCCAGTAATCAGAGTCAAACTTCAGAGTGCGACTGACAATCAGAAAATAAAGGGGTAGGAGTGCTGAAGTGAGAGAGGGTGGGGTGTGGGGAAGGAGGGAAGGGCCCCGTCCAGATGGGGCCAAGGGAAGGGCAGAGGGGGATAGCTAGGGCAGAAAGATAATCCACAGGAAGAGAGAAGAACCAATCTCCTTCGTCACAAATGTGTTCACAAACACCCTCATTTATGAATTCCCTCTAGGAATTGGCAGAGACACATAAATTTACATGGACTTTTATCCCAAAGTGAGTTGATTAATGATCTCAACGTGTGCAATGTAGTCTCCATTCCAGAAAGGACTTTTAGCAGCAATAAAATAAAAACAACAAAAAATAAAACACATACACACACACACACACACGCACACACACACACACACACATACACACACACAATTTTCTAGTTCTTGTTCAAAGCTTCAGATCAATCTAAAAAGTTGTATTAAAATTTTCACTGTTCGCATGGCAAACATTCAGCATAAAACATAAAGAACGAGCTGGACAGATGTGTGGCGCCTTCATGTGCTTCCGGTGCTAGTAGAGCAAAGAGATGCATGCTTTCAATGAGAACTGGGGGTTTGTCTTTTTCTCATAACAGATGCACCAAAACTTACTGATTTGTTGTTGTTGTTGTTGTTGTTGTTGTTGTTGTTGTTGTTGTTGCTGTTGTTGAAATTCGGAGCTATTCAAAACTTTCTAAATATTTAGGCTCTGTAGCTCTATGTTAAAAGATATTTAAAAGTTTAAAATATTTAGAATCAAAAGATAATGACCCAGAGAGAAGGACTGTGCCCTCACAATGCACAATTTTCACCGATAATGCCCAAAGTGAAGCTGCAGTTTATAAAGCACACTCAGATGCACACTACGTAATGGTGGACCAAAGGGTGGAGCACAAGCAGCCATCTCTCCTTCATCTGTGCTGGAAGTCAGCTATACAACACTACAGCTGAGAATAGCATCCTACTGAGCTTCTCCTGTCGTACCATATACTAGGGTGCTGCTAGGATGCAATCGGGATCCTCTATCAGGATGCCAATAGTAACAGCATCCTAGCTAACAGATCATTTTTGATCCAGTATAATCCTTAAGTTACTGTGACACGTTATAATTACGTGAAACCTTCTTCTTGTGCTTCTGAGGTCCAGAAACCAGTGGCATTGGCTTGGCATGGTGGTGCACGGAAGGCCAAGGTAGGAGGAGATCATGATGTCAAGCCAGCCTGACTTACATAGTGAAAATCTCCCTCACAAAGAAAAAAAAATATTAAACAGCAGCATTAAAATGAGTAAGTGAGTAAACAGAAGCGACGTCAGTGTAGCTTCAGTTTGATAAAATGCATGTCCTACTAGTGTTTTCATGTGTTGGGGTTTATGTATTTGCTGTTTCAACAATCTAAAGTCACTCTAAGTGAATGTGGTACATGACAAGTAGTTCAATCCTATGGCTACTGAAATAGAAACAATAGGTGCACAGATACCAAACTCATAATGTAATAGTGTATTCCATTGACACGAGACCTCGCGAAAGGACGGGTTTCCCTGACTGACTTCAGAACCACTGAACAGTCCAATAATATACTTTCAAAAGGGCATAGAGAACCACCAGCCAGAGTCACATTCCCACAGCACCCCTCTGCCTCCCTAGAATAACTTGATTTGCCATCATAAATGGGTAGCTTGGACTGTTTTCCAGACTTCTTATGCAATTGGTGCTTGCAATGGAAAACCCATAGAACCAAACTGCATCCTACCTTCCCTTCAATCCAAGCTAACCGGAAGGGGTTCTCCCAAAGAAGCAGAAATAGACAGAAACTCAGGCTCACGTCTGATAGCTTCTTGCTCTAAACAGGAATATACTGTTTCAAGAATGAATTCCTAGCTGGGTGTGATGGTGCGTGTCTTTGATCTCAGCACTCAGGGAGGCAGAGGCCTGGGGATCGCTGTGAGTTCGAGGCCAGCCTGGTCTACAAAGGGAGCCCAGGACGGCCAAGGCTACACAGAGAAACCCTGTCTGGTGGGGGAGGAGGGAGATGAATTCCTACAACTCTTTTGGTTCCCTCTCTGTCTTCTGGATTCTGACATCAAGTTTCCAGAGCCCACACACCCTAATGTAGCTTCTATTTACCAATTTACTGGACCAAGCCAGGGGAAGTTACACTAGTATAAGGGGAGCAGTTGAGGATGGTTTTAAATTACCTCCCTACTAACGAGAGCCCTGAGGAGGTTGCCTTCCGGCATGGTCCAGCTTCAAGCTCAGGCCCTTTGACTCACAAGCTGCTTAAGCATCCACACTCTTCCCCAATCCTATCCATCCCTGGCATCCACTGTGGAATACCAGTTCCTAGAGGACACATGTGCATTAGACTCCTTGCTGTAACTCATGGATTGAATGTAATGAAACAGTGCTGACAAATGAAAGATGAATAAATATCCACTAACTAACCAATACAGGAACTAGCTACTTGGATAAACAAATGCTGAAGTGTATCAATGATTGAAAACTCCTTTCATCCCCTGAGTGGTACCATGAGAAACAAAAAGCAAAGGCTAGCTGCCATTCTCTCAACATTTAACACAAGGGAGAGTCAGGTCAGGCAGTAACTGAGGAGAGTGTGAGAGCTGCAGGAGTGCCCAGTCTCCTGAGTCCCTCTGGAGTCCCCCATGTGTTCTTTTCCTTCTAGCCAGCAGGTCGCTAAATCCACTCCACCGCCATGACCCATGCCTCCACTGCCTCCCTGACTCCACCCTCTGCTCTCACTTTGCTGGTCTTCCCCACTTCCCTCTGCAAATCCCTGTTAAGGGCCTTGATGGGGGTCCCTGATTTCCACTCCTGCCTCCCAGGCAGACTCAAAACAAGAATATTGGGAAGAGTAGCAATTGAGAAGGAAAAGAAAACACTGGTTTCTGTTCATTCCAAGAGGAAGATTGTAGTCTCAAGGCTACAGACAAGTGCTGGTAATGAAGCCAGCATCAGGCACGAGGGGCCAATGTTGTCTGAAAATGGGCAGGAGAGCATCCTGAGGGCAGTTCCAACCTACATGATGAAGTTCAGATATTGACCTCATTCCTCCCAAAGTCACCAATCAGATTAGCACTCGAAGCTGGGAGGTAAATTAATGATGGTTCTTTTTCATGTGAAAGGAAACATCATAAGCGGTGGAGATAAGCCAGCCATAAAACCTGCAATCTGCATGATTGCCTTGTATCCTTTCCAAGCAATGCAACACTGCCCTTAATAAACACTGGATAGGTGTTCTCCTGCCATTCGCCTGTCTTGTGTTGTTTTTGATCACATGAGTCCACCTAACCCCCCAGGTGTGAGGTTCACCTCACATCACCTTCTCTTCCCCTTGTAGCCTGCATACAGGTTCCTGCTCCATTGCTGGGCCGAATGCTCTCCTTTACTCCTTTCTCAGCTATGTCTGGAAAACTCTTGCTCAACCCTCCATACCCAATTCATAGTCAGACCAAATAACAAGTCCTGTGAACATCCCCAGCTTGAGGTCTCACAGGCCCAGAAAATGGAGAGGGAAGCACCCAGCATGCTTCTTCAAAGGGAGGGGCCAAGTGTTACAAACAGCAAGCTAAGGGATATGGAGGAGGACTTCGTAAGGAACAAGCATTTAATGGAACCCAGGTGACCAGATCACAATGGGTAATCACACAGAAAGTACAGCATGACCGAGGCAGGGTCAAGGAAAACAAGACAAGTGTTTCTCAAACACGATTTCCCTTGCTGGTCCAGGGAACTGTGTAAGGGAGAAAGTATCATGGAAGAAGACTACAGAACCAGCCTGGCGATAGAATACAACACGTACAGCCTTGAGTACAGGGTTTAAAAAAACTGATTTTAAGTTTTAAATCGTAAGAGTTGAGGGATGTCTGTAAAAGCTTTGGAAATGATATAAACTATGGATCATTATAATAGCAATACTAATAAGCTAATGATTTTTTTCCAATTAATTCTAAATTCCTCAGTGTCACAGTGACTCTGAACATACAATAATTTGCTAATCTCTGTGGGACATTATTTGAGCCTAACAAAATGACTAATGAACAAGAATGATCATGAGATTAGATATTAACTTAGAAAAACAGAAATCCATATTAATGTAGACAGTAGAACTATATTTCATCTTGCTTAGGATTTAAGCCCTGCATGTTTCATCTGTCTAATGAATTGGTACATGCCATTGGTCCCTTGTGTTTTAAGTAGTAAATAAATCCCAAATTCTCTTAATGACCAGGAAGCTAAAATATTGATTTCAGACAATAACAGCCTTGGCCATCTGGTCCTTCACTAGTTCTCCCTGACTAGGCTACCGCCAACTATGGTATGCCCCACAGGTCAGCCTTCAGAGAATAGTATATAACAAGCGAAACAGAGCCACATGCGAGTTCCTGGGGTGTCTGATTTCAGTACCCAAGTTGAACAAATGGATGAGACCGATGATGGGCTCTAGTCCCACCTGCAGTCAGCTCTGAGGCACACAGCTGCAAAAGAAGTCCACACAGATCCTAAGAGGGTTCCTCACAGAGCAGGCGTGTTGCCTTGTCTGCGTCCTTCGCCAGAGTGCTAGGGCTGAAGCCATGACACCTTCGTCTATAGAGCAGGATCTATATAATTACAGGATTAGACACAGGATGCCACGCAGGCCTCTTAACTATCAGCTAAAGACTCCTTTCTATGGAAAGCTGAGATATCGAGGAATAGGTTACACCATGCTACACTACTTCACACTCTGTTTTTTTCATAATTATAATTTTTTGAGATTATAAAATAATTATATCATTTCCTCCTATTTCCTTTCTATATTCCCTACCACCACCATGACCATCCCTCTCTCCTGCACACACACTGCTATCTTTGAAATGCATGGCCTCTTTTCTTAAATTATTGTTACGCATGTACATGTATAGACATATAAATATATATTCCTAAATATATACATACTGTATGCTTGGTCTGTAAATGTTACTTGTATGTATGTCTTAGGGGCTGTCTTTGTTGTCCTGTGTTAAGTCTTCAGTCAACGGCCTCCAAGGTGCCTGGAATGCACACAGTTTAACGGGAAGTACCTTGACCAAGGCACTTATGAAAAGCAGGAGGAAAACGTAGATTGGACAAAGTAAGAAGCTGACATTTCACAAGGTAGGGTTTGGCCACTTCTATGAAAAAGTGTGTACCCAAGACTGCCTTTTAGGGTGGTCCCAAAATGTAGCCCTACCTCAGTTAGTCAATGGATATGGCTGTGAGCTCCAGGAAAGCCACAGCCAGTGAGGGAATATAACCACGTCAATTATGAGAGATATGGACAATGAACTAGGGAAGGCACTATTAACCTTAAAATCAATAAAAAGAAGAAACAAATGGGAGCATGGTGAGGAAAAGAGAAATAGATGCGACAGTAACAGCTGGACTTGGAATATTCATCTCAGTGATCTGGAGTCTGGCTATCTGTGTGACCACGCATGTCTGTTTGGTGTCTTTGGATGCACCTCTTTTTTCTCTTTTTTTTTTATAATTAATTCATCTTACATCCTGATTGCTATCCCTTCACTGACATCTTCCCCTTCCCACCCCCCTTCCTCCCTTCCTCCCTCTTCCACTCTATTCCTCTCCCCTAGACTTCTGGGGGGAGCTCTTCCCCCACCATATGACCACAGCCTATCAGGGCTTGTCTGGAGAGCCTGCATCCCCTTCTTCTTTGTGCTGTCAGGCTTCTCCACCAAGAGGAAGTGATCAAATCAAGGGCAGCAGAGTTCCTGTCAGAGGCAGTCCCCACTCCCCCCCCCCCTTAGAGAATGAGCTGTCCATTCACTGTATCTGAACTGGGAGTCTAGTTTCTCTGTATGCATTGTCCTTGGTTGGTACATCAGTTTGTGTAGGACCCCCCTGGGTCCAGATCCGCTGGCCTTGTTGGCCTCCATGTGGGGCTCCTGAACCCTTTCCTCTCCACAGGACACAACTCTTCATGTTACATGTTCTGACTTGCTTGCTGAGTTACCCAGGAGCCTGTGCACACTTCATTTAGGACCATTGGCTGGCACTCTCCCATCAACTACCCCAAAGGCAAAGAACACAGGAAATCCCCAGTGGCATTTGAAATCCACCTACAGTAAGTATACAGGAGCATTTTTTTTTCACAGCAGAAAAATCGCATCTCCGTACTGCAGTGGGCGCTCAGCAACCCCATGATTAAATGAGATTTGCAAGCAGCAATTGGGCTTAGACACTTACAATGAATACGATTAGTCACTTAGTTGCCTCCTTATTACTCATGCTCCCCCTTGTGAGGTAATTTTCCTTATTGGAAGTAAGGCAATCTCAAGCAAAGCAGTTAAAAAGTATCCTTTTCCTGTTTTTATTAGCTGGTATCAAAGAAATGACTATTCGAAGCACAACCAACAGGAGGGAATTGGCTTTTTATTGCTCAGTTCACATTGTTACAGCTTTAGGAGAGGAGAAAAGACTCCCGGAGGAAATACTGTCTCTCAAAACACACTTCCAGGGTAATCAACAGGAAAAAGTCTTTCATAGGGAGGGAAAGAGAGAAAATATTAAAACATAATTAAATTAGCAAAGGATATGAAAAATAAAACCTGAACTAGAAGCTTCTTAAGACAGAAATGACATTGCTTGAAATGTACTTTCAGAATACTATGCAGAAGATTCATTATCCCGAGGGGGCTATGGCATCCTGTCTGATCAGCTTAACAGCTGCTAATCCTTAAAATCAAAACCCAAAGGATGAGGAAGCTCAGTGGGTACAGGTGCTTGTGGCCAAGCCTGAAGACTGCCTGAGCTTCCCTCCCAGAACCCACATGACGTGGTAGGGAAAGAAAACCAACTCCAGCAGGTTGCTCCCCTCCACACATCCAAGGTACCACGTACCACACACACACACACACACACACACACACACACACACACACACACAAATAAACAAATGTTAAAAATAATATTAGTCAAAACCTGTCGAGGGGAGGGGTAGGCTAGGGAGATGGCTTAGTGCATAAAGTACGTCTAAGGCCGAGAGTGTGGTTCCACAGCTCCCATACAAATGGCGCAGATTTGTAATTACAGAGCACAGCAGACAGAAACAGAGAGGGCTGGCTAGATTGACAAGCCAAATAGATGAGCTCTGAGTTCAAGTGAGAGATCCAGCCTCAAGAGACCTAGCTAATGAAAGAAACACCAAGTCAGGTTCTAGCCTCCATACACGTGCAGACACACATACCTACACACATGGGCACCCACACACATGTAAACAAGCATACACAAATGCATATATATCCACAAAAAGTAAAAATAAAATAAATTGGAAAACAATCATAAACATTAAACATGCCCTATGAATATAAATGTATGCATATGCCAACACGTCGAATGAAATGCCAGCCAGGCCCAACACCGTGGGTATTAAATCCCCCACCTCACTGCTGATTATACCCACTGTCGATCATCTGCTGCTCAGCATTCCGTAAACAAACAGAACACACTGGCCGAAGGGGATGTCTGGCCTCCCTAGGGCAGAAAACCGTCCTAATGTAACCATACACACATATTGGGCCGTTTTATTATTTGTTGGTATTCTTCTTAATGGCCCTGAAGCCATTCTTCTTATGGGTGTCATATAATGAAAGAAAAATGGCCTTTTTAATTGTATTTCTCAAAGCTTTTTGTGAAAGCATAGTCTTTCTATTTAGTGACAAAAAAAAATAATGTAGTTTGCGTGATTTATTGGAAAGAAGTGTGTAATGCAATTTTATGACTTTGTACAAGCACACACATCTCACAGATCTCCAGTTTTCCCCTCATATTGACACTTCACAGTGTGAACAGTAAAAGGTGAATTTACTAGAAACCACTCCAATTACCACAAATACAAAACACAACTTTTATATTTTGTAAAAAAAAAAAAAAAAGCAGAAATGCAAAGTTTCAAGATGGGTTAGACTCTTTATTCAAGAAGAGGCCATATTCCAGAGGAATGGCTTGCTTACTTAAAGATCAAGTTCACAATGTGCCCCATGATTTATACTGATTACTGTAGAAGCTCAATTCCCAAGTCAACTGAAACAAATATAAGAAAAAAAATCTCAATAAAAATGTACACAATATGACTCTACACAGAGTAATCATTAAACACAGTTAACACTACAAATTGGTGATGGTGAAATCATCATCAGTTGCATTCAACAGTGCTTAAATTACATATTTATGTACATTTCCCTTTAAAATCATACTAGGGTTATTTTCTCCAGGAGAAGATACAATTGCCTTGTTAAAATGAAAGTTCTTATTAGATGTATAGCCCACTTCATGAGATAGAACCACACCTGACACTGATAGAGTGGTCAACAACCTAAGACTAGCTACGTCATGGGTCTAGGAAAACCTGGCACTATTATTTTGCTAAAGGAACATAGCAGTAAAATGACTGCTAATGACATCTAGCCTCATAGATCACATCACTGCTCAAACCTCATCAGAGAAACTTCTTGCTGTAGATGGTAATTAACATAGTGTCCCCAACTGGATAATGTGTAGAGTGAGAGATTTAGGAGCGCTCAACCTTAAATCAGATG